>NW_026562388.1:13045000-13563954 GCF_027474105.1 Poeciliopsis prolifica
TGTTGCCATTCAGATGTTTAATATGAACTTGAACTGAAGCTCCTGAACCATATCTGCATGATTTCATGCATTGCACATGATCGGCTGATTGGATAATTGCATGGATAAGTCGAGCTGCAGGTGTTCCTAATAAAATCTCTGGTTTGTGTGAGAAAGATTATTAACCTTCCCATCACAGGGTTGTTTAGAGGACCCCTGAGGAGTAAATATCACCTGGAGGTGATTGAGGGTTAATACCTCTATAAGTAAACACAGGTTAAAGTCGTTGCTGTTGCTGGGGTTAAGCCAGCCTGTGAGGCCTTATCTCTGCTGCGGACCGTCACCCCGACCCACGAGCTCGGCCCAACATTTCAACATGTGCTCCATCACTGTCTCTATGTTTGCTTTCCTGAGAAGAACGGCCGACCAGAGATGATGACATGGCTTATTTGTGTCCACAGTGGTGTGGCTTGGCTGACACGCAGAGGTACGCTGATGGATTTTGAATACTGTGAATTTTTAACCGTCCTTAAGACCCACTTGGAAGATCTGCAGTTTAAGACTTCAATTACCGTCTGTGGATTCTCGAGGATCGATGTTTTTTATGGTTCAAATCTCCACTCAAATAGTTGGATGTAAGTCAGTTGCCGGGAGGAAACAAGCACAAAGCCATTCAGGACACTGATTAAAGCAATGTTTTCTTCAGTTTTAAACTCACCGACAAGGCTTTGCTTTCCCATCCCAGTCACATTTTCTAAAAAATGCCAGTTTCTTTGCCATTTTGTTGTAATTTAGCTGGATAAAACATCATATCGCCACAAATCAGCTTTCACACACGTGTGCCACTCAGACATTGTGTTAGTATGTGTTAGCAATAATGAGATCTGTAGCAAACTGTAAAAGAATAACGCCCTTGAAGTATGGCCTTGTGTTTTGCTTTGTGTTTTTATTAATAGTTGTTCAGCTTTAATCATGTGCACTGCATGGGCTGACTAGAACACTGCACAGGTTTCCAGATAATGTGGCAACAAGAAACACGCGGATGGGGTTCAAAAAGAGGAGTGGGGTAGAGTGGGATAGTCAGTTATTGTATTGCCATTTGCTTTAAATAAATCAACTAGGTTGAGACCTAAAGATGTTAGTTAAGTTATTTGTTACTTTACTCCTTGAAGTTACATGTGAAATACACTCATTGGGAAAAATGCTTTGATTTGGTTGTAATTTGGTCCACATGCAGACCTACAATGGGTAAGAGTCCTTTTTTATTTCTTCACTGATCTGGAGTAAAATCACCTTATTTTGTTCTGGGATTCTGTAGAGATGAGTTCATTCAAACAGTGGGATCTTTAGAAAACTTCTTAAAATGTTCAAGAAGCAGCTGCCATTAAGGCATGACCTCAGGAAACATCCAGATAAATGCTATTTGACCACATGTTTCCTGGCAGCAAACTACAGAATAATAAAGTTATCCATGTCACTGAATGTTTGGTAAGAACGATCATCCATGTCTCAACGCTGAGTTTAAGACTGAAATTTGTCTCCCACAGGGGACATTACGGCTTATTTCCTGTTTATGACCAATGTTTCCATTGTTATTATTGGTTTGGTTTTCGTAATTTAATAGTTTATTATATAAAATTATCACATTGTTTAGCAAGATTAAAACAGATTGGTTTCTGAGTTTCAAACATAAAGAACATATTTTTTAAAAATAGCTATCTTATGTGCTAAAAAAAATACCCCAACAATCTACAGGGATAGATTTTCTCTGCAGTATTTTTCAACAATAGTGATGTTATAAGTAACCAATAAATGGGAGCAGGAACTACTTGGTGATTTTGCTTCAGTTTAAATCCTGAAAAACCCGATGAAGGATTTGGTTTATTTACTCAGTCGATCCAGGTCAAAAGTCTGTGGAAGACCAATCACCTTAAGTGTTAATGTCACAAGAATCATGCCCAAATCTGCACACAAGTGGACAAGAAAGCAACGGCTCAGTGACTAATGACAGCTCTGTGGGACTATTGGAAGTTCAGTCCTGCAGCTACCACTCCCAAATGGGACTGCTGGATTTCTGTGCACACACGGCAAAGCTTATCGTATCCAACATATACTGACTTCTGCCCGGGGACACAGCTTTTCACATCAACAAGGTGAATAATTTCTCTCATTTAGACCACAGTAACTATGAGTCAAATGATAAGAAGTAGTTTATTTTCTCTTATCAGTACATCACTCTTTCAGATAATAACTGTTAAAACATAGGATTTTTTTTTTTGTCTTCTGAACAAGGAATAATCAAAAACTCCCAGAGACATGAGCAATTTTAAGAACACTATTAATTTGTGGAATTCTTTTTGAGATCCAGTAAAAGACAAATTGAACAAAGAACACAAATAAATCTGTACTTAAAAATAAATATAGGAAGTACAAACCAAGGGGAAAATGAACAACACTTAAAACAAAATGCACTGAAGAAAGAACCTGGGCAATAACTAAAAATCTCAACCCAAAGGAATAATATGGAAATGAGAATAACAAGCCAGTGAATTGTGACAACTTTTGTGCCGATGATCACATTACAGTTATTTAACAATATTTAAACATTTCTCTCTGCATTAGTTAAGTAATGTTTTTATGGTACAGTCAGAACTAAACTGATATTTAAAAAAACAAAAATAGTTCCAACCAGAATGATGGAAAATGGTGCATTGCTTGTACTACTTCACAAAAGTCACAAGTTATTATTGCAATTTAAACAAATCAAATTGTCAGATGCCGAACGGAACATGAGGCCTACTGAGCAACAGAGCGAAGTTAGTTCGCCAAATGCTCTTCGCACATCACATTAAAGCAATATAAACTAAATACATATAAATTTGCACATCCACATATCATTCTCCTGAGAGTTAGATCCCATTTCTTATCTTATAAAAGGACAAATGTAAGAGAAGAAATGATCACAAGATTAAATCAGTGCGCTTTCACTTATTCTTGTATTGAGTGTAGAGAAGAGCCCACTAGTCCCCCTGGTGGACTCTATTGATTATGGCGCCAACCCACCCCTCTTCCAGACAAAGGACCCAACTACATTCCTTGCACACCCCAAACCAAACTAAATTAATGCAGATAATCAAAACAATTAGATCTGATATCTCACTCTCTTGTACTTTTGAAGATATGTGCCTACATCTTTTAAATTACTTTGTTTTAGATGGGTTTCTGAAAAACTTGATAAGGTGAGAAATTAGTCCAAGACCACTTTAAAGGACTTCAAAAAATGCTTGATCAAAAAAATTCCAAAAGGACCAGAATATTATAATTACTTATTCATAAAAGGATACATGTGAATAACCTTTAGAGAATCAAAATTCTGTTTCTCTCTGAGAGCCATATCTATGGGAGCATTCAATTGTTGCTGGGGTAATTCTAATTAAATTAAATGTCCAGCTCCCATTTTTCAATAACATTGGTCTCTGCACTTTTAAAATCAAGGATTTCATCTTTGTAATTGTTTTTGAAATTCTAAGCTTTTCATTTTGCCTAAGAAACTTTTGTTACTTCATTCGTAACTTACACTAGGGCTTTTAGGGTCCAAGTTTGAAATCATTTAACTTTTGCATCTTAATGTAAGGAGGGAGCCACACCGCTTTCACATACACCATTCAGTTTTATTGTCATAAACTGAATGGATTGTCAATTTTTGAAAATTTTTGCTTTAAGTTTCAAACGAGAAGCCCTCCAAATAAGTTAAATTGTTCATACTGATCACCTAAAGATACAACCAGGGAGTGTGGATTTTAATTTGTGTTTTTCAAAACTAAGCATTTATATTTACCTGAAGCTCTGCTCAAATTACCCAGAATCTGCTGGAAACAGATTGTTGTTTTCTTGCAGGCAGCCTCTGGAGGTGTTTAATGGTCTTATGATGACCTCCTGACCAGGCTAATTGTGTGCGGCAAAGGTTTGGTCTAAGACAAACATCATCCCCTGAGGAGTTTCCAGCTTTGACAAGCACAACTGGCCACATGTGCGGTATTTATTTCAATTTTCACTTATTGTTAATTCAGCCAAGAAATGTGAACAATTTGAAGAGCAACATTCCCAAGCTCCGATTTGGCAGAGACCTTGAAAGTGTGGAAATCAGCCTCCCTGAACATGTGGGATCAGACTCACCAGAAAAGTGTTTTTGTAACAATTTCTTCACTTAGCAACGTCTCGGACTTGGCCAGTCCATCTTGAAGCACACTCACAGATGCAGAAAGAGAAGCTTCTTGCTCCATCATCAATCATGCTGCTCTACAAAAACAATTATGAGCAAGCGTGCATGGTTCAAACATGAAACAACAGTGAGAAGAACATATGCATTGACCGTTGGCCCTGTGGATGTTATCAGATCCTTTCACAAGAAACTAAAACAAAAGATGACAAGTCAGGGATCAAAAAGAACTTGTTTAAAGATCAAACACAATTACTGATAATTACTGACTTTTTTCAGATTTTTCCAGTTCCATTACCTTCCTGTGCCATTAGTAATGCAAACATTCGTCTCTGAGGAATCACCGACATTTAAGCTAAATTAAACATGCAAAAGTGAACAACGTTTGTAGAAAAAGAAAATACATCACCAGTAAAACACCGTTTTCCCAAAGTTTGAGGCATTATATGTGCATCAGCTAACCAGAAATCTATTAACTCTTGCAATAATCACTACTGGATTATTGCAAAGAGACTGCACATGTCTCTTTGTGGACATGTGCAGTACTTGTTGAGAATATTCAGCATTGGAGAATCAAAACTGTGACATTTGGTTTAGACTGTGAAGAATCCAAGGTAGGGTCTGTTTAATCTGTCTGTATAATGGGGAAAAACTTTGCAACTAAACTTGTCACAGCCTGTGTTGATCAAATGGGAAAAACATCTGAAGATAAACATCAAACTTGCAACTTGAACAGCAATAAATGGAATGCCAATCAGGACACCAAAGAGAACAATGCACACTTTCATTTCCATTTCAGATATAAATCACATCATATCGACATTCTCTTTCCTTCTTTGGAAAATACACAGCAGGAAATTTTATTAGTGACTTATTTGTTTGTATATTGTGTGGTAAGAATGAGTATTTGTCTTACTGGTAAAAAGTAATGAGTACAGGTTTGAAATTCTGACATGAGAATGTTGTCACACCCAAAGATTAATGCATTCATTAATCTGTGAGTAGGCCAACTGCTCTTACCAAAAACTATATTTTCTGTTTTTCTTTATTTGCAGTCAAACATTGTAACACTGTTTTCCGGTGTTTACAGTACTTTGTGCGTAAACACATTGAATAAACTTTTTGTTTATTTAATGAAACAAGAAGTCAGAAATCCTAATAAATAGACTTTGACTGCAGCTACCTTTACATGTACATAAAAAGCAGCCATATCATATTTCAAAGTCGAAGTTGGTGAGATAAACATTTTCAAAACTACATCAAATGGGAACTTACAATTGGAATTAGGAGTACAGTGTGGTACAATATTTCAAGCTGATGGTAGTCCCGATTCAACTGCAGTAGGTCTCCACTTGTATGAGCAAATGAAGGCTACTGTGGTCTGTATACAGGTTCTGATGAGAAGCTCACATTACATTCCCTCATCATGGGCATGAATCCGTAACCATGCTTTGAACTGACTACATTTCGTTGCTTTGTACATGTGACAGTGCAATGAAAATAAAGTTTAATTCTATTTTATTCTATTCTATTCTATTCTATTCTATTCTATTCTATTCTATCTGAACCTTTTTTTTAGGATGGAATGATACAACAGACAACTGCAACATGTTTCCAACAATTGAACAAGTTACTCTGGATTTTATTTTAATGGCTCAAACAAATGCTCCTCCATAAATGTTTGGGTAAATGCCCCTTAGCAATTTTAGCACCCATCAGCAATCTGAATATAATTCAGGCTGGATATTTGAACACTTGTTGTCAGGATTGGAAACAATTCCAATTGGTTGATTTTCTTGCAATAATCCCCAGATGAAAAGGAACTGGAAAGATGCTCACCCAGAATAAGAAACTGTTTTAAAAAAATCTAAATATTAACACGTTTGAGTTTTTTTTTATCAAAATGCTCTTTCAATTCCATGATAATGGTTTTCCTGGGAGTGCTCATAATCTCCTCAGGACTAAACCTCTAAAAGATTTGCAGGATCAACTGCTTCTGGTTTTCTTCTTGCTGGCATGTTGAAAAGTCCAGCATTGATCTTTGTTCACATCTTGTGACCTACGTGTCAGCTTACTAAAGAATAACTGAAACAATATTTGCAACAACAGACAAAAAATTATACAGGGTACAACAGCAGTCAACCATCTGTGTCTGCTATCTTATAAAATTTTATGGAGTGAAGCTTATATGCCCTTAAAACTTCAGGACATCATCGTAATCTTTCCCACATCCATTCTGAATGCATAATTTAAAGAAAACTTAACTCTAACTAAAATCTAAATCTTACATGATTTGAATATTTGTCACAGTCAACACATAATTATTGTCTCATTATGTGAATAAACTTATCAGAGAGAGATATTTACAATTTACTAAACATGTATGGAACATGTCTCCATTTAAGCATCAAAATGTGAACACACAACTTATGGAGTCCTTCTTCTATTTGGGCGTTGTAACATGGCAATTCTTTCAATAAGACAATGGAGAATGTCTTTTAGAATAACATAAAATGCCTCAAAGCAGGTTTGAGGCAATGTAGTGGCTGGCCAGCTACAAAAAAATGTGTACGTGTGCGTGTGCGTGTGTGTGTGTGTGTGTGTGTGTGTGTGTGTGTGTGTGTGTGTGTGTGTGTAAAGAGCTTGGCACCAGTACATAAATAGTGATGGTAATGAGACAAAACATGCTGTTTATATTACCTATGCAGTGTCTGATTCTAGTTTCCATACCTATTCCACCATCTAAAGAAATTCCCCCGCCCCACCCAGGCTCAAACGCTCTGGTTCTGTCGCACGTAGGAGGTGGGAGGGTGGATGATGCAGAGCTCACATCCCATCTACGACTGTAATAAATCACAGACTACAAACTTTCTAAGTATCCCGAATCATGTTGGGGCGTGTCCAGTTTGGATTCTTCTCTACTGGCTCTGGCACTTTTTATTGATAAGTTACAAACTACAACCCAGACGTGCACATCTAAATGAAACCAAGCTGTCACCTTCCTTCCTCGATTATCCAGCGTGAGGGAAATATTTTGAGGGGGCTTCCATTTGTGTCCCCCAGGAGATGCTACCAGCCTAATAGATCACAGCATCTTGCAATCCTGGCCTGTAACTCACTGTTTGACAGTTTTTACTAATTCCGTACATGTGGGAAGTACAAAGAAAACAAGATGTCATTGATGTTGCCTGCCTTTCATTAGAAATCTGTTCCAGCAGCAGAAGCAAACGGTTCTGCTCTAAAGAAAACCGTCTAAATTACAAACATCCGTCAAAGTGTCATTTACGCCGTTAATGTCAGCTAATGACGGGAGCTGTGTGCTAAGAAAAGCTCTCCTTGTCTGCTCAGCTAAGACTCTGCTGAGTAATGACAAGTTATGCAGCCGTGCTCCAGTGTGTGTGCTCAACAAGCTCAACGAGCTCAACGACGAATAAAACGCTCGACAATTAGGGGGACTGATTGCAGCCGCAGACCTTGCCAAGCAGTAATTTCCATTGTTAATAACCAAAAGAAAACATTTATGTCTGATGCTGAAAATTGTTTTGCTTTTAGCTGCAGTGGCTGTCAGCCCATGTGAGGCATTTCATCATAATTAGCTGGAAAAACATCATATTTACAGAGCAGAGGTATGCACAACTGCAGTGACATATTTTTTCAATTAGGTAGCGTTTTATGACCCCCTTAGAAAAATAAAAATCCTTGTAGCAAACCCAAACACATTCCACGTCAAACTGCAAACATATAGAACCAAATTCCAACTGTTGACATATTAGTGCACATAGAGCCAGTCACACAGAACACCAGAACACTGAACCTCATCGTTTCTTAATGTTTTTGAGAAACTACAGACGTTGTGGTGTTTTTGTTTAATTAGTCTTAGTCCGAATCTTTTCCATCCAAGCGCTGGTTCCCAGAGTTTCAAAGATTTACAGTTAAGCCCAAAAGTATTCATATGTTCATTAAAGCAAGACATTTGTCTATGATAAGAAGTGATACCAGTACAAGTTTGAAATCATTTAACTTTTGCATCTTAATTTAAGAAGGGAGCTGCAGCGCTTTTACAAAGATTCTCAGAAGAAAGTAGGGTACCTGGTCCATGCAAGAATGATTTTACTTGTCATTGGAGACATGGAAACTTGCAAGCATGGAAGGATCTGCAAGGACAATAACAAACTTTGGGGTTAACTGTGAGACACATAAATTCTTCAGTCATACTATGAAATGGTGGATGAGTTTGGGAGCCTGTGGGCAAAAGAAAGAGGTGAGCAATTCACAAGACAGAATACAAAGAGGATGTAGGTGCAGGCAGTGGGAAGAGGGGATATCTCACTGAAAGGCAAGATGTATTTTACAAGAGGGAAAAGATGGGTTTCCAAGTAAGATCAGCTACTACTAAATTGGAATGATGGTATCTCACTAAATAAATTGTGACGAGTCTCTGAAAACCTCACTGAAACCAGGCAGGTCAATTTATGTTTTAGGTAATTTTCATTTTCCTTTCACGTTTACATAACTTATGCTAAGGCCCCCTCTGAAAGACTGACTCTGGTTAGTCTTTAAGTTTTAGTCTTTGATTCTGGTTCCTAACAGTCATAGTATTATTAAGAAGGACTTAGCATGTAAATGTGGTGGGGTGAGCCTTTGGGAAAGTATGTGAACAGGCTGATAGAGACGTCCTCCAGATCTTTCCTTGCTAATTCAGGTGCAGTTTTACTTTTCATGCTGAACTCTGACTTTTCCATTTTCAGATAGCTCAAAACTCAGTGTAGTCAACTGAACTAATTTTAATGTGGCACCAAATGACAGAAGTGCTAAGAGGTTAAGCTTGCACGTGACCGACAAATTACACTGACCTAATCTGCCACCTTTGAACTTTGTTCAAATAGTTACAGGTTCAGGAAGTCAGGGCCCAGTCGAGGTTCCCCACCTGTACACAAGGACAGGATATCCATTAGCTGCGGCAGCCATCATCACACGACCAACATGACAGATGGTTTACTGAAACATTATAAGTACCAATAACACAGAGTTTTGGGCTACAAAACTTACACTGGTATGTTATTTTCCATGTACTGGTATTCTTTCTTATCTTAACCTCTTCAGAAGCTTAATTTGAAGCCTGATAAGGCTTTTGCAACCTGGAGTGAAATGACTTCAATAACTTGTGCAAACAACTTGTAAAGAATTGTATCCTTCTTTTTCACTTACTTGAATAATCTGCTTTAATGGGAAAAATACATCTTCAATGTCACCTAACAGCTATAGCTTCCCACCAAAAAGCAGCTCTGTACATTATAATGACTATCAGGATGTGTTGAGAGCAACTGTTTTTTATGATGATGAATACTTGGAAATAAATATCACTGGAGGTGTTTTTTTCCATATGAAAATAAATAAACAGTACATTTTGTATAGGCTTTTGAATGTCATTCATTTTTCCTGATCATTACCTTTGAATATGACATTTCTCCTTAACCCGTTTATAAATAATCAGTCTATTTTTACTTATATTAACTTCCACAATTTTAATTAACAGAAATTCAGTCTTTAATTCTCCAAACTTCTTCTTTGTCCCTCCTGCACCACACCTTCAACAAACGAAATAAATAAAAATTGTGTTAAGCGAGAGGAAAACACGCCACTGATGTGGTTCCATTTGAAGTTGCTTTTTATCCTTCTTCTGAGTCGCTCAGAACATTCCTGATGCTAAGTCTTTTTGGCCTCAATTACTAGCAGCTGCCTTCTCCCTGTATCTCCCACAGGATCTGCAGCTTTCTTATTTCTATGAAATCATTCCAACAGGGTAGCTTTTAAAATATGTCATTTCACATTTTCCCTGTCGTCTGGGGGCAGATTGCACTCAGATGTTGATAATGGGTAAAAGAAGAGGGGATGTTAATATGCTGCCCCCTGCTGTTTGAGTTTAAAACTATTCAGTAGATAAAACTTGTTAAACCACACAGAACTGGTAGCAAAGCTGTCTAGTTGTTGATGCTGACATTTTCTGATAAAGATGATCAGCTAAAATGAGACTTTAGTGGTTTTTCTCTTAAATTCCTATTTCTTAAGAATTTGATGGTAAAGAAAGTCAAAGATTGAAGGTGTGGGTGAAGCTTTAACATTTTACTCAAGAAGTGCACAGTAGAAACATTGAGTTTGGTCTCTGAAGTTCTTCAATCTTTCCACCATGATAGCCTTCAGTCTGTGGTAAAGGCTGCCCTCAGCTGTTGAATTTGCACTTTCTGGATTTTCCTCAGTCATTTATCATCTATCTGCAAAAATAGATGATAGAAGGGTGTATTTTTAGAGTAACTTTAATAGAATCAGTCAATAATTTTGTGTGTACATAAGATATAATAAATGTATTACAAATAAACATCTTCCTTTTTACCTTGACGTCGCCCTGATCAAAGCCATTTTCATTCTCATCACATCAAAAATGGAGTTTCTTTCCATCACTGATGAAAATGTTAGATTTTGATAGTTTGACAATAGAACCTAAAATTTGTTGCAAACCAAATTAAAGCTTTTTATGGAAATAACATAAAGCTCTTTATGTTATTTCCAGAGGTAGAGGACTCTTTCAGCAGCTACTCCCTTCCATACTTCAGAAATGACCTTAAGTCTACTTTCCTTGGACCTCAATCATCTCTAGCATCTGTGGAAAACTGGGAAAATAGCTAAAATAACAGAAATAATGTAAAGACGACAATTCAGCATGGGAAATAACTGGCTCACTTGTCGAATTTGGGGGGAAAAATAAGACAGCATAATGATGGACACCTTAAGAGTTTAATTTTCCATTTTAACTTTTTGAAAGTACGTATAGGATTAATGCCAGAGGCCCAAGGGTTTTTATAAAATAGAACATGAATAATTTTGACTTATTTAAAGACAATGCTGCATTTTAAAAATAAGATTTCTTGGATGCCAGCAGCATTAACGCTCTTCAAATTACACAGTTTTTTCATTTAAACATAAATCTTAATGCACTGACAACAAACTGTAGCAGTGAATGAAGCATAAACGTCTAGGCTCTCAGCAGCTTGTACGTGTATATACAGTGCAACATAGCATCTGAGGAGAGATGTTGGTTACTGAAACCTCTCCATGGAGCCTTCAGGAACAAACAGAGTTAAAACACAGCTGTGGATGTTCACCCCTTCGACAGGCCACATCTCCACGACAGAGGCTGCAGCATCCGTCTGCCTGAGGGGTCCAAACCCCGCGCCGTGTCCCCGCCACATGCCGTGCACTTTATTTACTCTCTGGTCACATGTTCCCTGCGCAGACGGAGGCTCTGGCAGAAGCAGTTGGCTTCCCTCCGCGTCCTCTCTATCCATGTGCAGATGTTGCAGATGTTTATTTGTATTTAGAGGGCCTTTGTTTTCCTCAGTTGCATCAGTAAGCTGCTCCTTGACCAGCAGGGTCACATGCCTTTGTGCCGGTCTCTTTCCAGCAGTCAGACAGCTGAGGCTTCATATGCTCAGTCTCTGAACTCATCAGCAAACTTTTTTATATGTCTACTCTATGTCTTTCTGAAATGAAGTTGAACCATTGCATGACTTTAAATGCTTTAATACCTGTGTTCTTTTCTAACATGTTATTTGACTTAAGTCTTTGGTTACCATAGTATAAACCAGGACTTTTCATAATAAGCTTGACAGAATGACCTATACTGTTATTTACTATTTAATTCTCATCTCTTGATAAGAGAGACAATATAGTTAAAACATATGTGGAAGCTTCAAAATATTGTAACTGGCCTAATTTTGTGAAAATATTTCCTACAAACACAACTTGATGTCCCTCGTGGGTTTTCTAGACAAGCTGAATAAAAAACAGAAACATGGCAAAGATAACCATGCACTGATGAGATAATTAAGATTAAGGCTCCGAATGTGAAATGAGAAAAAACGTAGACCTTGAGTCCTGAAGAGGGTAATTACTGAGTGTGAACAGGTGTTTTGATCGGAGATGAGAGACATGTTTGGAAAGGTAAAAGTTGACTACATAAGGAGATGGCTAACTTTATGACTGAAAATGCTTAAAATACACAGAAAAGAAGCTGAAATTTTAAAATGAATGTATTAATCAAAATGTCAATTTTTTCCCAGCTGAACAAAAGTCACAAACCAGCTGCAATCTAATATCGGCAACATAGCCTGTAGAATAAATGATAGAAGTGTTGCTGTGGATTTTAGAGTAATGTCTTGTACCTTATTCAAATTATTGAGATGGACTAAATATGTTACATTTCAATGCTTCTTAAAAGTAGAAATATACAAGATCATTGTCTAATTCACAGAATATGATATTCCAACTCAGTAAGTTTGTGGTTTCTCACCAATTCCACCTAAAAAATATCCAATATGCCTCAAGCATAACATAGATTCAGAAATAAACCTTACTGTCCTCTGAGTGTTTGAGAGGACACTCAGTCCTCTCAATAACCATCAATAATAAGAAAAACATGCTACTCTAGTCTGTAAATGCATGAAGACATACATGCATCAGTTTGTGATGCCACAGTAGTTAGCCTCTCTGCACAACATCCAGTTATTTTTTCTATTTTCAGGCCTGATATTGGTGCCAATAATGTTAATTACTGACCCCAAATGAAGAACTGTTAAATGCAAGATACGTTTTTATTTTTAGACTGTTCAAAATCTGCTAGGGTGGTATCTTGAGCTTTTCATTTGGAACCGCATCGCCTCTCACTGGTTTGGAATGGTCCTTGCGGAATTTCTTCGTGCTGTTAAAGCCAGCGTTGTTTTTCCTTCTGTGACTCTTCAGAAAAAATGCCTGTTTTAAAACTTTAGATTTATTGTGAGGTTTGATATTTACTGTGTTGTTTGTGCATATGCTGGTTTTCCTTAAAGAAAAATTATAATGAAGTTGAAATTTCTACTTTCAGAGTCAAAGAAAATTCCATGAGTTGCTTTCTCTCACCCTGCTTTCTGTTTTCAGCAGCTTAAAAATTATTTTTGTAAAAACTTGACAACTCAGAAAATCTCTCAGTGACTATAGAATGTACTAGAGACATTTTTATACCTCATCAAAGACCCAAGAGACCATAAGCATTGTATCTAACAGGGAACATACACAAATACTGAGGTCTCCCTTCCCCCATACCTCTGTGGGGTACCATGTCACTTCCTCCTGGGAGCTGGAAATCGTTGAATCTGTATAAGTTATTCCACCTGCTCCTCTGCCTCTGGTGTAAAGACGGCCGCAGCACACCGACGGGAGTCAAAAGCCTGCTTGTTGTTTCAGCTTCCTCTCATCCAAAGCATTCCCGATGGAGCAGATCCTGTGAGAGACAGGAGGTGGGAGGGGTGGACGTGTCCTGGAGTGATCCACATGACGTGGAAGATATGGTTAAGAAAAAGGTTGAGAGGAAATCGTTCAGGAAAACACACACAAACTTTGAAGTCTGCAATTTCCTGGGCTATAAACAACCATTTACAAATTAAGAAAATAAAAAACATACTAACTAAATCTTCAGAATCCTAAAATCTGTCGGTGGTGTGGTATTAGGCAACTTTAGTCACGTAATTAGTAAAAATCACAGACCATGTCTCTCAAATCTGAGCCAATTCTTTAAGCGTTCCACACTGTAAGCAGACTCCAGATTTTTGTGCATTTTCCACTTGGCAGAGAAATGATTGTGCAAAAAATTGTGTGAAATAGTTTAAAAAAATAATGCAGACAATTGTATCTGTCTTTTTCTAAGATAATATAACTATAAAGGACGCTGGGTGGTTAAGTCAAAATGCTGAAGTCAGTTCTTACGGTTACCGTCTCATGACGAAAATTGTGTTATTTTCTTTGCAGCCTCATGTCTACCACCCAGTCTTGTTGCAGTCCCACTGGTGGATTTTTTGACCTTCAGCATCTCAACTCTCTGCACCCCCAGCTGTCTCCTATGTCCCCATTAACTCACCTGTGTGGCACTTCAGTGAAAACTGTGACCGGTGTAAATACTCCTTGGTTTTTCCTGACTCATCCAGAGTCAGATCATCCCTTTACTCCTACCAGCCTGGTGGAAATATTTGTGACCTTATTTTGTTCAATTTTGAATTCCACTTTTTGTAAGTAAAATTGTTTATTTTCCTTTGCCTGTCTCTTCCCTGCATGGGGGTCCTGTTCTTTGCCATTTCAGGACACCCAGAGAGTGCTGCAGTGTTAAAGGAGACACTTTTTATTTTGCCAACTGCTTTTGGAAGACAGAAAAGCAAAAGTCCTTGGAAGTGTCTATCTGCCTGCAATCATATGTATATCACTTCAGTGTGTGGAAATCTGATTGCTTTAACAAAGTCAGTATGTGATTTTGGAAAAGAAAAAGCCTTTAAGAAGAAGCATGTTGTGACCTGGAGGTCATATGCTGAAGGTGATATGTTGACAAATTACCTGCTCCTCTGCTGAAGATGAGCAAAAGTCCTATTCTTGAGACTGGCTATAGAAAATATTGGTTTTATCTGTTGTGTGTGCATTTGTTTTTATAAATTCTTGTTTATGACCTGGAGTCCAGGTAAACATTCACCTCATTGGGCATTAAGGATATCAGTTGAGAACTTGCCTCATCCATATGAAAGCATTCATATTAGAAATATATGCCTTGGTGCCTCCATCTGAAACCAAACCCGACTCAGCATGTAGTGCCTCTCATATATTAAGCCCCCTCTCTCATCTCACTGATGTTGACTCAAAGCTACTGAGTTCTCATGTTTGGACAGTCACCAACGGATCACATTAAAGCTGCAAAAGGAAATCAGTCACCCAGCAGGCTTGCATGAGCTTCATTTCGTCTTACCCCCTCTCATCTGACTGGTTTCAATAATCCACGGTGGATCTAAGGGGGGTCTTTAACAAGCCAAACTCTGAATATCTAATAGCATCCACTGCATGAAGCAGCAACAGCCTCTCAGCTAAGTGTTACACATCAGATTCTCTGAACGCTCACTCTGCAGATTGCAAATTAAATTCAGCTGCTGCATCTTTTTTCCCCTTTTTCCTCTGGATTCTTGGATTGCTCTCTTGAAAGCAAGACCCCTCAGATCAGATGATTGTGTTCTTCTGATGATGATGTCAGCTCGTGTCATGATATTCTTATAACTGCACACAGAGTGCCAATTTGGGATGCTCTAAAAGCATGAGAACACGGACATTAAAATCAGGCTGAAGTGCTTGCCTGTCAGCTCGTTTCAGTGAGCTCTGACATTTTCTTTTTTTTTTTTTTTGCAAAAATGAAAAACAGCCTGTCATGTGTCACTGGAATTCAGACAGGTACATTTGTCCACCAAATTTAATGTTTTTATAAGAAAGATGACTAAATACATAAATTTCTGGTGTCAGATAACAATGTTGTCTTTTTGTCATGCACTTCTCAGCATTATCATGAAAGGTTCTTGCATTCTAATTTTAGAAATTTTTCAGAGGTGAAGCAAAAACATCTGGACATGTGTAGCCTGTTGGCTAAGCTCAAATCTTGCGCAAGGGAAAAGCCGAATAAATAAGGTTCAATAAGATAAATTGGAAAAATAATAGTTTTGCAGATTTACTTTTCATTATAGTTAAAGGAACAGAGTGCAACAGAAGCCTCAAGTCTGGAAACATGAATTTCAAAATATGACATTGGATGTAGGAAAAAACTAAATTGTTTCACCAATAGTTTGAAACTTGATAATCTAACCCTGCTTTAAACCGCTCTGAAAATTTATTCTGAACATAACTGCTGCATTATTTTAGTCTTTATTATGTTGTTTGTTCACTAATGGTTGCTAATAAACCTCTAAATCTTTCAGAGAACAGTTTATGTTTTCCTGAAATTTGATTACACACAGGTGGACTCTCATAAGTTGATTTGTTTGCAATGGATGCCATTTAGTTGATTTAGAGTAAATGAATAGCCTGCTTTTCTGAGTTTATTTGGAAAAACTTTGAAAATCAGATGTCATTTTCCATTCAATTCACAATTATGCAGTACTTTGTGTTGTTCTACCACATAAAATCTAAGTAAAATACATGGGTATTTGTAGTTGAAATGTGACCAAATGTAGAAATGTCAATGGCAATAAAATATTTTGCAAGGCACTGTAGTTTCTCTGGAGAAAGCTGTGTTTCTCTTTGCAGCATGAAGGCATTTGCTGAATAATGAAAGTATATAAAATTTTATATAAGTATATAACTTAAAATAACAATTCAATGGATTATTATGTCAAGCCTCTAGAACTTGAGAAATATTTTCAGAAACTTTCTTTGGTTCATAATTCCAGCTGTTCCTGTTCTTCACTCGCTTCTCCTTATCTTGAACAAAACATTTAATTAACAAGGAGGACAGCCAAGGCCATCAGTTTCACAAGAAAATATCAGGCAACAGTTTATGTTAGCGCTTTGCTTCTCTCATAAATCTCCTACTATATTTTTGGGGTTGCTCCACACTCCATATCAGGCTGCCATTTTGTCATCCTCCACTTGTTTTTACATCAGATATGTAAGTGCAAATGCCTGGCACGGTAACATGGGAAACAAGAACACTGCGAAATGGTGCGTTCCAGTTCTTTTAGGCTGAAGGAGACCTCCATCTTAGAATCTGATAGGACTTATCTGTCAGAAATTATTTAACTGGTTCATTTTGAAGGGTTGTTTTCGTTATGAATGCTTTTCTGAAAAGTGGACAGTGTTCTGAAGGTTTTTAGGAAATTAACTCAAAATGTCTAGATGGTGAAATCAGCAGAATCTAAACTCAGTATATGTGAAGAACCACAAAGTTTACATCACTAATTATATTCCGTTTCCCTCCTATGAGGTTTTTTTCTGGTTTTGCTTTTTTTCTCACACTTAAATGTTTCAGGTCAACAACTTGAGTGAAAACAAAAAAGCTGCTTTAAAAACCATGCTGTGCCAAGTTGAAAAAAAACAACCAATTACCCTCTTAACTTAAAACTGATTGTGCCACTCTTGGTGACAAAATCTGCCTTTAAGCATTTGCAATAACTAAAATTGCCTTTAAAATTAAAATGAATTTACTCCACTCAATGAAATTCATTGTAATTCATCCACCTTGGAGGTCTTCAGAGCATGAATGGCCAGTTTAAGGTCACGTCACACCATCCAAGTAGGATTTAAGTTCAGACATTGATTAGGCTTATACAAATTCTTGCAATGCAAATTCTTCACTTGATGGGATGATGTACATTTTGGATCATTGTGCTGCTGCTTTGAATTGAAGGACACAAATTGATGCTCACATCACCTCAAACTAATCACAATGTCCTTACTATATTCCAGTTAACCTACTTACCAGGTCTGAATCTAGTAAACACCTCTGGGGAATGGAGAAAAAGGGAATGTTACAGTGTTAACGTGCAGCAAAAGGATTAACATAGTAGGATAGTAGGATAGCATAGTACTATTAACAGGTTAGATCAACACATCAGCAGAAAACCAAAAAATTCCAATTAAAAATAGATATTTTTTCTTTTAATCTGTTTTACAGGATCTATGAAGAAACAGGTCCACCCCATGGCTTTGTCAGGTTGTTCTTGTTATCTCTTCTGAAACCAGTGAAGAAAAACAGGAGGGCTTACTTCTATGAAACATGATCATCCGCTCTGTGTGCATCATTTATCATTTATCAAAGTTGCAAAAACACACATTGTTGATGTTGGAATTTAAGCCAACAGTGAAATTTCAGGTTCACCATGATGTCATTGTGACGTGTTGAAAGCTGGTGAGGAGGCGTTATGGTAACAATAATCTATACAGCGGCATGGCCACATACTGGTTGGATTGGTTTTCCCCAACAGGTCATGGTTTGGTTTCTAGTGACTGAGGCTTTATTGGCCCACAGCTCTGAATGAGCATCATATATCTGCTCAGGCCAATAGGGTTGTAAATCAGTAATGATGACTCACTGATTTTTTGGCTCTCCATCGCTCCCTAGCCACTGGAATTTCAACACACTCCCATTCCCCACGACCTCGTGGTATTTTCAGCTGGAAGGCCGTGGAGGACGGCGCGCTGAGTGAAGCAGCTGAATTGCACCACTTTTAAAGCTGGAAATGCCTTTTTCTTCAGCCAAAGAATGGTGCTCTGTTTCATGCATACATCTTGCTATGAAAGCTATGTGCTTAAATATTTTAGCGTCTTTTTATGAAATATGACCCCTGCCCTTAAATCTTAATTGTTTGAGGTGTTTTACAATTGTTTGCAACTTTTATTTAATAATAATGCATTTCTCACTCTACAAAGTTGACTAATCTAGAAAATAGTTTTTACTATAAAAAAATATTCTTTATATATTTTTTTATTTGTTTGTTTTGTCTTTATATCCAACATTTAAGAAATATTCACTTTAGTTAACTCAGTTCTCTCATTTGCAATGTAGAGCTGGGTTTGGTGAAGCTGAGTCACATATTTTCTCCACTTTTTATATCTGACAGGTTCTTAAATCTAAAATAGCAAATACTTAGTTAGTAATGTACTTGTAACCTTGCTATAGGGCAAACTTGTCATTAATCTTGGGAGCAACAATAAACTAGAGATCCTCTTGAGCTTGGAATGTCATCACCAGGGTCGTCTCACATTTGACAGAAATTATTTGGTATGCAGAAGGGGTTGGTCCACTTAGACATTGCATGGTACTCAGGTAAAAAAATCCCAAAGCAAAATGATTCCCTCTCTGTGTTTGAGAGTTCAAATCAATGGTATGAGCTAATACAGCATGTTAGGTTTTATTATTTAGATGCAGCTTTGCCAAAAGTAAGTCTCCCTTCCATACTTTTTTCATTAAAAGCAGCTTTCCCATACAATGCTTTGATTACTGTGAGCAGTCAATGGTAAAAACTGCTGGTGGATTTGATTGGATGTCGACACATATGCTCCAAGTCTGCTTTAATCTGCCAAATATGTCCTGCTTTTATAGAGGTTTCCAGACTGATGATGATTACCAAATAAATTCTTTGTGATGATAACAAAACCAGGATGAAATCAAATTTGACTCAGTCTCTAACCAGGATTTTGTCAATGTAAAACTACAACAAATTCATAATTTCATATTCAAATCAGGAATACAAATAAAAAAACAAAGATGGCAACAAATATGGCAAAGTGAGTCTGGCTGCTGCTTTCCCTGTTTAATCCTGTGGCAGATTAAAGACGCACTTCTGGCTTCTTTGTTTCCTTTTTGAGTAATGATGAGGATATGTAAAACCTTTGAATAGAAAACTTTGAGTAATTCCTTCTCACACAACAATAACCTCGACAGATGACATCAGACGTTATCTCTCCTCCTCAAGCTAGAAGGAGCTTCAGTCTTGGTGGAGGAGCAGTTGCAACCTGGTTGCCATTTCTCTTCCAACAGATGTGGAATGTCAGAGTTTGACAGCCACAAAGTGCACTGATTACATGACACAGTTTAAAATGGAGTGAGTGAGGTCCAGAGAGAAAATGTAGAAACCTATAATTCATGGCGTGTGAGGCTCTGGCTGTGCCAAAACAACCAAGCTTTGAGGGGTTATAAACAGAGCTGGTTAGAGCAGCGCCAAGGGAGTCAATACACAGTTCAGGGGAGTCAGCCAGTATTACGATATTTCATCCTTCAATGCCTCATCTAACCACAGAGTTGTGAATCATGATGAAATCTTCTTTCTAAGTGGCTGAGTAGACCTCCATGAAGTACTGTGGAGTCTGGACTTCTACAAGGAGAAGCTGTTTACCTCCTTCCCCAGTCGTCTCTGCGGCTTGTAAACCTGATTAACATCAGAACCAACAGTGAGCGTGGGGGTCAGAGTGTTAATGCGGAAAATGGCTACCACACTTTGCAGTGTGCTGATCACAGGTTCCACCGGAGCAGGAGGGAGCTGCAAGCGGACCGTGGCTCTGTGCGATGCATGGAACTCAGCCGAGCACAATCAGTCATCCCTCGCCGTACAGGAACATGCCTGCTGTTAAGCTGTTTACATATCCCCAAAATGACTCTGGAGTGGGTAATAAGTGCAAATCAATGAGCAGAGAAGGAGGGATGTGGGTGAATGGAGCTGCCCCTGACGTAGCACAGGCTGACAGTACAGACTCATATGATGGATTAGCACAGCTGGCAAATTACATCCTTCTAATTGTACTTTGCAAAGTGCATTGCAATGTATCACTCCTGCTTTAATCTTAGCTAAACACAGAGCTTACAGGAGGGAAATAAGTTCTGAAGAAATTATGGGTTGAAAACCTCCTTTTTTACAAACATGAGAATTAGAATTACTTCCTGTTATGTCACATCTCAGGCATCATCATTAGGGTGAATGAAATGGGAATCAATGCGGCAAACATGGTGCAACAGACAGTTAGAGACCTCATAATGTAAACAATGTGTTTTTTAGTTATTTTGCACGAACTATCAATACACTGTGTGCCATATTATTATGCAAATTGGATTTAAGTGTCATAAAGATTACATTTCTTGTGCTATTAAATTTATAGGTGGTATTGTGTGTCAGGGCTCTTTGAATCACTATAATTAATTTCAGAGCACTGGGTTGATTAGTTTGTCTGGTGAGCTCAATGAAAGTAAATCAACTTAAGAAGGATGTTCCACATTAAGCAGGCCACAGGTTTCAAGCAATATGGGAAAACGAAAATCATCAGATAGTGTAGTGCCATATGACAAAGTATGAAAACATTAGATAATTAATGAAAACTTCAGCGTTATTGTACTGTGAAGAGATTTGTGGCTGATTCAGAACAAAGATGGGTTTGTACAGATAAAGGCATAATGAGGAAAGTTTCTGTTAGACAAATTCATTGGATTAAGAGAGCGGCTGTTAAAATGCCCCTACAAAGCAGCAAACACTTATTTGAAGCTGCTGGTGCCTCTGGGACCTCATGGTGGAGGATCCTCCAGAGGCTTGCAGTGCATGAACCTACTATTGGGCCACCCCTAACCAGAGCTCACAAGCAGAAACGGTCGCAGTTCGCCCAAACGTACAAAAATATTAATTTTCAAACAGACTTGTTTACTGATGACTGCTGTGAAACCCTGGATGGTCCAGATGGACACAGTAGTGGATTGCTGTGGTGGATGGCCACCACATCCAAACACAACTGTGACGTCAGGAAGGAGGTGGTAGTCATTTCTTTTGGGCTAAATCATGGGGAGAGATCTGGTCGGCCCCTTCAGAGTCCCCGAAGGTGTAAAAATGACCTCAGCAAAGTATATGGACTT
Organism: Poeciliopsis prolifica; assembly: GCF_027474105.1. Lineage (NCBI taxonomy): Eukaryota > Metazoa > Chordata > Actinopteri > Cyprinodontiformes > Poeciliidae > Poeciliopsis > Poeciliopsis prolifica. The sequence continues at coordinate 13,066,420 of NW_026562388.1, forward strand.
TCTGACTGATCACTTTCTTTCATGGCTCAAAAAGAAGAGCCGTACCTTCTGTAGCAAAATCATCTTCATGCATGACATTACACCATCTCATGCTGCAAGGAATAACACTGTGTCACTGGCTGCTATGGGCATAAAAGGGAAGAAACTCATGGTGTGGTCACCATCCTCCTCTGACCTCTGACCCTATTGAGAACCTTTGGAGTTTCCTCAAGCAGAAGCTCTGAGGGTGAAATGCAGTTTGTATCAAAACAGCAACTCTGGGAAGGTATTCTCTCATCCCGCATTTACATTTCTATATAATCCATAAAATGTTTAGAAAATCTGCTGTACATAATGATTTGGAACAGTGCATTTTGAGTTTTTTTATTTTTTAAATAAATGCTGTTCCCATGGGGAGCTTTGTTCAGTAAAATTAGATGTCTAATAGTTCATGACTTGAAAATTATACTGACCATCATTTCCATTGAATATTTAAGAAAATCTGAGAAAATATCACTTGCAAAATAATTTGAAACATGGTGTACTATCACAGAATTGCCTGTTCTTTTATGTCACTTTAATTGTTCAATTGTGCAATTGTTCAATGTCTTGTTCACACAAATAGTGAATCACTCAATCACAAGGAGACAACTGATTGCATTTAGCCGTTTAGATGTGGTGAAGATGACTTTGAAATTTTAACCAAGAATCAATGTGATTTTAATACATGAGTTTACTAGCAGTACCAGACAGGCCGGTCTGTGTATTAATTTGGCAGGACTTTGAAACATATAAAGGTTTACGGAGGTGGGGCAAAAAAAAAAAAGATCCAGTTGTGTGGCAAAATATCTCCTTTTGTTGTCCCAGGTCAGAGGAGAATGTGCAGACTGGTTTGGTTGATAGAAAGGCAATAGTAGCTCAAATTACCACTTGCTACAGGCAAGGTCATGTATGTCAAATCTTGCTGAGTGTTGATTTCAGATGAAAGGGTCAGAATTTGGCATAAGTAACATAAATCCATCAAGAGCATCAACAATTTAGGATAGTGAGTAGGTAACGGTGTAGATATTGGTTAGTTCATCTATAAACAAAAAAACTGGGTTGTTTTCACCAACAATTTATATTTTCATTCTCAAAACCTTTTGGTATTTTGAAATGTATTCAGTTTGGTTGCAACGCATAACTTGAACCACTGGATTCCAGACAGTGAAACAGCAAGGAGCTAAAAGTTAAAATAATGTGACTGTAAAACTTAATTGCTGACAGTAGACTGACCTCAGAGTTTCATATAGGAACTTTCAAAACAAAGTTTAAAAACTGTTATTCTTTTTTCCCCCCAGTTGATCCAGACAGACCACAATAAAGTGCAATGAATAAAGGCGTGATTAACGTTAAGCTCCACTTCAGAGCAAGAGAGAAATTGAATTTTTTCCCCCCGCTGATGGTTTACTCTGAGGACTTATCTTTCTCTGTCTTGTTCTGTTCAATTGAAATAAATCAAAACACATGTTGCATTCAACAAATCCAAATGCTGATCTTTTTTGTTGTTGTTCCTGTTATGGTTATCCATAAGATAGGGTCAACTCTGAGGTCTGTGAGGCCTCATCCTACTGGATGGTAATCACCAGCAGGGGTAGCTGAGGTCAGGCCTGTCAGTGCGTATCCCTGGAGAAACTCTGATGGCTAAAAATCTGAACTATTTTTTAACTCTTCTAAAGGGCCGGGGTCAAACTGGGAATGAGTGTAACACAGGAAACTAATCAGCAAAATGCATGTAGGTGGAGTTGGTGCTTTCTCAGAAGTGGCTGTAAGTGCCTCACATTGAGAGGTTTACCTGACATTAAAGAAGTGTGTACCTCTGATGTGGGGAAGTGAAGACAAACAGGGCTGGAAAAGTGTGTCGGGGTGTCGGAAAACCGCTGGTGCCTGCAGGTGAACTGTGCATACAAATGTCTGTATATGTTCAGCAGGAACTGGCTGCAGTGCAGATTTTAATCTCCTTACAGCTGCTGTGAGCTCTTCTGAGTTCACACACAGAGACAGGAAAAAAGTCTTTGCTTCAAAGAGGAATGATAATAAAAGAGCTTTCTGACATTTCGTGAAACATTTCTTTGGCTACAGAAGGAGTTTTTTTTTTGTTTTTTTGCTGATTTCCATGTTCCCATGGCGCTGACTGCAGACCAGATGTGGAGGAGTGTTGTTGTTTATGAATGAAACAGTGATACTGAAATATAAGCCCCATGATATTACATGATAATCATTTGCCCATTTTCTTAAAGGCAATTCATTTTGCAATAATGAAGAATGCAGAGCAGCTCTCAATAACATCACAGCAGACATAACAACTTTGAGCAATCATCTGGGAAACTCTGCCTGTTTCACACGAGACGATCAGCCTGCAACTGAAAGATACTTTTGACACAGGAATTCTTCCGTGCCTCTCAAACTTTAGAAGTGTGCAGATGCTAAATTTTTTGAAGCACAAATAGATTATTTTTCTTTTGAGAACCTGATTCACTATTTTTCTGCTAAAGGTGGTGTTGGCTTGAATTTTGGGGAGCTGGAGGCTTCAGTTGTCCGCTATGTGCTTCATCCTAATATTTAATTCACAAAGCACAACTTATATACTGTATTGGCACAAACACAAACATAAAGTTCAGAAGAAGCTCTCCTCACTTATTGATATAAATATGACTTTTTGCCACAAACAAGAAGGTTCTTTCCAAGAAATTATTTAAAATGTAAATCTTAGTCACCAAAATGTCACTAGTTTTCAGAAGATGGTGAATATTTGGTATTACAAACAGAACTGGACTTTTCTAATAAGGCATATTTTTCCTTAATAGGAATTTACATGATTTTACATAACTGTAAAATCGTGTAAATGATTTTACAATCTTGACATGTCAAGGATGGTTTTCTAATCCATCCTTAACAATTTATTGATATGTGAGCAAACTTATCCAGCTCTTTATGGTGTCCAAGTGAAGGTGAGCTGCAGTTGTAAATATGCAATGTACATACATGAATGTATATTTCCATGTAATGAATGGAGAAGCAGTCCTATAGTCAATCAGTTCCTCTGGGTGAAAATTAAGATTTATTCACTTCTGTCTTTCATGCGCTACTTCAGATATCCTGAACATAAAAAACACACCCTTTTCAAAATAAAAATGAGAAATTACTAACAAATATTGGGTGTATCTATGCTTAGAGCAATTTTCTGATGCTCAGATATGTTTATCCAAAAAGTCAACTCAGTAAATCAGAGCAGAGCAAGTCTGATGTCATAAAAATGTGTCTGATGTAAATTTTGTACTTATAAATTTAGAAAAGAGGCAGTATGCTTAGTCAGAGATCTTCTATAGATCTTCTCCAGCTCTAATGCGATTAATTTTTTTCATTTCCAGAGAGGTGATAAAACAAACTGGTTGATACATTTGTTACTTCTAAACCTGACTGCTGTAATTCTTTAATATAGGCAAGGACATAAATTCAATGAAATAACTTTTGATAATCAAAAATACAGATACTGATAAGGAAGTGGATGCAGGAAAATAAATACAAATGTGAGATTAAAATGTCTAATTTTAGCTCCTCTTCACAAGGTCCCTGTCACATAATATATTATAAAATGACTTTTGCTTAGATATAAATTTCTGAATAAATAAGCTCCATCTCAAATCGAAGAACTGATTGTTCCCCATGATCCCAACAGAACACTTGGCTCTCAGAGTAAAAATGTGCTGGTTGTTTATAGGTATCAGGCTCCTCTCCAGTGGAACCAGCGCCAAGAATTTGTCCATCGACTAGGCTTTAAACTTTTCTTTTTAGTAGCGCTTAAAGTTATAGTGGCTCAGTTTTTCTTTTGCTATCCTATAGTTAAGCTTCCTGGAATGCTGGAGGATATGCAGGCCAACTCTGGAATTTTCTCAAATTAAATAAAAGTTTTCTTTTGTGAAGATCTGTGTTTTTCAAAGTAAGTTAAACAGTGAAGAAAACTTTCACCAAGTGATATTCCTACTCCGGGATCCTTTTGTTTACTTGTGTAAGTCATCAAGCATAGCCAAATATTAGCTGCAGTGTCTCATGCTGAACTTCAACAAGGCTTTAAAGAAACATGACAGCTGAGATTTTGTAGCTTACAATAACAATGGAAATATGTAATTTTGACACATTTCTGTCTCTGACACCTTGGAGACGTGTGTCGGACACCTGAAGGGGCACAGCGGGTTCAGAGTTGCCTGCAGATGGAGGTATATAGGGAGCACTGGGCTGTATATGTTGAGCTTCACCACTGAGTTGGACCTGGCCCCGTTTCTTCACCTCCACATTGAGCACCAGCCTCCATTTATCAAAGCATAGTCTTGGCTTAGCCGAGTGACACACTGGGACTGCTGCTGTCGTCCAGGCTATACATTATATCAGTTAAAGCTGTTTTTTATTAGCTGGATGATAGATAGTTCTTTAATTGTTTAGTTATTTTTTTCTCCTTGTGTGAAAACATGGATTTGAACGTGGGAATGTGAGGACTCGGCTGTTGCTGTTTGGAAAGAAAAAAAGGGTTTTGACGGCGGGAGAATGAGACTTGTTGCTGATGTGCTGGAAGCTCAAGAGCATTGTTTCTGATAAATAAACATGTTAACCTGAGCGAGGAGGTAAATGAGTCACTGCTGAAGAGCTTCATGTGATGACGAAACTCAAAATATAAAGATTTATTTAAAATGTCATCTTCTGGCCTGAAATCTCCAGTTATCATTATGACAATCTGCTCATTTGTCAAGAAAAGATAATAAACACTGCCTGCCGTATTCTTCAACTTAATGTTAGAACAACCCATTCTGAAAGCTCTTACATGAGTTCATCTCTTTTTTTCTTGCTGGTGAAATTGAAAATAAAGACAGAGTAAAACATACTCTGGACAGATAGTTGCGTCACATTTTCAAGTAGAAAATGTTAGTTGGACAGAGCTTTAACTGTCAGCTGGGATAAAGACTTCTTCGAGCCACACAGAAATCTTACTTTGAAAACAAATTTAGTGCAAATTAATTATATTTATATAAGACTGCTGTTTCAGTTTTTGGTGAGGGTTTGGTGTTTAAGATAAAATATACCTTCATCAGAACAGCAAAACTAGGACCCTGTATCATAACCACGTGAACACCAGCAGGACCTTGTATGGAACATCCTGAAATTTAATTTGACTGTCCTCCAGTAGACTGACCTTTTCCAGAAGTCATTAGGGACAATAGTCAGAGGTGGCCATGTTGTCAGACCAGTACTTTGTTGCTGAAAATCGTATTAATGTGTTAAAAACGTTTACAAAAACTCTATTTGGCTTTGTAAAACTTTAAAAGAGAGGGAAAAAAACTGTCTTTTTTGGGAAAAAATGTGCATTATAAGTCTGATCATTTTTTTAAATTATACAAAGTAATCGATAACCACACCATGGACCAACAGTTTTAGTGTGAACAGAGTTCTGAATTAAAAATGTGAAGCTTTCAGTGAATCAGTCTACATTCAACCCTCTCTTATGGTCAGGAGCTGGAGATCTTGCCATTAGCAATTGCTATCTGGAAATAGCAGAGTATGGATAGACAGAAAAGTAAAATTAGCCTACTTAGCCTCAAAATTGCCACTAATAACCTCCTGTACAGTTAATCAGAATTAATTAGCATGCCATATGGTTGCAGAATAAAGCAAATAAAGCATAGGAAGACTCATTGAGGGATGGAATGCTTTCTCTTCAGCACCTGTAAAGGACTGCTTTGATCAGAGGCATTAAGACTGGGCTAAAATGGGATTTTACCAGATCATCTCAGATTTGTTCAGGAAATGGTAGAGAATCGGTGTAAACAGACCACTTACTGTTAATGCTGGAGGCTGAACTTAAACTGTTCTATTTATTAACAACTAAGACATATTCTTATCCTATTTGTTAAGTGTAACTATACCCTTTAAACCATTTCCCTTAATAAGATCCCCCTTTGCACTGTTGTTTTGTTTAGTTCCTCTGTGCACTCATGAATATGCTCATTTTCTCCCAATAGTTTGTCCAAGCATCCAGCAGTTATTTTTCTCCATAGGCAGCTGTGCAGCAGCTACTGGAGTGATGGGAATCTGCAGAGCAGAGCTGCTTTCCCTCTCAGCTGCTGGAACCAGGCTCATTTGTCTGCTACAAGCTCGGCTTTTGCTCCAATGCTTTCCAGATGTTACAGATGTTATTACCACATTATTGCTGCTGGTGGAGCCCCAACTGTGAAACCAACCACGACAGGCTCGGTCTCGGTACCAGCGGTGGAAGTGGAGGGGTTTGAATCCATGTTTTTCTTGGCATGAGGCCACTGGGGTCTCTAAAGGTTTTCATTGATTTATTTAGGAAATCTGAGAATCCAGTGAGAATAATATGAGGTTTTTCAGTAGCATGTCAATGTGGTGAGTCTCTCATATTCTGTGAATATGGATCCTCAGTGCAGCATAAATGTGGGGCATTCAACATGGTTTGTAGACAGACAGTAATCTTTAACCCAACATACTCATATTCTCATCTGTCTAGGAACATCACCACGTCTTAGACTTCCTCATCTAAGTTCATTTATAAGGAGCCAACTCATAACACAGGTCACCATAGTGCTTTTTAAGGTCTGTCAGTACAACAATCAATAATGTGAGACACTAGAGACCATCTGACCAGAGTCAGACTGATTCACACCCTCTTACAGCTTGTAAATGAAACTATGTATTCATGACACATAGTGACAACTGAACAGTTTGATGACAGAATTTATGAGATTAAGTTAAAAGTTCACAAAAAGCTGTTCGAAGCTGCATACAGCTTTCATTTTATATGTAATGGGGTTTGGTTGCTATTTGAGATGGTCAAGCATAAACATTTAGCCACAAAGGAAATGAAACTACATTTAAAAATAACTATGAGGATCAATACTAATTTCTTAACAGTTCATACCCTTTAAGGACATGCAATTTACATGAATTCCAAAAAAAGCCTGCTTAAAACCTTAAGTCATTACATTTTTTGTTTTCATTTTAATTTTGTTATCCTCTTTAGTTCACTTTCCAAAGAAATATGGATAAAACTTCTCCACTGACCTGGACTGTTGGTGACATGACTGCATAAAAGAAAACATTCAAACTGGTTCTTGTTTTTGGGAGAATATCTCCTGGTTTGGAGAAGATTCAGCACCACAGTCTGATTAAAGGAGTCTAAAACTATATTCAAAGAAATTAACATATCTTAAAAAAATGTATTGTTTCTGCTAAATCAGTTCAGGCCATCTGTAACTCACAGATGTATGTCTAATGTCAAATGTCTAATGTCTATGTATGTCACTGTCATGCTCTTAAATTATGAAAGGGACAGTATTGCATTTTCAAGGCACATTTAGTACAAATTTAAAGCCAAATTGAGTAACTATATCACCTTCACTTGTTGTAAAAACGCTGTATATATCAAACATAACTCTAAGAAATCTGACTCCACAATTTGGCGCCTCTCTCTCTTTAAGGAGATCCTGATTTTCCTGACACTCTGCCTTCAGCACATCATCACAACCATGCCTTTTCATCATGCCATTTACAAGTGTTTTTACACAGGTATATATGTCAAGCTCAGAAGACTTGCAGTTATCCCAGATGCTTGCTAATTACTCCTACCACTAGTCTGGAGGAACTGAGTGGGGAAGGTGTTGTGGAGGGAGGTTCTGTGAGGCAGAAGCTCAGCTGGAGATGGCAGCTCCAAAGAGGAACTTTGTGGAAATAGGTAGTGTTTAAAATGAGCGAGTGCTTAGGCACCCCTAAATGACTGCCATGGAAGCTTCAAGAATTTCTCAAACATGCATGAATTAATCTAATAAACACTACAGGTAAGTTTTAATGAGGGATTACAATGTGATATAACACTCCCCACCATAAGATTATTGTTTCTATTCCAAAACATTAAGTGGTCTGGGACAGGAAATAAAATAAAGTTACTTACCAATACTGTGCACCTGTGCCAGAGTAACCACTTAATGCTGATTGCTCCAACAAATAAATAAAAATAACAAATGACAGTAGGATTAATGTTTTTATCTGACAGGTTTATATATGAAGGGAGAAATATAAGCAGGCATCTTAGTTATTGTCATTAACCTTATAAATATATTTTCCTTGCCATTTCTTGGATCTGGATCTGGTCAGTGGATCTGACTACTTCAGATCCAAGTTTAAGTCTTTGCAGTAATTAGCAACATGTGCAGTTATACGTCATTGCACTTTTTCAATAGTTTTGTGTCTGTTTGTCTAGAAGAAATACAAATAGTTTAAACTGATTTTGAATAATGATTGTAAAACGGCTGTATTAAATATCACGTCCAAGTGATTTAAATGTTATCTTCAAAAACAAACAGATTTTATTCCCGGCTTCTTAATGGCCAACTGTCCATCATTACGTAGCCTCCAGGGGACATGAGAATTGTTTTTTTCTTTTGCGAGAGGACGCAAAAGAAATGTTTTTCCACATGTCCCCTAGGGGGCTCCATACATCCTGAGAATTCTGGGTAGTGAAGTCTTTCTTCCTTGTTATTGTCACGTGATGCTAGCTGTGGCAGCAGGTCTGTAAACAGGCTGTACCAGCTAACATGATGCGGGGAAAGACTGTGATAGTGACGGGAGCGAACAGCGGAATCGGGAAAGCTACAGCAGCGGCGATTGTGAAGCTCCAGGGCCGGGTGATAATGGCCTGTCGGGACCAAACCAGAGCCGAGGAGGCTGCCCAGGCCATCCGCCAGGAGACCGGCGCAGACTGCACACAGGTCATGGTCAAACAGCTGGACCTGGCCTCCTTGAGGTCTGTGCGCTCCTTCTGTGAAGACATTATAAAGGTAAACAGATTGTTGATCTTTAAACTGGTTTCATCACGCACATCTTTATACGTTTCTGTGCAGGATAATAGTTTAGGTTGCACTAAAAACGGAGGTTTAATTTTTAAATTTGTTGAATACATGTTTCAAATGTCCACAGTCCACAAAACATGAGTCTAAAATAAATTGCAATTCAACAAGTAATTTATTCTACCCAAAGGCAATATTAAAAATAAACTTGCATTGCATAGTTACACACCAGATTCTCATCATGTATTCATATATTCATGCATTGATATAGCTATTTGTCTTCAGGATTTACTGAAGCTGTAAGGTAAATCTTAAAACAAATCAATTGCTGTAGTTCTCAAAACACCTGATATTCATTCTGTGGAACCTCACTGAGCTTTGAGGCTCTATGTTTGTGGAGTTCATTAGTTTTGGAAAGCATGGATGTGCTGAGTTTCTCCTTTGCGCTTTTAAACAGGAGGAACCTCGGTTACATGTTCTGATCAACAACGCTGGAGTCTACCAGTGTCCTTACACCAAAACAGAGGATGGCTTCGAGATGCAGTTTGGGGTCAACCACCTTGGTCACTTCCTACTTACCCACCTGTTAATGGACCTTCTGAAACAGTCAGCGCCCAGCCGCATCGTGGTGGTCTCCTCCAAGCTTTACAAACATGGTGACATTAACTTCGAAGACCTGAACAGTGAGCAGTTCTACGACAAGGCCTTTGCCTACAGTCGCAGCAAACTGGCCAACCTGTTGTTCACCTGCGAGCTGGCCCGCCGCCTGGAGGGCAGTGGAGTAACAGTGAATGCTCTAACTCCAGGCATCGTGAGGACTAACCTGGGGCGGCATGTGCACATTCCGGTTTTAGCAAAGCCCCTTTTCAACCTGATCTCCCGGGGCTTGTTTAAAAGCCCGGAGGAAGGAGCTCAGACTTCAGTGTATTTGGCCTCCAGCCCGGATGTTGACGGTGTGCTGGGAAGGTGCTTTGCAGATTGTAAGCCTCTGGAACTTCTGGATAAGGCCACAGATCAGGAAGTGGCATCGAAACTGTGGGACATCAGTGAAGTCATGGTGGGCATAACGACTTGAGAACTGTCTGAGACGTGCAGGTTTTTCTTTGCAGGGTAATGACTGAAGCTGAAGGATATGCAATGCCTTGGTTACATTTCCTTAACTTTTAGTTGTGGTGTTGAAATATCAAAATGCTTTCTGTTTATGGAAATGTTTGGATCCATTTACATGGTGATTTGTTTGCAGCATCTTGTTTCAGGTGCAAGAATCTTTGTTTAAGTTTGTTTTTAATAAATTCCTAAGTCAAATACTTCTAATGTAACCTTTCTAACAGAGCTGTAGTAATGAGTGCCTGGAGTTTCACTAGAAGTTGGAGTTCTGTAGATTTTTTAAAATACTTTTTCTGCATTTTATGTGTAAATCTTGAGATAACATTGCTGGGATGTCCATTCCTGAGAAGACTGACAGTTTTCTTGAATATTTTAAAATCTGTCTTTCTGTAAAAAATCTACTTCAAGGTCATATCCAATACTTCTCTTATCAATCAACAGCAACAGCTGATTCTCTGTTCAAATTCCTCTTTTGTAGAGATGGCCACATAGATGATGGATGGCCAATCAATATATTTGATCAGGAGCACCTGGCTGGTTTGCAATCTCTTAAATCCTCGAGAAGCAGTCAGGGTGGATTGGCCTATGATTTTTATGCAGGTGCACAGAGCATAATAATTCTTATTTTCTTGCTTCATTAGCAGCATCCCTCATTTATACACACCTCTAGAGGTTTGGAGAGGTTTTGCCTGTGGAGGGTCGCATTTCAGATATCACTTTTCCCCCAGCAGGTTAGTTGGGCTTCATTCACCCATACTGGTTGCTCTAAAAAACGGTCATTAGCTGGGAATGTTTGCTCTCCAAGTCACCCGAAAACAGCAGTTTTCCTTTTTCACCAAATGGTAGCGGGACCTCCAGGATTCATGACTTTCCCACCTGTATTGTTCATTAGGGCATTTTCTGGATCATTTATGGTGAGCTGGAAAACGAAGTAGAAACACAAAGGCAGCCACTTTATCAACTTCATCTCACACACAATGCTCCTGGGCCACTTTTTAAGCAGCTCCAGTCTATTTGTTTTACAAATGACTCCAATTAGTGTAATTACAGAATCTGATGTTCTTAATGGTCACTGTAATATTGATAGGACCTTGAATGCTACTTTAGATCTGAGTATTTCAGTCAGGCTCCTTATCCAACACATAATGGATCAGTTAAAGGAGCGCTATGTCCTTTAATTGATCCATTCTGAGCTTCTGTTGGAAGGCCTTGCTCATTAATTCATACACTTAGTTTTATGAAAAAAAAAAAGTTTTTTGCATATTTTGGATTTTGCCAATTTTGTCTCGTGTCAAATCTGACCAAGAACTCAGTCCTATTATTATTCTATTAAATGCTAAGTTAACTGGAAAACATGAAATAGTCCCTTCAGCTTTAAGGCAAATCTCTTCCTCAGTTAGATGAATTTAAGTATATTGAAAATAGCAGACGGATCAACAGTTTGTCTGCAGTAAAGAGGGAGTTGCTCAAAAGAATGACAGATGAAAGGAGGGGTTCTGAATTATTGTTCCAGATCTAGTTCTTCGATGTCAATGCCAAAAAATAGCTTCCTCTGGAATACAAGTATGAAACTCCACTCCTGTAACTTTTAGGTCATGAGCACGACTCCGGAACTTGAGTACATGATGGTGAGGTGATTGTCATTTCAGTCAAGAGTGTTGGACTTACGATACATCCTAAAGTGACTGAACACTGTCCCTCGAGGATTTGTGTTTGCCACTCCTTGGCCAAGGTCTCAGATATATTGAAGACCGCTCTCTTCTGCGGGGACAACGGCGAAAAGCTCCTGATTTTCCAAGGTGAAAGCCGACCAGTGAGATGAAATGTGACTTCCAGACCTACATTCTTGCATGTAAACAACAACTTATTGTGGAGCAAATCCTGATAACAATATACGTGAAAATTAACTTTTATATTTCAAAATGGATAAAAATATCACGGTTGTACCTTCTTTCGTTGTCTGGGATTTTTAACAGTAGACTGATTAAATATATCAACCTTACTAAAAGCATCTGAGATATATCAGTACTGACAGTAATAAGGCTTGTAGTCAGATGTAGTTACAACCTCATTCACCTCAAAGAAGATGTAAGGTCAAGGTGCCTTGTCAGCACCTATAGGGCATGCATTACCAGGCCTGGGTTTTGACGCCATTATGCAGACAACTGTCTGCTCAGGTGTGGAAGGAGCAGCACTATCTCAGATATGTTCAAGTTCATTTGCGAAGCGGAGCCGCAATATGACAAAAATCTAATTTGTCAATAATATTCTTTTGTAAGCTTTGAAGCCTGCAGTCAATTGATTCCACATGTACTTTAGAAATTGTAATGCAGAGGTCATTCATTTTTAATAGACCACATAAAGTAGACTTAAATGTATGTATTTATTGAGTAAATATGCAATATTTATGTGTGGCACTTGGAATGGTCAGGTATACTTCATAGATATACTTCATCTTGGCTTTAATAAACTAAAGGGATTTCAGGTGAGCTTGAGACAATAGAGTACAAGGGCTTAAGGGGCTGTTTTCTATTTTATGTTGAGAATGCGATCAAGGATAGAAATCCTGGGACATCATGAATTACGGTGTACATGTTCAAGAGACCTGCTGAAGTCATCCATACATTTGAGCTCAATTGTCGGCACTGCTGGATACTTAGAACCCTGGTCATACAGGATTTGAATACTGTCAATGTTTTCTAATGTTCAAGTTCAAGTTGCATTACTGATGAGTAAATTGCATTCTTGTGGAGATTTTTGATCAATCAATCAAATTTTATTTGTATAGCACATTTCAGCAGCAAGGCATTTCAAAGTGCTTTACATCATAAACAAGCAAAGTCTGACTTTCAGCGCTGTTCAAAATGTCAACTGAACCAGTTTTCTCATTGTTATTTTAGAGATTTTAAATATAGGAATCTTCAAAGTGAATTTAGACTCACTGTACTGCTCTAAATGGAGGAATTCTGCATACAAATGAGAATAGGTAATAAAAATTTTGGAAGAATGTCAGGGAAGATCATAGTTTTAAATCAAGATGTCAGGGTTGAGTGTCTGGAAGAAATAGGCCTCAGGCGAGTAGTTGTTTGTGATTTAAGGAGTTTTATGTTTCTGCAGTCTTGTCTCTTTGAAACATGTAATACTCCCTCTTACTTATTGGAGCTCCAAGCCAGAACAATTTGCAAGATTATCCGGGGAAGAAATGGTTTAAATTTCTTTATCCTTATGCTCCACGTTGCTGCTGCTGCACATTTTCATGACCTCTCATGTTTGGATCTAGACACATTAAACCAAAAAAGATTTTTGGACCCTGGAAGTAAAATCATCTGAGTCGGCAGCCTTATTTTAAACTTTCTCCAGCTGCATTTTCACCTGACAGCCTGAGATTTACAGGAGACAGAGGAGGTTTCAATGTTTCTGTGTCCAGGCTTCCGCCAGTATGATCCCCTAAATCTCAAACTTTCACTGAATGATTTGAAGCACTAATAGGTCTTGATTCTGACACTTTCAGCAGCAGCATGCCAGGTTTTTCCTTTTTTATCAGTTTCTTTCATCTTCTTTCCTAACACCAGCTGGACCATGACCAATGCTGCAGCAAGAGGGAGGAAAACAACCGAGGTGTTTAGTTTGGCTCCTCAGTTCACCAAAATGAACTTTTCAACCTTCCCTCGAAGTCTACCTTTTTATGATGTACCTAGGTTTGTTTTCCTAGCACCTCTAAAATTAGCTTCATAACTCTCTAACAAGTGATGTGGAAATGTGTTTTTCTTTTCTTTTTGCCTCATGCCATAATTCACTTTACAGCTGACAGCCATCAGCCAACATACATCAGTTTGACAACCAAAGTCAGATTCCATCATCTCCAAAACTAAAGAAAATGAATGTTATCCATTTTCAGGCTTGTTGTCAAAATATGCTCCACTACATTTAGAAAATTCAAACCATATATGCCACATGAAATTCTTTACAGATGTGTTTTGCTAGGGTTTAATTGTTTTAATTATACCTTAGCAAGAAGTTTTGAGAAAAACTGATACAAAAAATTCATTGTCTATGTACCCAAGTGTCTGTAAAGGTTTACGATGGCTGTAGATTCTGGTAGGGAGGAGAGGTACATAGTTTTCCAGTCTGTTACAGGACAACACAGAGACAAACAACCACACACACTCATACCTAAGGGCAATTTAGAAATTTCAATTAACCTAACAGTGATGTTTTTGGACTGTGGGAGGAAGCTGGGGTCCCTGGAGAAAACCCACAAATGCAAAGGCAAAGGGAGAACAGATAAACTCTAAGACCACAAGCTGAGATTTGAACCAATACCTTTTTGCTGCAAGATAATTGTTATATACACTAGACACTTATATTATAATTATTTTATATTTTATCTTTTAAAAGAACTAGACTGACCAATGTGTTGAAACTAAACTCTGTAGTTCCTGACAATTTATCTGGTTTTGGAACCCACAGTACAATGTTGAAAAGCGTTGATAAAACTTAGTTATGAAGAAAGAAGATGACTACTTAGCAACAGTTTGGCTTTATGTAAGAAAATATTGCTAGAGTTGGTGGATCTGAAGAAGGTAACTGCACTGAAGACACCACTAAAAGAAACAGAAAAGAGATACAAGATGAAGAGAACTTAACCACAGCTCTAAAGTGAGGCTGAGGCTGAGACTGATCTCAGGGCCAGCCAGGCAGTTAATAATCCTTCACTAGCAAGGACCAAGACACAATAAAACAATTTTGAAGGTTTATTGAAGAAAGGGGTCGAGTGGATGGGTCATACAGGGAGGCTTATTGATGAAGACTTGGGAGAGGAATCTCAGTGTCGGGATGGTGTCTTCAGGAAGTAGCTTTTACTTCAGACTGCAGACGGAATCTTGAACAAGGAGGAATGGATGAAGAATGAAAATATGAAGTAGGGATGAGCAAGATGGGATGAATAGGGATAAGGGAGAGTTGGTTTGAACGAACATAATGGAAAGTGAAGGATGGTTGAACTTAGTACGGGTAGATTGCTAATTAGAAATGTGGTTAAGGTGTGGCCCTTTTCCCAAAACTATGTTCAAACTACATGTGGTTCAAACCATGCTATGGCTTTCCTCTTCTATAGCATCATGTGAATTGTGGTCCCGGGTTCGTGTTAAAATGTGTCCTTGATTCAGCCCAGCAGATTCAAATGAATGAATTCCCTACTCAGCTGGTCAGTTGTCAGCAAGTTCTGCAAAGGTCTTGTAGCAACCCATCCACTTAAATCAGTTATACCAGAGTTACAATAAAGAAATATTTAAGAAAAAAGAAAAAAAATGATCAATGTTTGAGGACTGGCTTTGGACAGCACTGATGCGGAGAGTCGAGTTCATCATCTCATCCAGAGACACCTCTTTTCTTTGTAGACATATAGATCATTTTACAGTGGCACACCAAAAAAATTGCACCTTCCAATAATTTATTTCAGTAATTAAACTTATTATCTAGGGTGGTAGTAAAACAGGCTTAGGAAATTGGATCTCTAGTGTGACAGCATAAATGTAGTGAATGTCTGTCAGGAATAAGCAAAGAAATTGAAACAGGTTAGTAATCCTTATGATGATAATGGAATATGGGGATCCAACAAAGACAGGACTAATGAGAACAAAACACAAAAAAGTAACATCACAGAGGTAGTACAGTGCAAATCTTCTCTAACTTGATAATTCACCTTAAAATAAAGATAATGTCTGCGTTCAAACAGTGAAGTAAAAATCCTTATAAATAAAGGACATGGCTTTTGGTTGCATCTGTGATCATTCATGGACCTGAATGTGTGGCCATTCACAGGGAAACACAAGACCGATGAAACTTCTTATGAAACCTTCAAGTTTCATCTCAACCTACAGACAACAGACTGTACAAGCAGGAAGTACAGCAAACATTGCTAATCCATATTACATCCTTAAACACTATAAAGTGCTGCAGGGAGGACGCGAGTTAAAACAGATCTCCCTGGTTAATGACGGCTTCCAGCGCGCCAAGTAAACTTACAGATCCCCGTCAGCCGAGCTTTGCCGAATGAAAGGTGAGCAGCAAAGAGCCTCTAAGAAGAGAGAGCTCATAAATCATCTGGAAGAGTTTAGTGTAAAGTAGCGAGAGGACTGTGCGGGGCCCGGGGAGTGCTTGTCTTGAGCCTACCGCTTGGCCGGAGGGATTTGTTTGCTTTAACCAATCCAAACAGTTAGGAGAAGAAAGAGCGGGCTTGCTCCTCACAGTCCCACCGTGGGATTGTCCTCTCTTTTCCCTCTGTTTTCTGTCAAACATGCACACATGTTCCCTCACATATATCGCCTCCGTAAGGAAGGGAGGTTGTTCTCACTAATATAAACACAATCCGTGGCTGTTGTTTATGCCATCACTTCAGCTAACTGTGTGCTTTTCCTCAGTTCAGATTGAGGATATAGAATCAAGTATTTTGACAACAGGTCAGCAGAGGAATTCATCAATTGAAGGGTTGAGTTAGGGCTCAGGTTAAAACCACACTTTAGGTCATGGCGCACGGGAGGAAACTCTCTTAATAATCCAATGGAATAGCCTGATGGAAATAAGATTTACCTTTAAAGCCCCCTCTAAGTAAATTTAAGTCAAGAATACACAGGCTTAAAACATCTAAACATCCTAACTTATCCCAGGCAAATCCCAACCTGGGGTGTTCATACATTATCCCTATGCATACATTGGTTATCTCTGGGTAGTCTGGCCTCCTCCCACATCCAAAAACATGACTGTTAGGAGTGACTCAGTCTAAATTGCCATTAGGAATGAGAGTGTGCTAGCATCATCGTTTATCTGTCAGCTCCATGACATGGTCATGTAAGTATAAGTGTTCATAAATAGGAACAAATTGTTCGATCTTTGGTTGTGGCTGAAAAGGACAGCAGCTGAAGTTCAGAGTTTATTGTCAATGCTGATTTTGTTTCATTTGTTTGTGTTGTGGACTCAGGCCTCTCAAGCTGCAGAATTGACTTTAATGCAAACATTTCTCTCTGTTCTCCCACCCAACCCATTTGGTTGACCTTGTGCATGGATAGAGAGCTGCCTGACTGGGGACCCTTTAGAAGTTAGTCACTGTTAATATCACAGCAAACTATATGAAGCTCCACATCTTGCCTCCCCTTGTTTCTCTCTATTCCCTCTAACCCTCAACTGAGTTGTCTGCAGAATATCACAGAGTCTGAAGCCATCAGAGTCAAATTATGTCTCCATACAACTTTGATATGATGTGAGAATGATTTATTTTAATAGTTCAGTAAATGTCTAATTTTTGATGGTTTTCCAGAAAATATGGGAACTTTTAGTTTAAACCTATAAGATGAATTCATACTTTACAGCAGATTTGATAAACTTGCAGCATTTTAAGTCACATTTCTACTTTTTTCAACTGTTGTCCAGTCAATGGCACTTTTAAGCGATTTGGTAACTGGTGATACTCACTGTTGCATTTATTTTTTGAATCTCATATTTTAAGAAACTCAATAGTCAATGTTTGTGATCAATACATTTTCTTGTTGATCATACCAGGTTTTCTTTACACACCTCAATATCAGTGGTATCTTCATCCAGCTGTATGTCAACAACAGATACTCTTGCTCTATCACCAACAACAGCATGGGTAGTATTTTTCATCTTTTGTGCCATTTTGTCCCAAAGAAAGCTAAAGTATTTCTCATTTTTGACTGATTCACACCTGTAAGATCATGCAACACATACACTTGCGCAACAAAGTGAATGCGACAAGAAGAGTATTCTAATTAGAGATATTTCTGAAGCAAACTTGATTAAGCTGGAACGTCTTCACAAAAAACAACGGAAAACCTTAAATTCGACCTGTTTCCATACACTTTCTAAACACTGCTGCACATGATAAGGGCGAAGAAAAAGCACGTTCTCTGTACACTCAACAGCATAACTTCATCAATATGTGGAAGCTTAGCGCCCCCTGCTGCAACAAAGAAGAATGACTGCTTTGGTGCTTGCTGAATGTTTGTACTGGGATTAATAGATTCTCGTATTTGTATTGCCCTTTAATAGCCTCTCTCTTAACTGTGCAGACATTTTGAAAAAAAAATACTGACTTTCTTGTTTTGGGGCAAAAACAAAACAAAAATCTCCACATTCATTTACTCCTGTATTTGAGGGCAAATATCTAATGGCATTCACACTTCCAAAGATATTTGTAAAATGCAGGAATCACAGACAGTAGACCTCTGTATGGAAATTAGAAGTTGGATTTGATCAACTGGATGTTAAAAGATAGTGAGCAGTGTGAAAAGTCCATACAACAGAGCACAAGGGTAAAACACCAACAGTTGCTGCTCCTGCATTGCCAGGGTGGAGATAAAGATCTTGGAGGCTGAGAAACTGCACCAACAAATGGCCATCAGAGCCAGGACTGTTCCCACAATACCTCTGTGAAAACAAAAAATATGAAAGTTAAAATACAAAAGTTCAGCTTTCATTCTCAAATACCTAAATAAATGAAGTCTAAACAAAATTACTAGACTGCCTTACTGCAAGGAGTAGAAAACAGCAAACGCAGAGAGGGCCACAATGGGTAGGAGGCAATATCCCAGGACACTAGCCACACAACCATAAGAAACTCCCAGGGGGCTCATCAGACTCAGCAGGGTGTACATGCCAATGCAGGCAATGGCACTGATCCCATACACATAACCAAAGTGAACTTTACCTGCCTATGTTAAAAATAGTTTAGATGTTAGAACTACAACTCTCCAAGTGCAGAGACCTTTGCATCACAAGAATCACACTCACCATCATTAAAGTGATGCCCAGAGCGATGGAGAAGAGGATGGGACCTGTCAGATCTGTCTCATTCATAATGCTGCCATCTGCAGGCTTCAAGGGGTTTAGAACTGTGAGGGTCTTCTGCCACATATGATCAAAATCAATTCCCAGTTCTGGAGAAATGCACACCGATTTCAGAAAATGTTGACCATAACACAGATATGGTTATAGTTATTTAGCAATTTGTCACTAGTTCCTGCCATAACATAGGATTTATTTAGAGAATTAGGAATATTGTTTTAAGTTGGGGTCACTCTCATCCAAATGAACCATTTTGAACTGTCTTTACAACTATCCATCCATCCATCCATCCATCCATTTTCTTACACCCTTGTTCCTAGTGGAATCTGGAGGTGCTGGTGACCATCTCCAGCTAACATTCTGGGCAAGATACCCTGTACAGGTCACCAGTCTGTTGCAGGGCAACACAAAGACAGACAGGACAAACAACCATGCACACACACCTAGGGAGAGTTTTATGTTTTTGGACTGTGGGAGGGAGCTGTAGTACCCAGAGAGAACCCATGCATGCACAGGGAGAAAATGCAAACTCTGTGCAGAAAGACCCCGGGCCAGGAATCGAACCCAGGACCTTCTTGCTGTAAGGCAACAGTACTACCCACTGCACCACTCTTTACAACTATTACAACAACAATATATACAACAATTTACTATAAATAAATCTGTTCAATCAACTAGATTTTTGTTCATATAATCTAGATGCAAAACAATGCCTATTACCAACAAGAAGTGGAGGTTCCTCCTCTAGATACTCAGTTCCAGTGGAATGCATGGTGGGCTGGTAGATCTCTCCAGGATACTGCTGCTCCATGTAAAGATCCATACTGTTTGCATTTTGTGCACTACTGGATAGTCATCATCATAAAAACATCAGTTATTATATTTAAAGTATGTTTTGAAGTAGAACAAAAATCCAAAATTGATGTAACCTCTTTGAGTGTTGCACAAGGTTTCTTTTTTCAGGTTATTTTGGTCCAATAAATTATGTTGTTTTTTACATATTTAACTAGACTATATACATTTTAACAATGTGAGGCCAAAATTTATAAAGCTGTTAGTATTAAGTATCGAAGAACGTGACTGAAGCATTAACCTATGAATATCTTGGTTCTTATGTGACTTTGGGTTAGATTAGCTCCAATAACCACCCAGATCGCCAACTGATGCACTTACTCAGTGTCGTAATAAGCCACAGCACGGCCCTGGTCATCTATGTAATATCCCGTTTGGTAGAAGTCCTGCTCAACCTGCTGGAAGTCATCCATGCTGCAAAAGGCTGAGATAAACTACAAAAGAAATAAATATTAGGCATTAATTGATTTTGTTATTGTTTCTCTTTCCTCAATATGTTTACAATTCTCAGTAAACAAATAGTCTCTTAAGTTCAACTCTGTCAGATCTTATTGTGGCTGCATTAAGGTTGCTAAATATCAGAAAAGGTTAATGTCCTCAGAACACAATTATTTTCTTTTCCTGTGAAAAACTCACCTAGAGGTCTATAAACAATCAAGTCCAGCACTCGTTCTCCTCTCAGCTTCTCTGCAGAGATTCAGGGCAGAAAACATGAAGGCCTGTGAGGTTAGACTATTAATAGCAGACTATATTTGGACAGTGTAACAACAGACAACTGGTCAGTTTGCTCCCAGAACCATTTTGTAAAAGCTTGATTGGAGTGTTTGTAGAATAAAATATGCATCATTTGAATATAAATCAGTAAAAAAAAATACATTCCATATATTTGCATTCAGCAAGTCTCAATACTGGCCCCTATGGACTGCACAAAAATGACTAAGCATTCTAACTGAAAACCATACAATTTTTATTATTATTATTATTATATGTATGTGTACTTTCTTTTACTTTTTCCACACAGTAATAATATATATCTTCGTTGCAGTAAACACATCTTTTTTAGCTTGTTTGCCATTTAGCCAATCACATTAGTAGACAAATTACCATTTATGGTGCAGTTTATTCTACTAAAAGCGAGCATCCAATAGGAACGAGTAACAGGCGGGACTTTTAAAACCTTCATGCACTGTTGCGTTTCATGTATTTTGGGAACGGGTATGTAGAAATAATTATATTCAGTTTCTTTCCGTTGAGTTTAGTTTATTGCTCTACAAAGACTAGTGAGCGAAGGAACACATATATAAACGCAAGAAAAGTTTTTTTTTTTTTTTTTTTTTTGAGTTGTTAGTCTGAGGAAAGGGGAAATATTCGAGTTTGTGCTCCAGCAAATGCATCTTTCCAAGCTAGTTCAGCGTAGTTGCTTTACTAACCAATCAGAAAGCTAGCAGCCCATTCTGTTTGACGTCGACCGTCTCAGTTGCTCCAATCAGAAGCTCAGCTTACTTTGGGCCCGAAACGCTGGTCCAATCAGAAGCTTGGCTCGTTCAACGTTGGATCCGGATCAGAAAAGGAGCTGCTGCTGTCACTTCCACAGGTAGGACCGAGCAGAGTTAGCCATAACGGTTGGTGTCACGAAGTATGTTTTCAGCTGTGCAGGACTGCTCCATGTGCGAGTTTGAAGGCGTCCTGTGGGTTGTATGGGCCACAATAAATCATTTAAAGCTACGTTTGAGCGGCTCCTAACATTTGGAAGCTAAGAGCTAGCTGGCTAACGGTCAGTGGATGAATGAGCTGCGGGCGTTTCCCCTGACCTGCTGCGGGTTAGGACTCTCCTCCGACGGCGCTAATGTTGCCATGGTGGCTGTACAAATCTGAAATCAACTGGAGGTTAGTTGGGGATTCCTTGTTGGCAGAAAACTGAAAACAATCAGCTAACAGCGCCATTAGCTTCTTGCCTCCATGCTGGAAACTTCCTGCAGCTTTAAACACTCACCCATACTCCATTTATTAGGGTTTACAATCAAATAATGGACTTTTGAAGAAAAAAGTCATTTTGAAATAGAGATCAGAAACTCAATTGATTTGCATTTTGCAAAATTACGAGGTGGTTTAAGGTTTTTGCACAGCTTTGAGACATAAGATCTCTTGCATAAGATTGCACAACTATTTCCAGTCAAGTTTTCTTGCAAGGCATTTTGTGTCAAGAAATTTACATAAGTTTACAATCGGTCAGAGTTCCAGAATGTTCCCCTAATTCACTTAGTTTACACACTAGAGGAATTTGAAGTAGTGTGAAAAAGTAGAAATTAAGAAATTAAACACAAGATGTTTCATGTATTTTATTAATAACTATCAATTGGATGATTCATTTCATTTGAGTTTATTTTCTCTCAACGTCTTCCTACTTAACAATGTTTTCATTCTTGCTCCAAAATCTTAAACTGACTATATCAATCCACACAAAGTTCCAGATACAATTTTCATTCAGATTCGCCAACTTTTTCTATTAGTGACTGAATCGCCCAATGACAGAAACCTCCTCATTATCAACAATCCTTTAGGAACTTGTGTAGGAAAGATGCTGAGTTTTCACAAGGGTGATGCAACCCAATATGTTCAGACAACCTGGCTGAAAGGACTTGTTGCTGTCAGTGGCGGAGCCAGAGGGGTGGCAACAGAACCCTGGCCACCCCTAGTGCCACCCCACTGGAAATGGTCATTTTAAAATATAATACTTATGAGATCGGCAAAGATTTGCCAGGAAAACTGTAATTTCCGACTGTCCCTGAAGGCAGCTCGATGCCCGACGCTGTTCATTGGTTAAACTGACATGTTGGTTCCTGCTTGTTCAAAAACACATCAACGGCTTTAGAGTTACACCGTGGAGGAGTTTTGCAGGTATTTACAACATTTTACCGCTCAGCGGTAACCGCTGTTACCTTCCTAATGAGAGGCGGCACTTGTCATACATTTCTAAAAAGAAAAAAAAAAAAATGGTTGTGTACCGCTGCTTGGTGCCTCGTTTATTATATTAGCCATGCTAGTGCTGGTAGGTCGTGTTTTAGACAGATTCTTTTAACATATGTTTTAGTGCACATGCTGCCCTGTAATGTTTTATATCTCCCAGCTCTTGCTTGAAATGTGTGTGGTAAGAATATGTGAAAAACCATTAAGTTTTATAATAACTGAAATGTAAGTAGGCTATGTCATATGAAAGCTTTGAATTATAACCTAACTAGTTATATTGATTAATTTTAATTAATGCATTTTTAATTTAGTATTTTAGCTAGCTACAGGAAACTAAAAACTATAGTTCAAATAATAGTTAAAATAGTGTTGTCTCTGCAAAACAGTCATGGAGTGTAAATACCAGGCTGTCTTATTTTGTGTAGAGCCCAAATGAAGAGAAAAGGGAATATCTCCCAGTTCTTCTTAAAGAGGCAAAAACCAGGACCAGACCAGGACCAGACAGAACCCTGCAGCAGTGACCAACCTGGAGAATCCAGCCAGGAGACTCCAGGCCCAAGTGTATCACCAGCGGGTTAGAGGCTGTGACAGAGAGTTATTAAGTATTACAATCCAATAAGCCTAATTCTAAAGGTTAGCATGATGCTTTTTGCATTTTTTTATTGTGTCTGTTTATGCATTTCCAATTAAGTTCCAGAGAGAGATGAGGGTGATACAGATTCAGAGTCAGACTCTGGGGAGGAAGACAGTGAAGCAGAAGGAAATGGCACTGAACTGCCCCCACCAGCACAACCTATTGCACACCAGAAGCACCAGTTTATTTATTTATTTTTGAGAATTTGTTTTTGGTCATATTCTGTATTTTTTTTCTATTTGTTTCCTTTCGTTCATCATTTGTATATGGACCCCTCTGATAAAGCCTTGCTCACCCTTTGGCCACCCCTTGAAAAAAAGTCTAGCTCTGCCACTGGTTGCTGTAACAGATCAGATGCACCTTTTCTGCTTTGCTCCTGGTTTTCCAACAAAGATCTGTAATGGGATTGCAGTGATGATTATTTTAGGTGCTGTGCTGTCTGAGGAAACGGATGTTATGGATATTCATCTTAGGCTTACTGTCTGAATGTTCTGCACCGTACAGGGTTGGATATAATATATCAATTGCCCTGAGTTGCCCTTTTCCTTACTTCTTATGACTGCATCATAGCTCGAAATTCAATTAATTTCAAAAATACTTTATTTATCCTAAAATGAAATTAAATATTGTTACTCTTATCATCCAAGCATCATCAAAGAATTGTTATGCATGGTGACACTGGGCAGGAAGATCTGTGGTAGCAGTCAGTCTTGCAAAGAATCTGAAGAAACCCTGTCTCCTTCCCCTTTTTTCAGTTATACAATAATTACTGGTTTAACTGTCCTTACTTTTTATTCTCTCAACAGTTTTTCTTGAACATAGTCTAAGATTTAAACAGACCTGTTAATGTGATCTTCTGCTGTGTGGCAGCGCCGTGTCCGGTTGTCCAGTTGTATATCCAGCACCATGGGAAAGAAGAGTCGGGTGAAGACTCAGAAGTCAGGCTCTGGAGCCAACACTGTAGTTTCCCCGAAGGAGTTGATGAACCTCATCTCTGAACTGCTGCAGAGTATGTTAACCCTTTGACCTTTCACTCCTTTGCTCATTAACAAACTGTTTAATCATAACAGTTTGAAACTTGTTTTCCCAGAATGCAGTAGTGCAGCAACCTCTGCTGGTAAAGAGTGGGAGGAGTACATCCAGATCAGAGGTTTGGTGGAGAAGATCAGAAAGAAACAGAAGGGTCAGACTGGACTCAACATCTCCTAAACACATTTCTTTCCAGGTGATAAATGTGACTCATTTTCTGTTTTTGTGTGTTCAGGTTTGTCAACGGTATTTGATGGCAACAGGGAGGACTACTTCCCTGATCTGATGTGCTGGGCTCAGGAGAACGGGGCATCCTGTGACGGCTTCACAGTGACAAATTTTGGTTCTGAAGGGTACGGCCTGCGAGCCACCAGAGACATTAAGGTGTGAATTCAAAATCAATTTGTCAGCTAAATGTTTAATCAATAAAATAAAGGCAGAAGTTTCCTTTTTTACTCTTTCTGGTGTGTTTGTGTGTGTCTAAAGGCAGAAGAGCTGTTCCTCTGGATTCCAAGGAAGATGTTGATGACGGTGGAATCAGCCCAAAACTCTCTGCTTGGTAAGAGTTAGAAGTACAGTAGAGTAAACCTGCCTCAATATGCAATTCATCAATTAATTTAATAATTAGTGAGCTTGATCTTCTTTACACACATCAGGGATCATTTATGAAATGCAGTTACAAAGATGTTTCACTGCATTTTATAATCAACTGATTACAAAATGCAGTGAAACATCTTTGTTATTAAAATGACTGCACTGCAGTTATTTTCAATGTGCAGTGCATAGCTGGGATAAAACATTACTTGAGGCCTGGGGGAATCTGCTCTTTTGTTTCCTTTTTTTGCAAATAGGAAATATTCTGCATTTATCTATTTCAATATGAACACTGCAGACATTAAAAAATGTCCATTGTAGCTGAGTTCAACAATTGAATTGTTTGTTCATGTTTTAAAAAATAAAAAACCTGATTCTGCTAGCATTTCCTAAATGTTTACCCCAGGCTGTTGATCTTATTGTTGACCTTACTGTGTGTCTCAGGTCCTCTGTATGGTCAGGACCGGATCATGCAGGCCATGGGCAACGTGACGCTGGCCCTGCACCTGCTGTGCGAGCGTGCCAGCCCCTCTTCGTTCTGGCTGCCATACATCCGCAGTCTGCCCCAGGAGTATGACACGCCGCTGTACTACCAGCAGGATGATGTTCAACTGCTGCTGGGAACGCAGGCGGTGCAGGATGTCCTGAGCCAGTACAAGAACACTGCACGGCAGTATGCCTACTTCTACAAACTAGTGCAGGTATCCAGACAGCATTGCTTCATCTATACACAGCTGAAGATTTATTTTGCTTTTCTTGTTTAGAACTGGTTGTTTTAAATTTGGCTGTATGAAACACATTCAGTTGATTTATCAGAAAACAAATAACATCATCCTGAAAGAAGGAAAACTATAAGCCATTTGTTAGAGACTCAGTAAACAACTGCTGAATTAAACTGATTTGAATGACTTGGAAATGTAGTTGGACAAAAAACAAAACAAAAGCATTGGTTTTTTTTTTACATAGTTTGTGTTAGGAAACAAAACTAGTCAATAATGTTGGACATGAATAAAGCGATGGGCTGGTGTGAAGACTGAGACCAAGAACTTGGTCTCAAATACCTTTGGTCTGAGGATGACATTTATTTTATTCCTATAATACTCAACAGCCAGCAGGGGGAACCATAGGGCTTGTATTGAGCCACACACTTCATATTGAGGCGACTACGTTCGACTGATCTGTCGACAGGGTTGAAGATAAATTATGTTGGAATATTTTTAATTTGTGTCTAAACTCCTCATAATCATCCTCTTTAACATCCTGAAACTGAGCTCATCTTATTCTTTCATGCAGCCTTAAGACACATATGCGGTGAATTTCTGATGAAATATCAGTTCACAGGCCATGATAACAGATAGTGGAATATTAATAGAAAATTATGCTGTTGTTTTTTTTTTTTTTTTTTCATTAATCTAAATTGGCTTTCATCAGAATTCTCCACAGCTTCTCTCTTTGAAGCTGTCCGCTTTGTCTTGTCGCAACAAAAAGAGTTTCTGGCGTTTTCTGTCTGCTGAAAACTAAAACTTAAGTGGCAGCTATAAGATTTGTTTTTGAATACATTGTTCCTGATTTCAGGTAGAGAATTTGCTTCCTGGTCTTTGTCTTCAGAATGTTTTTTTTTTTTTTTTTTTTTTTTTTTTTTTTTTTTTTCAGGAAAGTTAGCTGCTTCTATCATTTTTCTTTCCACCAGAGGGCAGTATTATGTTCTGAACTAGTCTTGATGTTTACCTACATTGAATCCACAATGATTTGTGTTCAAGCCACCACCTTTATGGAACCATCTTCTCTAATCTCATCTCTATGATAACAAAGTGATAAGAGTTGTATTCAGTTCAATAAAATTACTTCCAATTTTATTGAAAGTAATAAAATGAAATCAAATAACTTTAAATCAAAATGTTGATTTAAAGAGTTATTCAGCTCCTTTTATCTGAACTTAGTTGTTGCATGTTTAGCTGCCCATACATCCTCCAGTCTTTTTGAGGACACTTGAGGAGCAGTACATCTGAACGTTCTTTTGCCCCATGTTCTTTGCGGGACATCCTGAGCTCAGTCGAAATGGATGGGGATTGCTGAAGGATAGTCATTTTCAGATCACTTTAGAGAAATTCAGTACGGTTTAAGTTGAGGATCTTTCTCAGGCTTGGAAAAAACACCCCCAGAGCATCTAACCACCATACTTCTCTGTCAGGAATGTAATTAGCTGAGGATGAGTGTTGTGCATTGTTCTCCATGCATTTGAAATTGCTAATCATTTTAACTTTGGCGTCAGACTTAGCAAGTTTCCACTCTCGCACAAGATGTATGAATTCGGTTGCACTTCTCTCTCAAGAGTTTTCTTTTAAGGGAAACATTTATATATACAATATTAGACTAGGAAGAAGATTAGGTTGAATTAGTGCAAATGTGTATGGTGTTTATTGCAAGCTCAGTATCTGGGCACTTTGACCGTTAAAGTCCTTTGGAAAAAACCTGCTTATGTTGCAGCATGGTTTTGAAAATAGTATTCTGTGGTAATGACTTGAAGACAAAGGTCAGAACTGTTTGTATCCAGGATGTGTGGGGTCTGCAGAGATTTTTGGCTGGCCATTTCCTAATCCTAGACTTGTACAGAGATGGCCCTGTCCTGTTTTATGGCTGAGCCAAACCACACAGTGCTGGATGAACACAGGACAGACTGAATCATGGTCTCGTAGAAAATTTCCAGCTGCCCATGTGGTGCTGAGTTTTGACTTTGTTTGAGTATTTAGACGATCAAAGCCACATGTTTCTGCAGTTAGTGGGATATCAGCGATGGTCGTTCTGTCTGCACATTAACATGCATCAGTTTGTTCAGCCAGTCATTCACAGATCCACAACGGTGGGCAGATACAGAGCAAGGAGAAGGTGGGGTGGGGGAGCAAAAGAACGAGGTACATTCAGGTCAGTTCAATTCAAAGCCAAAGTGACAAGCTAATTTTCCAGCCCGGTCATCTGAGGAGGAGGAGGAAGAAGGGGATGAGAAAGGAGGAGCTGGGGACAAAACGGGGAGGGCAGAAACTGGAGACTGTGTGTAAGAGTATGTGTGATGTTCATGTTAACAGTAAAGTGTAGAAATACACTTTACAAAGCAATTAAAGGAGACCTTACTAATTCAAACAAATAACAAGAAATTCTCAGTTATATGACAAAAGTTTTCACTAAATATGTCAGAGAATACATATTTAGAAAATATGTATTAGAAAACCAATTCACAAAGCACTTTGACTTGAATTAAAATCCAGTTTTTCTCCCACATTTACTGTCAATTATCCTTAAGGAAAGATTGAAAGCAACTTGCATATGTCTACCCAGCCAGTGCAGAATATTACTGAACTGTTCTAGAATGGTAGAGGAATTTAAGGGAGCAACACTAAGATAGACACCCGTCATTCTCAAATTCCCTAGTTTATATCTGGAGTTCTAAAAGGTTCCACTTTTGGCCCTATTATATTTTCTTTACATCCTTTAGGTTCCACCTCATGGAGATATGATGTATATCACTTCCACTGCTCTGCTACTGGACCATTCTGCATGCAGTCCTGACCTCTTTGCTGAAGAGAATTTTACAGCTTTAAGAAAACACCTTATTGGATGCTTTTCACTTTTATCCTGACCTTTATAAAAATCAAAACCATTTAGCAGCAGAATCTACATTTTCATTTTCTGCATCAAACTAGGACAGTGTAAGTGTGTCTGTTGGCCGGTGGTGCCTGTGGCTTTAAACGGAGAAACCAGTGACATTGGTGGACACACACTCTCTTCCAAAAACACGCACACACATATTCATCCCCAAATTGATGAGGCAGATTTATGACGGCTGCTGGCCACAACAAATTAAGTTGACAGTGATGTATGTGGGGGGTCGAGTGTCACGCTGCACCAACAGACCACACACACACTTTCACACACACACCAGTGGTGGCCCCCTACTCCCAGTTCTTCTTGTTAGGCTTCCCTGTCAGGCAGCCCCCCTCCAGCATGCCTGCATAATGAAATTCCTTGGACTGATTTGTGTTTTTTTTTTTTTTCCCCTTTTTCCTTTTCTGCATCCCCAGACTCATCCCGCCGCCAGCAAGCTGCCCCTGAAGGACAGCTTCACATTTGATGACTACAGGTCAGTGTGTGTTGTTAATGTAAACTGGAGCAAAGCCACTTTTTAGATTCCTCACTGATCACTTCCTACTCTAAATGAGCAACATTTAATTCTTCCACATCTGTGTTATACCACAGGTGGGCGGTGTCGTCGGTGATGACACGCCAGAACCAGATCCCCACCGAGGACGGAAGCCGGGTCACCCTGGCACTTATCCCCCTGTGGGACATGTGTAACCACACAAATGGACTGGTATTTAAAACACACTTATATTATTTTAACTGTAAAAAAATATTACAAATCCTTTTAATCCTTTTATACTTACTGTGTGCCACTTTTTTGCCTGTGAGCTGCTGGTAACTTTAATTTCCTGAGGGAGTCTTCCCAAGGGATCAATAAAGTACAAGTCTAAGTCTAGTCTAAGTCTAAGTCTAATAGCACCGCAAAAAAAACCCCCCACAAAATCCTACAAATTTTTTTGGTCTAGTTCTTGGTCTTGATCTTGATCTTAATCTCATTTTAGTCTGTCAATTGCCACAAGTTAATATTTTCCCCAGTTATTTCTAGGATTGGATGGATGGACAGACAAACGGATGCATGGTGGATAAATAGATTTACAACATGAAGAAGACATGGACCAGTGAATAGATCAATGTATTTGTAGATAGATCGATTTAGCCAATTCACAAAGCAAATCTAATCAAGTTATATTTAGAAATGAGGATAGGATCCAGTTCTTGCACTTCTTTGCTCGTGTAAAGTCTTGAATCAACATTAAAGCGAAAAAACATTTGTATTTTATACTTAAGGAAACAACTGACTGTAATAAGTCAAACACTGAACTCAGTAGAAGCCTTGGGCTTAGATACTTCTTATTCACATCAAAACATCCAAGTTCTAGCTCCATGGATTAAATCCAGCTGGAGATGCAGGCTAAAATTACTAGTTCAGAGATACTGCTATTCCCATAACAGTACAAATACATTAGAGGAATGGGGAATTTGTGTGTCAGTTGAATTTAGTAAATGCTGAATTGACTGGATGGATAAGTGGAAGTTGTTGTTCTCTTCTAGATTACTACAGGCTACAACCTGGAGGATGATCGCTGTGAATGTGTGGCTCTGCAAGACTACAAGGAGAATGAGCAGGTAAGGAGACTCATGCCAGCCTTCGGTTTCTGTCCTGGTAATGAATCTAGAAAAATACACCATAATGACAAAGCTGGACGTTGAAGAAATTGACATTTTTTCCCAGCAATTTCTCAGACATTTTTCTCTTTAATTATTAATGCAATTCAAGGATCCTTTGGATTGGGATGAAAGTGGCTGATGGATGTCGCTGAATCTGAATCTTCCCTTCTCTTCTTGTAGATTTATATCTTCTACGGCACGCGGTCCAATGCGGAGTTCGTCATCCACAACGGCTTCTTCTTCCAAGACAATGCTCACGATAGAGTGAAGATCAAACTAGGCGTCAGCAAGAGTGAACGTCTGTACGCCATGAAAGCTGAAGTCCTGGCACGAGCCGGCATCCCAGCGTAAGTTCTCCCCTTCTAGACCTGGAAAACCTGGAATATGGGTCACAGAGGGCTTCAGGCTCCCCGCCAACTTCTTGTCAAACGGTTGATATTTCATCCAATTAGACCCCACTTTGCCATAACTTAAATGTTGCAGCAGATCCACTTTATTTCTCTCCTCCCACCCCAACGAGTGAAAAATTAGTCATCCGCCCCGATACTTTCATCACTGAGAAGCTTAATCATTTTATCATTAGCTCCATAATTTTATGCAGCATTCTCTACTCTGCATTTTTAATCAGAAGCCTTTAATCTCTTATTGATGACGCTCTTAATCTGAACAGTAGAAATTAAGTGAAACAATTCCCCTTGTTGCACCAGCACTTTATTAAGCTGGTAGATTTGCTCGCAGATCATTTTTAAATTCAGTGTTGAGTAGCTGCTATCATCAGACTCCTCTTTCAACAAATCCTCCCTCGTAGGATATTGTGGGAAGAAAAATAAGGTGCTTTGGTGAGCTGGAGGATGGAGCTGAGGGATCATTTTAAAAAAAATAGTGGGAATTGGCCAGGATCTGTTTGGTCTGTGTATAATCATTTAACTCTACCCTTTTCCTACTCAAGTCAAGACCATTGTCTCGAACTTGGAGATGGAGGCAACCCTACATTTTAAAATTATTTCACCCACTGTTGCTTTTCTGTGTTCTCAGAGCAATCTGTCCACTAGATTGTCAGAGCAGTCGCTCCAACTAACCATGATAGCCGCTTCTTCACCTCTTAAGGCTCACTTTGAACTTCATTCACTTATCTTTACCCTGTTTAGATGTTTTAAACCTTTGAGCTGGCATGTCATTTTCTGCCATGTGAGGGTGGTGTTCTACTAAACTGATATCTCTAATGAAGTGGCCACTCAGTAATGTTTTTAGACATATCAAAGTAACCCAACATGTTTTAAGCATTAGTTAGAGGAAGCAAAAAGTTTGATCCACCGTAATCCTTCGGGATTATTGTTGACAGACCTTCTGAGCTGCAGGCAGTTGAAGGAGAGGACGACTCCGGACGTTCTGTTCATAATCACTGGTGTGAAGTGAAATCTTTCTCCTTTAGGGCCCTGGTGCTGTTTTGTGCTCATCCCAGGCTTATGTTTTTGACTGATGTCATTTTATTTTCAGCTCCTGTGTCTTTGCTCTACACTGTAACGAGCCCCCCATATCAGCTCAGCTCCTGGCCTTCCTGAGAGTCTTCTGTATGACAGAAGGTAAGAAAAACAGACACGTGCACAAACATGTGGTGAAATAACAGCTGCAGGCCGTCACCCATCTAACTGACTGCCGCAAATCTGCTCGCAACCAATAAAACGTGCCTCATATTCAGCTGTTTCCTGGAGATCGTCTCCGAGCGACCGTTTCCTCTTCGAGAGACAGAGACGGGGCTGAAGAACAGTCGCAGGGGACGAGCAGCGGCAGTCCGTTCCCGGGTTGGTTAATTGATCAAGGCAGGCCACCAGATGTGTGGCAGGAGCAATCCACTGTGGGGTTTGCAATATTCATTGGCATGTATGCAGAAAGGCAGAGATGTCATAAATCCCCTGTCGCACAAGGCCGCAGCCGCCTCCTTCATTGCAGAACTCATACTCCAGACCCTGGATGATATATTATTCACATTTCTGCTTCATGTTAATTTAAAAAAAAAAAAAAAGTTCTGCGTTTGGAGCTGTCTGTGAGAGAGTATCATCCTCTGCATGGATATAAGCGTGCCAACACATCTTAGCAGATGTGACGTGACAAAGAAGTGTGTTCGCACAACTGGGACACTGCTGTTTTCGTCTTTCATCTTCCACCAGCAGTTACCCAGCATTCAGGTCCAGAGGAATGAGCCCAGTGAGACAGATTTAAACTGGGATTAGGAAGGAGTCAGTTTGCAAGATAGATTTATTGTATCTTGCAATACAATATCTTGCTGCCTTCTGAGTTAGAGTGGATTGGGTTGTTTTCTTGAATTAACAGGAAGTTGTGTCTTTTCTCCTACTTCCAGAGGAACTAAAGGACTACCTGCTTGGAGACGGAGCTATAAACAAGATCTTCACCCTGGGAAACAGTGAGTTCCCTGTCAGCTGGGAGAATGAGATCAAACTGTGGACTTTCCTGGAAAACAGAGCTGCTCTCCTGTTGAAAACCTACAAGTCCACATCAGAGGTCAGTCAGCATGAGCTATTCACCAGTATAAAAATTTTAGATCCATAAATAGTGATGCATACAAATTGGGTGAAATGTAGGCCAAAAGCTAAGTTCTGAGAATTAGGAGGTTTTAAAGGATGAAAGAGAACAGATATAGTTAATCAGTACAGAAGCTCAGACAATAGCTTTGTTTAAGAGAGAGATGGGATTAAACACTGAAAGACAGGGCCAAGTATATTTCTTTGGAAGAACAATGTTAAGTTGTTAGCAGCAGGAGCTCAGCCTCTGGGAAGGTGTCACATCTAAACAGGCCAGACTAGGTGAATGACATAAACTTAAAAGTTGAAATAACAGCAAATAATGCAAAATTGGGGAGAAGGATAAGAATGCAGCAGAGCAAGGAGAAGCACTCAGTCTGACCTCCACAAGCCTAAAATGCTGGCAGCATAACTAGAGACAACTCACTATGGACATGGTGTCTACAGTCATGGTTTTCCAAATAGTGTTTTGCAGACAAGCCAAAAAATGTCATTATGTAACCTTCAATAGAAAGTAACTGCAACTCTTACATACAACAAAGTCAAATGTCTCA
This sequence comes from Poeciliopsis prolifica, assembly GCF_027474105.1. Classification (NCBI taxonomy): domain Eukaryota; kingdom Metazoa; phylum Chordata; class Actinopteri; order Cyprinodontiformes; family Poeciliidae; genus Poeciliopsis; species Poeciliopsis prolifica. The sequence goes on from NW_026562388.1 coordinate 13,099,733, forward strand.
CAAGTAAAGTGAATTACATCTTTGCATATTGTTCTTTTTCCTCTGTGTGACCTGAGAGACAAGTTGTAAATTAACTTAGACAATTCTGTCACCACCTGCTGCGTTTGGCCTTAAGCTCGCCCGCCTGCAGCTCTTTAAAACTTTGCAGTAGAGCATACTGCCTGCAGGTTCTAAAGAAGTCTTAAAGAAGTTAAAACTTTACTTCAGTTATACAGAAACAAACCAAAACTAAATTCTACTTCAGCCTTAGCCAGGAACTCAAAGTGTTGGAACAAATGATGAGTTCATCCAGTCAGGTTTACTTGTTGATTTACCCATAAAGTTCAGAAGTTCTCCTCTGAAGTTCCTAAAGTTCTCCTCATGTGGAGAAGGTTGGTCATTCAGATCAGTTTTCATGAGTTGAATATGTGAAGTTGAATTGATGATTGAGTTAATCCTGTTCCTATTCGGTCTTCCAGGATGACCGGTCTTTTTTGGAGAAACCAGATCTCTCTCTCCACTCCCGTTTGGCTGTCCAGCTCCGCCTGACTGAGAAGGAGATCCTGGAGAAAGTGTCAGCAAGCGGTCGGGACAAACGACTCAACTTCCAAAAGAAGCTGGAGGAAGGCGCTCCATTGCCACACTTTGAGGAGAGCGACATCGCTCTGTTGGAAAACAGTGACACCGATGCAAAGCTTCCCATTATCCTGCGCAAGTTGGAGGAGGTGGAGGAAGGAGATGGGCTCCAGGAGGGGGAGCCCCTTCTTAATGGGGAAAAAGTGAGCTTTGGAACGGAGAAGATTCAGCAGGTCAACAGAGATGTTGCTTCAGAGCGGATGGGTCAGACACAAGCACCTGAACTGAGTGCCAATCGAACTGAAGACATCCCCAAAGAGAACAGTGAATAACTCGGTCCCTTCACTGCCATAGCTCATCCCATTTATTTATTTTGAGCCTCTAAATGGATAAGAAATGTAGAAGCTGTCAAGAAAAACAAAAAAGAACTTTATGTTCATCCAGCGTGACTTCCTGCTGAACTCTCTCGGCCTTGTTTCAGGAGAGGTTCGGATTGAAATCCACTTTGATTTCAGTTTGAAACATTAAGAAAGTCATGAAAAGACTGTTAGAGATGAAAAAAAACAGGTGGCTTGTTATCTTATGTGGATGTTATTTTTACAGAACAAGAACCTCTCCTGTTTAGCGATTTAGCTGCTTTATCACAGCGGTTTGGCTCTGTGTGTATGTGTTTTTTGTTTTCAGTTGACAATCATTGCCTGGTTGTTTATGAGCAACCACCATCACTGCCCTTCCTAGTTTTGGTTTAACCAACTCATTTGTTGACAGTTGTTTCGGACTGAAATGGAAGATATACTTCATGTGACATCTGTTATAAAGCTTTTTGAATGTATCAAGTGTAAAGTTGCAGTGGTGATCCAGTAGGAATTATCACTGTATTATCTTTTTCATGAAGCCATAAACAGCACTGAGGATTCAGTGAGAAACAAAAATGTGTTGTTTTCCCTGTTGGAAGTTTCCTTTTTTTCATTTCAGCATGATGGTTAAAAAACCCAAGGAAACACTTGTTCTGTTTATCTTACGCTTTGTGTTCATTGTTAAAGTGAGCAAGATATTCCTCTGTTTGAAGACCTGATAGGCCACAATAATAATCTGAAGGAAAAGGTAAAGAGACTGAGGTGGTTTACCATGTTCTTAAAATTGTGTGGATTTATACACAGCGGGGTCTGTTCGACACATTACACTATTAAAGAGCAAAAATGCCAAAGATACTGTATACTTGTGGTAAATAGTGTATAAAAAAAATCTAACCTCAAATTTCCTGCAACATCAGAAAAAAGGAGCATGAGAAATACCAGGGCCTCAGGGAGGAACTGGAGAGGGCCTGGAAGGTGAAGACCACAGTGGTGCCTGTGGTCATCGGGGCCCTCGGGGCAGTAACCCCCAAACTGGAGCAGTGGCTACAACAGATCCCAGGAACAACATCAGACATCTCAGTCCAGATACTGCGCAGGACCCTCAAGCTCCCAGGCCTCTGGTAGAGGACCCGAGCTCAGAGGATAAGAACCACCCGCGGTTGTTTGAAATACTCGGAAAGACCGAGAAAAAGTAGTGCAGTGCTTTGCCTCACCTAAAGGGGCGCAGTATCACACGTGAATGAAGCAGGCAATTAGCGCATGCCCAGTGCTGTGTCTTTATGTTGTCAATGTACTTATTTAATTACACATTTTCTATGTGTGTTCGCGTTCCACGGTCTGCTTTATATATTAAATGAATGAGTGTAACATATTTAGTCTTTCTGATCACCATTATGCGCATGATAAGGAAAGTACCGTGCCTCACTGACAGGAGGCAGTGCTGAGCCCCATAGACAAAACGAGCAACAGGTGTTCCATGCATTGAAAAAGTTTGAAAACAGTCGGGGGGGATACATAAGGAACAGAATCTTTTTAGGCCATTCTGGCAGATTTTATGTAAATGAAGAAAACTAGAAACAAACTTTTTTTTTTTTAAACAGAATGACAAGACATTCGTGTAGAAGGTGATTGGACGTCGTATGAAATAAAGGTAAGATACTCGACTTTCAATTTTAATCTGGAAAAGGAGGTCACCCAAAGAAAACATCCATATGATTTAAAAAAAAGAGTGACTTTGTTAAATATTCTTTTATATTTCTTGGTGTTTGGTGTTAAGCTTTATGTGAGGGTTCTTATGTTTTATGACAATGCCCAGAGCACTTCAACAATAAATCAACACTCTTTTTCATTCAATTTTAAAACTTATTTAGAGGGCTATGAAATTTTCGTGTAACGTAATTTCAGCGGATGATGCTATTATTATTTTTTTTTTTAATCAGATCCTATCTCTCTTTATTATTCCAAAAGAGCAATACCAGTCCAGAAATCAAAAGATTTAACAGTCATATTTTTTTATTCCTCAAGTGTTGTTTTTACCTTTTCTTCTATGATACAAAGTCTTCATCCATCTATTGTTCTTTTTCACCTTCTGCTGGGCAAAAAAAATGGTTTGAGTGTATTTTCCCATCTCCTGCCCTCTGGCCCTATTAGAAATTTATAAAAGAAACATTATCTTGAATCATTTAATTCAGAGCAATTAAATTTTGAAGTGCATTATTTATAATTCATGGCTGCCAAAGATAAAAGCCCTTTAATCCTTGAATATATTATTATAATGGGCACTATGATGGGCAGCAGAGAGCAAGGCTTGTCCACTATTGTTAGTGCTCACTGTGTCAGTGGAACGAACAGACCTGGGAACAGCAATCCCAACAAATCCTTGGGTATGAATTATAAACTGCCAATCAGCAGCCTCAGCCAGGTCGGTCCAGCTCGCTGTGGGAGCACACTGCAGGGATGGTGGGTATTTACAGGTCAAATTATGGACAGAGCTGTGTTCCCATCTTTGTTTTTGTGTTATTTTGCCTCCTAAGCTTCATTTCTAAGCTGGTTCCTGTTTGTTGGTAGAAAATCAGGGTGACCATGAGTTTTTTGATAAAATACGGTTTGGTCATCTGGACACAATTGGTAATTTCTTTGCCTCCTAAGTACCTCAAACTAATAGATATGTTGTGGATTTACATATAAGTTTTTAAAATGATTTATCACTACCCAGATAGATAAGCATTTTTGCTCCCCATGCTTATAAAAAAATGTCCCAGATCTTCCTCTCCTCTGTGGAAAATGACTGACTGTGATGTAACGCTACAGGGGTCTCATAATGGAAACATCTTTTTATTATTCAGAAGGTGAATGGATGGGAGAGCTGGCCTGGCTTAAGGGATGGAGAGTGTGACAAATGAAGACTTAAAGACAACTGACAGATAAAGTTTCCATGTCAGAATGATGGTGATGAAGTGGGTTGGCTTCTCAGTGCCATGTAAGAATGGTGGTCTTTTACCTCATTTACTAAAACCTGTGGTGCAATGTTTTTTTTGTCCTTTGGGACAATCATACCATGTAAATTAGACAATGTCCCCATTTGATCCATCCATCCATGGAAGCTCATCCAAGTTAATGTATTTTCAACCTTATTTGTTCAGTCGTAACCTAAAGCTCATGATCCACGACTTTATCTTTACTAAAATAAGGAAATGTTACATTTTACCATTTCTGTTTCTGCCCTTTTCTATTGATCCATCAGTCTATCCTACTATATGCCTTAACTGCCCCACTTTAGAGTGCAAGTCATTTATACCTTCAGGTGGAAATGACACTTTTCTGTTAAAAATTATTTATTTACCTGCTTTTCGCTTTTCTCAGAACTACCTGCTGGAGAATCTCGTTCTATGAGGCTTATTGTTTACATATACCTTAATTTTACCCAGCTTCAACTGTTCTGTAAAGGTTCTCAGGGTTGAGGATTGTTTCTGGGAATGTTTGCTTATTTAATATTTGCTTTGGTTTGCTTAAAATCAGATTCAGGTAGGCTGCCATTTCACAAAACTTTGCGACAGAGTTCATTCTTCAACAAAGAGTCCATATAAATGGAGCTTTTACTTTCACAAGGTTCCATTTAAGACACAAACATTCTACATACTTTGAAATCCTTCTGATTTAAATTTGGATAACCTCTTTGCAGCTCCAACTTTATTTTTTGAACTACCTGTATCATAGATGATGTCTGAAGAGGCTAAATGTCGCTGGTACTTTGAAAAATGAGACACTGCCCGAAAGGGAATAAAATGGGTTATTTACCGTTTTTTTTGTTTGTTTTGTTTTGTTTTTTTCAGTCAGCTGGATTAAAGTTAATGTAAAGTTACTAAATATTGAGCTATAACTGGACAGTACAAACAGAATGAAGACGAGGACATGCAATGACGGAAAGAACATAAGGAAAAGGGAAACTGGACGATGACAGCCATAAATCCTGCATGCATAAGTATGTTCTTCTGATGCGACCTAGAAACAGAAAAATGAAGACTGACCATGATTTTTTTTTCTTTCTTGCATTTTTCTTTCCTTCTTTCTTTCTCCTCTCATGGAGCAGAAACATCACTCTCTATTCTGCAGGTCAGAGAGGGAACAATTAAGTGTGGAGGGCGCTGGGAGTCGCTGACAGGTGATGAATGGCCAGGCCGGCTGCAAGTGACAATATGCAGACAAGCCGGATCATTTGCAAATGGATGTGGGGAGATGGAGGATGGGTGGGGTGGATTGGGGTGGTGGATGGAGGCGAGGAAAGTCAGGGGCAGGCGGAGGGGGAGAGAGAGCTGGAAGGGGGAGAGGGGGTTAACCCTTCCAGAATCATTTCTCAGCAGCAGCAGGAGGAGGTGGTGGAGGCGCAGCCACCTGCCCAGCAGAGAGGCTCATTTGTTAGAGCTGATGGAGGCCTGAGGACAACTGGCGGCCATGGGGAATACACTGCAGGTAGCATCAGCACATCACTATGTTGACCAACAGCCACAAAATCAGCTCAGCTTGATTGAAAACAGCTTCCCTGTGAACCAGAGATTTCTATGTCTTATTACCAGTTCTCATAGTAAGGCGTCATTAGGGTTTCATTTATATATAAACAAACTAGCACAAATGTTTGCACTTCTACAGTTTTGACTAGTGGAAATAAACCAATAGCTCAACTGGTATCTTTGCTCCTGCTACCCAATTTACACCTTCATTTAGCCTCTTTCTTTCAGTCTCACGCAGTTGAACTAAGATGTGGGCAGAGGCCTTATTTAGTCACCTGACATGTAGATCAATCACTTACTTGATCCCTAATGCCCTCAGCAAGATCAGTCTGCAGTAGAGGACATACGAGTTACTCATAAATGTGCTGTCCTTGATATATCTATTGGCACTTGTAGTAAAACCTCAGGTAGCTTCAGTTTAAAGGTTTTACATATTAGAGAACAAATGATCTTCTGATTATTTGTATTTTTGTAAGAACAAAAAGTCAAATCTGATCTGTCTCTCACCTGATTGTGGAGGAATTTATGATCACTCTCCATTTACATTTTTGCTTCAGCTTCAACTAATCATAAAACATTTTCCAGATTGATGATGAAAATGTTATTTTAAGGTCCTCGTGGATGTCTTTCAGTGTTGTGCTATACTGTCATTCAGATGAAACTTTGCAAAGCCCAGTCCTAAGCATCTGAACTTATATTGACATGACTTCACGAAAGTCTATGATGACTTTTGGTAGAGGCAAACATTTTACACAGTGGGAAATTATTTGAGGTTGTTATTGGCATGTCCAATCAAAAGAGTGACAAGCATTGTGTAAATCTCTGGCTTTTATGTTACTCATATATTATTGTCAAGGTCCCTTGTTCTGCACCTTCTTGCATATGGACTGACCATCTGCAACAACACACAGCAAAAAAAACCCAAAAACCCCCGATATGCTAAGTTGACTCACTCTCCACACATCTTTACTATCACATCTGCAAACAGTTTGTACTCTTTTATTAGGTTTGAACCTTTGGTGATGCATCTATATTCAGCACAAAGTGTGGGCCAATCATGTAAGGATGTAAAGAGAACACTCTGAGGAGGCTTCAATCAAACTCAAACATTTACCGACTCTAATGCTGCTTATTTTACACCCCAGAGTTGGGAGTAGAGCTCAGAGGTGCACGCAGTGGCTTCCTCTCTGGTGTTTGTCCTGGTTATGGTGTGACGGCGTGTCGGGAGACGCAGCTGAGAGGACAGAGTCGACTAAATCAACTCAGATCAGACCTGATCTCCTCACACACAACCGGCCGGGCATGACGGTGTGCTGACCAGCGAGCGGCGAAGAGGCCCAGAGTCGGTGTCCCACCTAATCTTCATCAGGCCTCAGCAGCTCTGACCCAGAATCCCCCTTCTCCCCCACGACCTGCCATCCACCGCTCTCTCTGACCACAGCTCGGTCGCTCAGGTGGACACACACTCTGTGACATGATGGCTTTGGCACCATGGGCTCCTGTGCCCAGTAGCCTGACTGTCAGCCCAAATATATGAAAAGAGGAAAAGAAGCAAGGGACGGGGAGGATGATAGATGGATGAGGAAGAGAGGAAAAATCATCCTTAAACAATTCACTGAATAAAAAAATTCTGTCATCGTGGTGCAGGTTTGGAAAAGACTAATGAGTTAAGCTGAGATCAAATCTCCAACCTGAATTTATCCGCCAGGAGAGGGCAGTGGAAGACAGTAAACCGCATTTCAACAACACCAGAGTAAAAACTGGAATCTGACCTCAGACCAGCTGACTATGAACTTCAGGATCTCAATCAGAGCTGCTAAACACTCAGGCTAGTAATCACCATGACAACTTACATTTTATGCCCTGCACCACTCTATAAAACCTGCTGTTTTCATTTTCTGCTGGTCGACAGAAGACGACACAATATGGTGGTAGTGTGCCCAAGGCGGCTTGATAAATAAAAAAGAGCTAATGTCGCTGCCTCTTCTGTCTCAGTGAAGGCCACGAGAGCAAAGCATTACGTTCACATTGGTGGGTCCTCAGGAAGTACTTGTGACAAACTGTAAAGCACTGTGAAATATTGTATCCAGACAATGGAGAGCTGAGGCAGCTGTATTCATGTTAATCATGTCTCTGTTGTCCAGCAGCTTCAGGAAAGTTATTTTTACATGCTTTTTTCTTATGTCAGGCTTCAAACAGGATTGACATCTACATAGGAAGCCAAGGACAGCTTTGAGCTTTTTCAACAGATGTTCCACATGGATTGAAAAACATGATTTGTCATTGATCCATGTGCTTAAATATTTGTAAGCTCAGGATCACAGCACAGCCCATCAAGCATGTAGACGTGAAGACAACATACAGAAGTTGAACCTGAGTATCAGAACCAGGAAAAAAAGGAAATTTGAATAATGTAGAACATGGCAGCATGGTTCTTGTTGGTTGACAAGAAGATTTGAATTTTTCAGAGGCTTAAAGAGTTCTGAAAAGCAGAAAATATGAAATGAGCAGCAGCTGTGTGTTCTATTGATGTCGGAGGATAATGGTCAGAGTGGTACAAAATGAAAAGAGGCAACAGAAATTCAAACAAAAAAAATATGGTGGAGATTTTGATGGTCTCTGCCACTTGATGTTCACTATTCAGCATCCTAATGAATGAGTTATTAGTGAGTTGGACCCAAAATCTCCATGCTTGTGTACAGAATGTTTGACATTGTTCAACATTTCTCTCTGAATACCATAAAACAACAAAGTTAAAACAAAAAATATGGACTCTTATATGTAATTGATAATTTAGGAAGTTGATCCAATTTCCCCTCTGGACAGGAATCTTGGTGTGCTGCTCTTTTCCAGGTTTTGTGCCTGTTTGAGAGTTTTATGTGGAACAAGACATTGTTATACATAACTCCTCCATTCAGTCTAAAATTGTTAGTTTCCTTCAAACTGAGATTTCAGCTTTCAGGACAAACAGATGTCAGATAAACATACTGGCTACTACAAAAGAAGTGGTTCAAATCTCCAGACTTCAGATTCTTATCCTGATCGGTGCTGTACTAGATCAGCCATCTTCTCCTAATTAACCTCACTGCTGCTCCTGTTTAACTGAAGCCGCTGTAGATTTGTGACTTGGCTACCATGTTTGTGTGTTTTCTTGATTTTTATTTCTTTTCCCTGCCCACAGCAAGTGAAAGAGGCAGGTTACGGAGCCAAAAGTCGTGTCAGTGCTGGAGGATGAAAAAGACACAAGAGGTCCTTTAACACAAAAGCAAGGATTTGGCTCTGCAGCGTTTGGGACGAGTGTCAAAGGATGGAGCTAATTGTGGTGAATGCAAAGCTTTGGCAGTGCCTCGTTCTCCTATCAGATGCCAACATTATTCTGTGTGTGGATGTCTGTGTGCGTGTGTGTGTAGTCAAGCATTCCCTCACTCTTTTGTTTGTGTATTTCTCTGCTTCCTCCAGAGGCTCTGGTGGAAAATGGTCTGCAGTCGGACTGCCAAAAAGGAGCTGATTTAGTTGCTTTCCTTCTGCTGAGGTCAGTTAGCTTCAGATCGTCATTAAATCCTTGATTTGTTATTCACATGCAGGACTCCTTCACCTGTGAGAGAAGTGTTTAAAGTTTAGCACTTAATCAGCTGAGTGTGTGTCGATTTTGTTCTGCCAAGATCTTTGAATACTGATCCATTGGTATTTAAAACCAATTGTTCTGTCAATACCTCAGGTTGTGACAAGCAGGTAAACATTAAGGATTCTGACCCACAAATAACAGTGACAGAGAATTATGACCCTACAAAGTCATGATCACCTGCTAACCTTGGTTGATTGAAAAGAAAAAATAAACCAAATGCTAAATTTCTTTTTCTGTTTCAGCCTGAAATAAAAGTATTTGATTGGTCAATTTAAACTAAATGAGACACAGGATGTATGGTCAATATTGGTAATAAAATCCATGGTCAGTAAATGCTTTTTTTTAATTATTATTAAATTTTCCACAACTTTTCCAAAAACTTTTTCACTTCCTTTTATCTGGGTATTTTCCAAAGTAGCCACTACACCACCCATCACCCTCAAAACTCAAGTTTGAAAACCAAATATTTTTTTAATATTGTGAACGTTTGAAGCCCTGGAGATCTGACTTGCTCATTTATAGCCTCTAATTGAAGGCAAACCTAATTAGGACGCTACGTATCCCTTTTTCTCATTTCCTCTCTCGGCATCATTATATGAAAATTAATACCGACCAACACATGCATTACCCGCTGCTTTAATTCTGCTGGAATTAATGAAGGTGAAAATAATTCTCTTTGAAAACAGAGGAGGGGAGGATAAAAGGTCCTGAAGTGGGAGCGCACACTTGTTTGTGTCATGAGACTTCTGCTAACTTGCTCTAAATAAATCAGTGATTAGCATTTTTCCCTTTAAACGGAATAATTCCAACTTTGATATCTGTAATTGTGCTTAAGGGCTTCTGCGCTCCTCCGCTGGCCCTCAAACGCTCTCTGCTCAGTGCAGAGATGATCACAGCTGCTTTTTATTCACTTCACACTCATTCACAGGCCCTTCGCTGCTTCCACAAGGGTTGAGAGGTAAAGTTAGCCAGGTGCTGTAAAAATGAGAATATCATAGAGCAGTAAGTGCTGAAAACGGTTGGTTAAAAGTTGATTTGGAAAATGGGTTGACTCTCAATGTTCAGAGTGAGTCTTAGAGAATAACACATGGCGTTCCACAAGGTTTAATACCGGGAGCCAAACTTTTAAGATATTTGAACTGGATTTAGTGATGTGTGAGCAGTTATAAAAAACGTTTAATATTAACTTGTCGAGTGGCAGTGAGGTGCTGCTAATTAAATGCAAATTTTAAGTGATTATAAGAGTGAACACCTCAATAAAAGCAAACATTTAAGTAATGTGCTAGATGTTGGAGCTGCTTATTCTGTAATAGGCCATTCTAACTTGTTTTTTTTTTTCTCTGGAAGGAAAATATTACTCAAAAATGAAAAAAAAAAAAAAACACTGAGACAACTGCCTGTCATTGTAGGTTTGAAGGTTCCCCAAAAATCAAATTGGGGTATACTCAGAAATTACAAACATCTTACACGCTATCTCAGACTCCACAGTGTTCAGTTAGCATAATGCTAAAGTTGATGACCGAACACAAAGACTGAACTAATGTTTTTTGTTACAAAGCACTGCCGGAGAAACCATTTTCTCCTGAAAAATAGTATGGCAGCATGATTTAGGTTTGCAAGGCTTGAGCTTTAGTCAAGCCTTGCAGTCATCGAGCAAACGATGAACTTTGATGGATACTGACACGATTTAGAGTCAAATATGAGGTAATGTGTCTGTACAGATGAAGCTTGTCCCCAACTGGACCATCATCCCAAACCCTATGTATAATAGGATGGCTCTATAAGAAAAAAAAAAAAAACTGTTTCAATGATCCAGACTTGTGATAAAGGCGATGCAGAAACAACTGAATCAATTGTTAAAATATTACAATGCTTCATGGCCCCAAAATCCTCTACAACAAAATAAGGGCCTTGTAAAGTCAAGAAGAAGACAACTGAGACTATAACATGTTAGATGAACGTGAGTTGGACATGGTTTTCACATATTGCTTGATTCAATTTAAGAAGTTTTGTGAAGGTAATCAGAGTGTTCAGTTATTAATGCGGCGTACATAGAAACACTCCAGCTGAATCAGAGGGACTCAGTGTCTGTTTATGGCAGCAGATCACCAACAGAGGGGGGTGTTGCACCGCTGGTCGGAGCTCCAAGGGTCATCATTCGGAGCTCATCACTTCACCTCTGCCTTTTCTTTTCTGCTTTTCATCACAGGAGACAGGATCAGAGAAGCGAATCGTCCCTTTAATGGACGAAGCTGACACTAAGACTTGATGGCTGCTGTTAAGAAGGACGCCTTCTTACAGAATGTGTCGTTTTTAAAATATAATTTAAGTTTCTAGCTACATTAAATTATTATAAATTATATTTTTGTGTGATTTTATGTGTTTAATATTTTAGCGGAAAAATACACTAATCACTTATTTTTATATCAGTTTCCTTATGAAAAGAAAGCGAACACATATAAAGGATGTTTATTAGGCTATTGTTCAGATGGATCTTTGTAATAAACAAAGAGCTGCTGATTGGCTGGAAAAGTGGAAGAAGAAGAAAGAGTGAAGGCACACATCAAACATTCCTCTCACAGCTCAGATCCTCTTAAAGTGCACATTTGTTTCTCCCCGCATCAAGTTTAATCTGCCAGCCTGCATCTCCACTCGTAAACATCAATATTAGCAGTTTAGCGGTGAACAGTTGCCGGCGAAGTGATCTTAAAACTCCAAAGGACACCTCCACGTCCCTCTAATTAAAATTTAACCGCGCCAAACGATGCGATGGAGTAAAACAAAAAAAAAGAAGAGGAAGAAAAGAAGCGGAGGAAGGAATTATTTAGAATTAACATAAAAACAAACACGCACATACATATATATGCAAATGAAGGGACGGATGGAAGCAGGACGCCATAACTCACACTGATGGCCTTTAAGTGAGAAATCACCTCTGGAAAAACGTCCAGTAAGGAAGCGGAATGATGCACCTGTCGCCCATCTGACTAATGAGCCAATCAGGTTGCAAGGACATGAAGCCCATGATGCTGATGCTGATGCTGGCCGCAGTGAAGAAAGACTCATTCTCTGCTCCAAAAAGTTGATTGCAATTTGTTTTTTAAATCGCAGAGAAGACAGATCTATTAATTCAATTTAATTGCTAAAAGACGTTGAATGTTTTAAGTCTTCTGTGTGGCCTGATGGTGGGGAGACGGGGCTGCAGGGATTCTTTCACCCGTTAAAATGGCTGATCTGCAGGATACACCTGCCATCGCCCCAACTAAGTACGGAAATCAGGAATCAAGACGATAAGCGCAGGTTTGTCTGGGTTGGAGGCTGTGATGGATGAGAAGAAACCTCGGGCCTGCTGCAACCTCCACGCTCTGCAGAGAGGAAGCTAAACGAAAAGTGAGAGGAGCGATTTCATTTCTCTGGTCAGTTTGAACCACCTCAGCTTCAAAAAAAAAAAAATCCGCTCCCTCTGACACTGGCGCGTTCCCATCAAATGCAAAAGAAAAAAAAAACATCCTAAATGTTCCTTTGGGTTTGGCGTCTCCCCTGGAGGGAGGTGTGTGAGGATGGGAGCCAGAGTGAAGGTGGTGCCAGGGAGGAGTGCGGAAATGCAGTTTCCAGCCGCCTTTAAAGCCCTCAATGCTATCCAAACCCCATTTAAATAAAAAAGTAAAATTAAATTAATCCAGTTCAACGTGTGAATAACAGGGTCTCACTCTTAAATTCACACCTCTAGATGTTCATTTCTCTCCGAAGCTGATTTGACATTATGAGGTCACAAAGCTGCCACGTTAACGCACATCGCCACCTAAATTATTTTTTTAACTCTTCGACGCCCGTATGTTCTTATTACAATCGAATAAACAATAATTAAATTAAGAAACTGTTTTTTTCCCTTTTATTATTAGAATCTGATTGAGATCAATACTTGCGTGTGATCAGTGTCTGTGTGCGTGTAGCAAGGGCCACAACTGAAGAGCAAGACATGGTGTCTCCATCTCAAATGTATCAATTATACAGTTGATAAAAGAATTAAGGATCAATTCTAATTTTTGTAAAATACTCGCTTCGAGGGTGAATTTGTTTTCTCTCTGTGCACGTGGAACACAAAAAGGTCATTTTTGTAAAGTCCGAATAAATCTAACAATCAGTTACATTTAAAGCTTTACAGAGAATTTAAACGGCGGATAATTACAGAAAAAAAAGAACAGAAAATGGGAAAAAAGACTGCCCTGCAAATGTAATGCAAACCGAGTGCTCGTGCACACTGTCCGAGGAGGTGTGCACGCGCTTCGGGTCACATCTCCAACAGAAAACACCAATCCCGCTTACGCAGCGACGCTTCCGCGGCGCGGAGATGACTTGAGCGACTGTGGCCACTGCTGCCGTGCGCGACACATGCCCGAGTGTGAGTGTGAGTGTGTGAGAGTGTGTGTGAAAGCTACCACTAGTCGCCCCCAGTGCTCTTCAGTCTCCACTCTCCCTTCTCACCGCAGACTGAACGTCACGTCCGCACTTGAACTTGAGTTTTCTCCCACCGTAGAAGCCAGAGAGCCGCACAGAGCCACGCGCGCGCGCCGTGGGGATGCGAGACTTTTCCGCGAGCACAAAGAGAAAAAGAGGGTGACAGACCGTCCTCGGACCAGTGCCGGGCTCTGACTGCAAGAGTTAAAGTCTGAGAGGCCGGCGCTGAGAGCAGCGCTGGAGGTGCCCACCACTTGGCGAGAAGAAATCTGGATTCCTGTTTTACAAGCGTCAACTTACGTCCAGCCACCCGCGCCACTCCTCCACACAGGACCGGACAGTGTCCAGTGTCCGGAGAGTGGACACAGAGACGGACAGACCATCAGGAGGTGACCCCACCGCCTCTCCGCTCCGCTCTTTTTTCCCTCCGCGCTCCTTTGAGGGGATGGTGTGAAAGCGACGGAGGAACGAGCCCGGCTGTCCCCCCCCTCCCTCCGCGCTCCAAGAAGGGAGGCGCGCAACCACTTTGGCACCGAGCTCCAAGCGAGCGCCCCGGCGCCCAGCGCTGCGCCACGGCCGGTGACCGCAGAGCGCAGCACCCGCTGCCCACCGAGGACAGATCCGCCGCGCAGGGGCCAGTCCGCGGGCCGCACCTGGGGCCGGTGCGAAGCGGTCAGCTGGGGGTGACCAGTGAATTCTGGGGCCAGTTTGGCCGCGTGCAGGAGCAGCAGCCACAGGAGGAGAAGAGGGAGAAGGAGGAGGAGAGCCGACCTTTCCTGCGCAGCTCTCCGGGCGATGCCAGTGTAAATGCCAGGGCGATGTCCCGACGAAAGCAGGGGAACCCGCAGCACCTGTCCCAGAGAGAAATCACGCGTAAGTTTCCCTGCATCACTTCTCTCACGCTCACAATCCGATGTTGTTTTTTCTTCTTTTTTTTCCCTCGTCTTTTCTGAGTTCATAGAAAGAAAAATCTACATTTTCAGATTTGGCACGGAAAGTTTTGTGGCATGTCCCCCGAGGGATTGTTCTCTAATTTTTCATAATTAATTGGTAGGAATTAGTCGAATTCTTTAAAGCGCTTCTCTGATCTGCTCCGTGCAAAGTAACACGATGTCACTGGAGCTCAGTATTTACAGTCCGAACTCAGGAGGGAGAGGAACTGTGCGCAGCTGAAGGAGCCGCGCACGGAGGAGCCGGAGGTCCGTCCCGAGACGAGATCGGTGCTCCCCTGAAGCTGCGATTTATTCAACAGAGAAATTGATATTTAAGATTAAGAAAGGGAGTTTTAAGTGCCAGATTCCTGACTTATTTTTCTACACAAAACCACACTTTTGTACAATTTATCCATGCTTAATTTCTGAGACTGAATGTTTGTTTTTATTTTATTTAAAAAATAAATGACCAACATAACTTTTCAATAAAACTGTTAAAGAAAAATGGCTTCAATTAAACAGACGCCTTTACGTAAATATGGGATTTTTCCCATCACTTTGTTTGTCCCGTTCAGGCTGTTATGAAGCTCATTTTCCACCATGTAACCTGTTCACAACGTTTGGATTATTTGACAACAAACTAAAATGGGCTTCCTTAATAAGTGACAAACACAATCTATAGGTCAAAAGTTATCTTCTAAATCAGAAATGATCTATTAAATTTGATTAATGTACTTTTTCTTCAAAAGAAAAGACAAACAAACATCGTTGACATTTAATCTTGTGTGACATTTGACTCCCTCATATTAATCCTTAGACTTCAAAGAGTTTTCATCTGTGAAGCTTTTAGGTTTCTTTTTTGGCACTTTTTACTCTCAAACATCTAGGCATGAAGATATTTATTTTGCTTATGGCCTCGGATCACTTTTCGGGCTGATTTGTCCTGGCAGCAGGGAGTCAACACGCACTGAATTACCTTAAATGTTTTTTTACAAACTTTTTTACTCCGGATGTGATTTTAATTCCACAGCCTGGTTGTGCACAAATTCCGCCTTGCAGTAAGGCCGACCTGCATGCACGGAAAAAAGGAATGCTTGATCTTAAACTCACTCTCTTTCTCCTTCTCTGTCTCTCTCTCCCTCTACCTCTCACTCTCTCTCTCTCTCTTTCTCTCGCTAAAGAAAAGTGCCGCAACTTTGCGCAGCAGCTCCCCGGGAGGCCTGCCGAGTGTCACTTGGTGCGCTCTGCAAGTTTATCAGAAAGCTGAAAATGGGGATGTAGGAAGTCAGTTGGAACGAAAGATTGCAAGTTAATAAGCGAGCTTCCTGTTTGCGTAGTTGTTCTGTGTGCAGGTCGGTCGGACGCGTCTGAATTATCCGCGTTCAGGCTCCTTGTACATTACCACGTTCTGTAATTTATGTGCAAGCGAAGGTCTTGGATTTACTCTGCTTGACAACTCGCACGTGCACACACAGATGCACATATTTATGTGAGAAGTAAAACATGTAAATGTACACACCTCCCCCAACATCTACATAATTCCTCTTGCGCTGCCATGCGCTAAAAATCCATCAGATTTAGGTTTGAATGCGCAGGTTTTTATTTATTTATTTTTTTGCGAAACACTCAAAGAAATTGCACTCTAAAATCTCAATTCTACATTAACAGAGAGTGTGGAGATGGTGAAGCGAAACTTTTTAAATAAAGTTTGGCCATGAAGCGCTCAGATGTTTTTTTTTTTGTTTTGCTCTTTTTTTTAGGGGATTCTCTGTTTATGGATACTTTTTCCATCTGAAAGTGTGACAGCCTTTTCTTTCTAGATTCAGTAATGAATTGGTCCTGGAACCAACTGGTGAATGAATCTGAGGAATGATCTGCATGTTTATCGTCTCCAGTAGCCTAAACCAAGCTCTGCACATTTTTCGCATCAAGCACTTAAAAGAGGAGGAAGAAAAAAAAAAAAGAAGAAGAAGAAATCAATCCAGAGTGAGAAATCTCCTGATCATGTGCAGAGTTTGTCCCTCAGACAATAAGAATCAAGACAGTTTCGGGTTTTGTCTGATTTGATGCACGGTGAATTAAAAAAGAAAAGAAAAAGAAAGAAAGAGAAAGCCCGACTCTCCTCCAAGGAGGGTGATGGAGTGTGAAGAGACACAAACAGGACTAGAGCTTTCATTACGCACGCGCGCGCGCACGTGCTCCGTGTAAATTGCAGTCGCCCACTTGAGATGCATGTTTCCCTTCGGCTTGTCAAATAGCCGTGCACCCCGCTGGGGTTGAAGTCTTTGTTAGAGGCGGAGAGGAGCCTTTAAAATGCCACAAATGAAACTGCTCTCCTGCTCAGCGGATTCTGATAAACGCACCGGTTCAGTTTAGGGTCACTAAAACAGCAGCTGATCGCGTGAGATGTGCGTGCTGATTTACTTAAACCAGAACGTGAAGGGATATTTGTTGCCCTCCTCCCCCGCGAATTTTTGTAAACCGGTGCAGTTTCCTATTGCCTTTGTAGCATTTAAATCCTGCATGGAAGTCCACGAATGCGCAAGAGCATGTCTGAACTCATGGCTGCACACACGCTTACACACACTTCTGCATACCAGAGTACTAGCGTGCTCAGCTGAGGTTTACTGTTTGCTTGCACTTCAGCACCTCCTCCTGTTGGTGTTCACGCTGCTTAAGCTAGGGGGAGCTAGCAGGCTGGGAGCGCTGCAGCAGTGTGTGTGGTGTGCGTGAGTGTGTGTTTAATCAGATGACATCAGTGCTGGAAGACCACATTCACCTCTTTAACTGTCAGCAACTGCACACTGTGTACTTCTGGGTCTTATTTACAGTGACAACTTCACAGGGACTCACTCACTGTGCATTTAGTGCACGAATTTAAGCAAATTTTCTGAACTTTTTCTTTAGTTTAAAACACTGAATAATTCTGGTAACAACCCTATAGGATCAGTCTTTCATCTCCACACATTTTTCAGGGTGGTAATGATTAGTTTGGGGTAATTTATGCTGAACCAAATATTTTGTAGTAGATATGGGTTGGCTAATGGTATCAAAAAAGTATTTAAAAAAAAGACATTTAAAACTTGGTAAAATTTTCCACCACAGCGTTCCTGAAAAATGCAGGAACACTGCTTTTTTTTCTGACTACATAAAGCACAGTGCTCCAAACCTATGGCTGTGAACTGCCAGTCAGCTGTTTGACAAATACTTTCTTCCTGCTTACAAAATCAACACACTTTGATTTGTGAAAATATTTCTTGTCGCAAAAATGAAGACATTCATTGTGTCATAATGCATCATCCAACACTGGTTGAGGTAATGCTGTTTCAAAACTACTAGCTCTCTTTTCACTCGAGTCTGTTTATCAAAATCAAAATAACTCTAAATGTTACAGATTTTTGTGTAACTAAAACAATATGCTTCATTCATTTAGCAAACTTAACAACGAAAGAGAAAGAAGCAAAAATAAAAATGTCATATTGTGTGGATTAAAATTAGTGTAATTCAGAACAAGGAGGATTTGTCCATAGAATAAGGGAACAGATATCCCATTCCTGTTGTTGTCCTGGAATCATTTGCTACTCAATATGAGTGCTTTTGCATGTATTTCTTGCTCTGGTTTTGATGGTTGACAGCAGACAGGAAACGACAGAAGAGCGAGAAGGTGATGGTTTGATCCTGAAACACCTGCAAACTGAAAAACACATCGTACACTCTGCAGAAACACAGTCAGATTCATCTCCAGTTGCTCTGTCAAAACAAGTTGCAAAGTAAAAATAGTTGATGCACAGTAAGTTTGTGTCTGCAGAGCTTCTGTATCCAGCTGCAGCTGCATGCAGCAGCAAAATGAGCTTAGAGGAAATTGACTTAAATCAAATTTTGATATCTCAATGCCATCCTGGATGAAAGTGTGTGTTTGTGTGTGATAGTGCGTAACCTGACTAAAATTTTTATCTTGATGTCAGAGCTCACTGCTCACCAAAAAAAAGAAAACACACATTGGCATTTTAATTTTTTTTTTTGTCAGCTTAAGTCGCTCAAAATAAAAGGAAACATTTTATGGCATTTGCTGGTATCTCAAGATGCCCACCAAATGAAGCCAAACCACAGGTACGGTAGGCGGGTTGGGCCAAATTTGCAAATAGAATATTTTTAACTCTGCATTTCATCGGAGCTCCGCATCTCTATTGACTTTTAAAAATTCTGCCCATTTCTGTTTTTTTCCCCTTCTTCATCCTATTAGCGCTATCAGCTGGCTCACATAAACCTTATTAGGTAAATCAGGCTTTAGTGTCGCTTCCTCCTCCACGCCATCATTTGCATACAAACTGTCGGCCGTGCCGGCGTGCAAAAAAGAAGAGAAAATACTCAAAACCAAATCTACGGTTTTGTTTTCATGCAGAGCGTCTCCTCAGACAGACTGAATGTAACGTTACACAGCGATTTATCAGGACGACTAACAAACATCTGAGTAAATTTGATAATTTTTTTGTGGTTGTAAGAGAATCATTCTGTTCCAGTTGATCAACCCACAGGAAGGCAGCTGCCTATTTCACATCTGTCGGTGTTTATCGCATTACTACAATAACTGACATGTCAAATGAAATCGAGTCTGCGGTGTGTGTGCATGCTTTGGTTTTGTTCCAGGTCAGCTAACTGGCTTTATTCTCTCAAATGTTTATTAGGAAACACACTCCGTACTGTACATGGCTGATCATTTCAGAGGACAGATGGCTGCAGCCTGCAGGCCACAAACACAATAACGCATGCATGTGTGCGTGTGAGTATGGGTGTGTGTGCTGCACACAAACATGTTATGATGCAAAAGAAGCAGGGTTGTGGGCTGATGGAGCTCTGATGCTGTACACCTGCTCTCACACACACACACACACACGCACACACACACCCCCCACACACACACCTCCCCCCCCCACACACACATACACACACACCCACACACACACGCACACACACACTCTCACACACTTCCTGCAGCCGTAGAAAACAGATAAGCATGCCTGCATCTGACTTCAGTCTGTCTACTGATATTCTGAGGATCAAATCTAGAATATATCTCTAATTGAAAGTTGATCAGCTCTGTTAAAAAGCAGCAGGTCTATCGAGTTTGACAACTGCAGCTAAATTCTTCGTCCGTTAGAAACGGAAGATCAGGAAAAACATTTATAGTCTGGTTGGACACCAATTTCATGAACTGGAGAATCAGGAATCACAGACATGATCCTGTAAGAAAAATGAAGTTTTTCTCTCTTAGAAGGTTGTTTATGTCCTCATCAAAGTTTTTCTTAGAAAAACTAAACGAATCTTACAGGCATGATGAGGAATCAAACCCAGATTTTTATCTGGTGCCACTGAGCCTCTTCTTTTTCATATACCAACAACAAATTTGCAGAGTAAACCGAGTGCAGAATTTGAGATAAAAGTGTCGTCGGCTTATATTAACCCTTTGTGATCAAAACAGACATCAATAAGCTTAAAGAGGCCATGTCAGTAAAAATAAGAGGAAGTGGAAGCCTGCTTGATTTGATTTTGTGTTTGGATTTGAAAATGTGTTACTCTGGCTTCCTTACCATCAGATTTCACAGACAGCTGCTATGTCTGAAGCCTTTGTGAGTTTATGATAAAATCCTGCTGAGTTCATCAGAGTTTGCAGAGTGGATGAATGGAGAGCAAAGGTCACGATTCAAGGTCAATAATAACCTCCACTGTTTGGATCTGTGTCATTCGTCCGCTTCTTCCTGCTCTTGGCATTTCTCTCTTCTTTCTGACTCTGTTCTTTGAGGAGAAGACTCAAAGATGTGTGTCTGTGAAAAAAGACACTTCTTTTCACATCTCCTGCTGATGTTAATCCAGACTGATGTTGACTCGTATTGCCTGTTTTCTTCTCTTAACTGTAGCGGAAGTTGAGCATCCAGATGGCGCTCTGCTCTCTGGCCCGTCGCCCCCCCACCCGCTCGGCCTTCCTGGCCACGCTGTGGAGCCCAGCTTGGCCCACACACTGCCGCCCGGCCTCCACGTCGATCACGACCTGCTGACCTGTGGCCAGTGCCAACTCACCTTCCCGCTGGGCGACATCCTCCTCTTCATCGAGCACAAGAAGAAGCAGTGCCAAACGCCACTGCTGCCCAACGGTTGCTACGACAAGTTGAATGACCGAGGAGGAGGAGCAGGAGCGGGAGCAGGAGCAGGAGGGGGTCTGCAAAGTCTTCATCATTACGCCCAGCGGGGGGAGCTGAGGAAGGTGGTGGAGCCGGTGGAGATCGGCATCCAGGTGACACCAGAGGAGGAGGAGGCAGTGGGAGGGAGAGGACGAGGAGAAGGAGTGGAGAGAGGAGAGAAGACGCCCACCAAAGGAATTTGCCCGAAGCAGGAGAGCACTCCAGCAGGTAGGCAGGACAGAGACACACTATCACTTTCAGGAAGCTCACATTTTCTCTGACACGCATGCAAAAAACCCCACCAAAAAAACACACCTTTATACAGATAAAATCTGAAAAACAAAATTAATTTAAGTGAAATTTGTAGAATTTAATCGAAATCATTTTAGTTAGCAAGTGTATTTTCTCAACATTGCATAACTTTCCCACTATTCTAAACTGGGAATTTTCCTAACTTTTAGAGTTGGAGACAGAATCCGATAGGTCTGCTTAGGCTCAGTTTTAATTTTTTTTATTAAATCAAACTCTCTAAATGAGCAGTACAATATTGAACAGGGCTGATTTTTTTCACATTTTTTCCACCTGAAAACTGCTAATTTTTATGTAGTCACAATTTTAATTGATAGAACAAACCGAATGTTAAGAAGTATTATAATACATTGATGTTATGCCTTTTTTTTTGCAAACAAATCATGCATTTATTTTCAACCCATATAACTTCTTTTGAAATCAAAATGCTTTCAAAAACCACCTTATTAGTTAATTTGCTTCAATCTTGTATAAACCCAGATTTTTCTGGGACCGCCTTGGAGGTTTATTGGTAAATAATCAGCATCATGGAGACTAAGGAACAAGGCAGATCAGTGATGAAGTCATGGAGAAGCTTAAAGCAGGGTTAGGCCTTGAAAAAATATCCCAAGCTTTGAACTTCTCAGAGATCTTTTTGTAGTTCATTGGTAGAAAATGGAAAAAGTAGCGGTAAATCTATAAAAATGTGGTTTTCCAGCTAATGAGAGAGGTCTGGCAATGAACGCAATTATCAGGGAAGCAGCCTAGAAGGCTCATTGTTTCTCTGGAGGAGCTAAAGCGGTCTGCAGCTCAGGAGGGATATTATGTTACCATGGTAACTGTTAGTCATATTTTACACCAATATTGCTTCAATAGCAGAGTGGTTAAATTTCTGAATTGTTGAAAGAAAACCAAAATAATTTCTTTCAGCGACTTGCTGACAAGCCATGTAGGAGGCACAACAAACATGTGGAAACAGGTGCTCTGCTCAGTTGAGGAATAGTTTCTGGCATTCCATTAGAATAATGTGTGGCATGCAGTACAATTTTCAGCTTTTTATTTGCAGGTAAATTTTGAAAATTATATTTCATATTAGATATTCTTCCACTTTCTAGATAGACAGACAGCAGGGGGGAAAAAAGCTCAGCTGCTTTTGTGCAGAAGATTATGTACAGAACATGCAACTGCTTCAAATCAGCTCTTATTTTCAGATGCAACAGTTAGACTGGATGCAATTTGCTTGCAAAAGCTCCATTATACTAATATACTTTGCATTTGGAAAAGAGGTGCATCTGTACTCAGAAGCAGCTGAAAATGTCAGTTTGTGCAAAATGAGATGATAACCAGAAACGATTGAGTTTTGATCCAAATTGCAAACCTAATATTACCACAAGGAAATTAGAATGCAAAATGACTGGAAGACATGCCAGAACACCTTCACCTTAATCATGAGATCCTTGAGGGTTTAACCGATCTGGAAAACACCATTTTCAGATTCTGACCTCCAACTCTCAGGTCTGTCTGCTACAAAGAGAGTGTTTGGGTTTGCATATCTTTGAGCACACATGTTTTCAGTTTTTGTGGATCAGACCCATCATGTTGCTGCTGCAGAAAGAAAGAGAGAGAAGTTCATTTCATTAGAGAGGGAGGACAACAGAGAGAGGACAGACGCCTTCCACACTCGGCGCTCTAAACCCCCTCAAGGACTCGGCTCGTTGAAACAAACTGTGCAAAAACATGACAGAGAGGCTCACCCCGACTCGCGTGGAGAAATCCAGCCTAAGCCATCTGCTTAAAAAGGTGAAAAGCTCATTAAAATTCAAATAAGCAAAGCCAGGAAAAGAAAGAAAGGGGAAAAACACAGTGGAAGGAGAAGGCATAGAGGGGGATTAAAAGGAGGCAAGTTTCTTCCATTTTTTTTCAGTTATCTCTCAAACCAGTCAATATAATTACTCCACAGGAGAAAGGATGAATATTCCCAGAGAACTTTGGAAGTCAGAAATCCACAGGAATTCACCAAAATCCAGATTTAGCTAACAATCACCAACAAACCAGCGGTTAAGCAAGGGTCAGGACTCAGAAAGCATTCACGTATGTCTTAAAGATAAAAGTTTCCAAATGTGTCTGGTTAACTATGTGAGTATGGCCTTGCTTAAATTTTGACCAGTTCAGATTTGTATTCATACCAGCAACAAAACATTTTCTCTAAGTTGACTTTGTATTTTTTTTTAATGATATAAAACACTTTGAAATGCAATGTTGCTGAAAGGTGCTATGCAAATAAAATTTGATTGATTGATTGATTGTTTAATAGAGACACCTACTTTGGATGAAAGCATTTGTCCCTAACCTTAATCAGATTTTTGTTAAGTTTGAAAACAGTCCTCCAAAGTCTTGTTGTGTTTATAGATGATGATTGGTGTTTTTTTTATTATGACTTTTATTAAATACCAAAAGGGAATACTGTTCGATTCCAAACTGTAGTTAACTGATCAGTGAATCTCAAATGAAAGTAGATATTCTGTTTAGTTTGAGGCCTTAGTGGTCAACATGAAAAATGTCGCTACACTTTTCTGTTTCCTGTTCTGATTTAGATACAGTCGCAAACGCTTGTTCAAAGCCACCTGGAGGTAACACCTGAGACTTCGTTTTAAAGATCTCATGAGAAAATGTCAGTCTGCGGTCTGACCTCTGGTGGAAATGGTGTTTGGACCTGAACTTCATTATTATTTCATCAGGCCCTAACATCTCTGCAAGGCGGAGTTTCACTGCTGTGGACACGACAGAAAAAAAACAAGAAAAAAAAAGCTCTCTGGCTCAGTGCTAATTGAGTTCATGTCATTAGTTTTTCATATTTATGCGCAGAAATATATTTTCCCTTTGCTTCAAATGCTTGCAATATATCCGACTGCAATTCTCCAGTGGAATCAGCCCCACATGCTGGAAACCGTAATTGCACAATATTTCTTTATAACAGAAAGCGTAATAATAATTTTCATATTAAAAGCAAAAACATTAGTGGCTCAATTGGACGTGCACTGCGGCGGCAGCTGTAAACTATATTGCTCCAATAAGATTTTATGTTGCAAAATTACCCTCGGTATTTCACAGTTTCCACATGATGCATACGTCCAAGCTGTACCTTATTAACACAAGCAAAGGACAGAGCGCTTTGTTAATCAACACGGGCTTTAATTTGCAGAAAACGCACGACTCACAGCCACTGGGGGGAAGGGTAGCGACAAGCTGGGAAATAAGTTTTCTTTCTGACTTAGATGGAGTTTTTCCCTTCACACCTTTTATTACCTGGTGTTGTAGGTGGGGACAGAGATGGAGCAGAGGGAAAACTGATCAGGATGGTGTAATTGGCACCCTGCAGGTTGATACAGTCCTCTGTTTTATTTCAAACTTTTAAATTAGAAAAGGTGTTCCTGCTCTGGAACTGATACCTTGTTTTTAACCAGTTATGTTACATGAGACATGAGAGAGAAATATGGAGCATGAAGTGTCCCCCCTCCTGAGCAGGAAAAACATGTTTCTCTATCAGAGTGAGACTTTCTGTGACCAATTTTAGCAGTAATGGTTCACCTTCAGAATGATTTACGATCCCTAAGGCAAGAATAGATATATTAGACATTTGATTTGAAAAGATTTAAAGAGATAATTATTGTATGCAATGAAACTAAATTTTTAAGCAGTTGAAGAAGAAAACAAGTTTCAGTAGGTGTAATCTCACTTCTCAGACAAATTTCCTTGTTGTAGTATTTTTTTTTTCATTTTAATTATAAATGTGAAACATATACATTAATGTCATTTATAATAAAAAAACATATATGTGCATTATTATAAGTTATCCACAATGTGAAGGTCCTTCTAGTTCATTTCTTATCTTCAACATATTAAGCATGTTTAAAATGATATCCTTTTTAAGAAACTTTTTTCTTTTTGTGGGAGGATTTATATTTTTTACAACAAAGATGAATCACATTTAAATGAAGAAAATCTACTGATAATATGAAGTTTCCAAAACAAAATGAAGCAATGAGATTGAAAAATAATAAACGTGTGGTATAGTGATAAGGTATAGTGAGAAGCAATATATAATACTTTCGGGTGCTCACAGGATACAATGTTATTAGTTTGTATAAAAAGTTATGTTAATTTATATTTTATAAATGTTAAAATGCCTTTGATAAATATTGTATTTTTTCATTGAATAGATAAAAATAGGTAGAAACAGAATGGTTTATTGTGATTTAAACCATGAGAGGCATTTCAGTTGTAGTGGGGCCATAATGAATGCTGCTTGCATCAACTTTTATCTCAATACTTTGTGAAGAAAGTGCAGGTTGATGCGATTGGTTGTGAAGTTGTACGGATGTTGAGGAGATCAACAGGATGAGGCAAGGCAAATTTAACCTTCTAAAGTTAGCTGTAACTTTAAAAAAAAATCAATATGACAAACAGGAAACCAAAGAAGATGTAGAAAAAAAAACTGGTGAGAAAACCTCAAAAATTACAAAATTGCATTGAATAAAATAGAAATGGCCTATATTGTCCGACTCGGGGAAAATCCATGTATAGCAGCAGCTTAAAAGTTCATGAAGCTGCTAAAACAGGCCGGAAGCAGTCGAAGCCCAGGTATGAAATATTTGACCGACTAATAGCATACAGCAATTCCTACTCAGACTCAAGGTTGTGTTGGTCACAAAGCCTCTGAATTAGTCAAAATAAATGATAAAGCAGACAATGACTATTTCTTATCAGTGCCGACAACACAGATAACCAAACATCATTGGAGGCAGTTTGAAGAAACATATTGCAGCCAATCTGCTGAAGTTTTACTGGCGACAGTCAGGTCAAACACCGTCATAGTCTCAGGTGAGCATTGGCATGGTTAGCAGGCACCCCACAGTGACAGCAGATTAAAATAAAGAAACGTCAGTTTTTCTTTAAGACTTGCACACTGTGAGTGCTTCTTACTGAGGAATGTTTAACAGTACCTGACACGATGCTGTGCAGCCCTTAAAGCCCCGTCAGCCAGGGTTTAATTCAGACGTTTAACCAAGTCCACTTACACACACACACACACACACACACACACAGAAGAGCAGCAGAGGGGTAAGTTCTGACAAACTCTGAGACGATGACACCTTTCTTCAATCTGACGGGTTGTACGTGTGCTGCGTTCACAACCTTTTTGCTTCTGTTTGTTGTACTTCATTTATTCTTACACCACCAGCGGTAATTCCAATATTAAAACGCGGCAATGACGAAAACGCTTCAAACATTCACACACGTTTTTCATAAATAATGACAGAACTCAGTGGTGGGTCGTGAAAATATTTACCATATGCTTATTTATCTTCCAAATTAAACTCCACAAAGAGCTTCAACCTAGAGTGTGTGTGTGTGTGTGTGTGTGTTTGATATAGCAGTCTGTACTTTAGAGGCATTATGGAGCCCCACTGCTCTTGTTTTTTTTTGTGCGTGTGTGTGTGTGCGTTGTTTCAATAAAGCTGGTAGGCCTCTCGGATGGAGCGATGGCCTGTTTGAAGTGGTAATTACTCTGGTTTGTATCGCTCTCTCTCTCCCTCTGCAAGTATTGGTTTGCCTCTCTCACCCCAGCCTGGGTGTTTGTATCTTTAGACAGTACAGCCGTGAATCATTTTATAGGTTCTGAAAGCTGCATGCACATATCAGGTCAAGATTTAACCACAAAGTTTGCTTAAAAAAGGACTTCCTGTTTACTCAGACAAGAACTTACAGAAATGTCATCTGGGTCTGGAAAACTGGATTCCTTATTTATTTATTTTTTATTCTGAACTTGTTTAAGTGGGAAGGTAGAGCAGCGATCCCTGAAGTCTGCTACCTGGAGGATTACCAATCAAACACCCATGCCATTTCA
The DNA here is from genome assembly GCF_027474105.1 of Poeciliopsis prolifica. Lineage (NCBI taxonomy): Eukaryota > Metazoa > Chordata > Actinopteri > Cyprinodontiformes > Poeciliidae > Poeciliopsis > Poeciliopsis prolifica. The sequence goes on from NW_026562388.1 coordinate 13,126,539, forward strand.
TACGTCACTCCTGTCGCCATAATGATAGGGTTGTGAGAACTGTTGTGTGGTTCTGCAGGAAATTTTCCAGTTTTGAGTGCAGAATTTGATCAGATTTTATGTTGATGGTCTTGTATAAACAGGACTATACAAGACCATTTTTCTCTCCATTGTTAAATCATATTTGTAATAAAAATGCCGTAACAGAATTAATGTGTTTAATGTTAGCTAATTTTACAAATACATCAAGAGTTTGTAAAAAGAGTTAAGATCACCTTATGTAAAACACTGTGCACAATAAATCTATTTTATATTTCACATCAGTGTTTTAATTAACAAAACACTTCTGTTACATACACTGGCTTTACTTAATTTTACCTATAAAAAGAGTGTTTTGGAAGTATTTTTGAGGTTATTGGTTCACCACTCAACCACAGCTAATTTAAATTACAGCATGATAATAAATATGTAATTTTTAAAATTAAGGGGTTCATAAAATGCAAAACAAACATGAACCAGTTGGAATTGCATGTCTTTAAATTCAGACAACTTCCCTACTAATTTAGCACCAGACTGAAAATGATGAAGCAGCCCTTTATCAACAAAAAGGATTATTGACTCAGAGACCACTGTGCAAAAATATGTATATTTACTCAGAATTGAACAGTAACACTGCCTTTATGCATTAGCCTGTTGATGGTGATCTTGTTGATGGTTGATGTTCCCTATTTGGTCTATAAATCATGACAGGAATGAACAGGGCTAGTAGAAAATTTTGGGATCATTGTGAATATTCCTATGTGTCGTTCATTCTTCACTATGAAGAGAACCATCAAATATGTTGGAATTCAATTGTTTGCACATTCCAGGCACTCAATAAATAACTTGTCTAATCAGGTTGGTTTCTTCTTACAAAGAATATTTTTTGTTATTGGTTAAAATGATCGTGTTTAACCGTTGGCTCTTTCCGTGTATTCCTCGTCAAGCCTTAGAAATGCATCACAGGATGAGATGTTGCGTGTCCGTGTGAGCATACTTTTCCCCCTCTTGTCTTCCCTCCATCCTCCTCTTCCATCTTTCTTCTGTAAAATCCAACATCCTGGACACAAACCAGGCACCCAGAGCGAAATGAGACACATGACGGCAGAGAAAGACGGTGACTGATTGAGACAGAGAGGAAACACAGAGGCTGGAGGTGGGTAGGGGGTTGGGGGGAAATTTCACCATCAGTACAACATCTCATGTGCTTCTTTGCATTTTCTAAATCCCTTTTTGCCATTTTTGCCCTGTCTTCTCCCTCTCTGTCTCTGCAGCGGTAATCACTTTGCATGCACTCATTTAAATATTAAAATTTTCTTTAATCATCAAAGCCAGCGAGCATCATGCATATTCATATCATCTCACCCCCCAAATGCCTCCATCCCCTGCATCTCAGGTTCATTACTCTGCCACACACCCATTAGCCACTTTCCTAATCACACAGTTTACACGCACAGACTGGCCACGTATGCACGGACATGCACACGCACGCACACACAGCTAGCCAGCAGCAATAGCCGGTGCTAATCCACTAACTAGACTAAAATACACAGGCATCCCTCCAGTCCGAAGTGAGTGAGCAGACTTGTCATCCATCTCGATGGCTGGAGCTGCGAGTATTTGTCAAGAGGCTCGGCGAAGCCCTCATTTGCATAATGACTTTGTAGTTCTGCATTAATAAAATTTGCATATGAAGCCGTGTTAATTACTCCTGATCAGCCTTTTTTGCATTCATGCATGGTAATTTTCGGCGACTTGCAAAATTGATGTCCTGGCTTCAGTGATGAGATTGGTGGAGGAGGCAGTGGTGTGTGTGTGTGTGTGTGTGCGCCTGGGAGCGTGTGTGTGAGGGAGGATGAAGGTGAGGCCTGGAGGAGGAAGAAGAGGAGGTGAAAGGAATGTTGGACCTTTATCAAAGATGACAGATCTACTCTCTTTTTGCCCGTAACTTTCTTGAAATCTGCTTTATTTGTCGAGAAACTGAAGGCTTTTCAGTAAATTCCCATCCTAAATTTATCTCACCCCCCCCCCTCCCCCCCCCCCACACACACACACACACCACACACACACACACACACAAACACCCCTACACACGCGCAAGCACATGCACACACTGAGTCGAGCACTGGCTGGCAGCCATTTGTAAATCTATTGTTTACTCACAGTTCTTCATTTCAAAATAGAAAAGACTTCGCAGACAGTGCCGGGTTTAATGAAGATGAAAACATTCACAGAATTTTGGAGATTACAACTTAATTTCAGTGATGTAGATGCCTGCGATTTCATACATGTGATACTTCTAATAATCATGAAAAAAGTGAATAGACACTGATTTTAAAAGATGTGCCTTTATTTTAAATTGTCTTCTGCGAGAAGAAGGTTATTTTAATTTCTTGGGGGGTAGTTTGATCCACAGAGCATTTCTGTGCTATTTTGCGTTAGTGGAGTTCAATTTATATCAAAAGGGAATGAAGACAAAGAAGGAAAGCTATGTTATTTTGTGGTTTGATTTATTAAAACACAGTCAGAGGTTGTTGGGACCATGGAGAGTCTCCAGCTGCGGCCAATAAAACCATCAACAGGATGGGAATAAATCACAGGGCAGCTTTGGATAATACCGAGGAATCGTGGTTTCATTCTTCAACACTTAGAGTTCATGTTTGTGTGTTTTTGCACCAAAACAGATGGTTTGATATAGTGATTTTAGGTGACACTGTAATAATTTATTTAGCAAATAGTTAGTGTGAATAACTTATTTTCTATGAGAGATATATGTGAAGATGACCTGGATCATATGCTTCTTTTCAGATAATCAAGAAATATTAATCCAAATATTTGGACCTTTTTGTATGGTATTTTTTTTCTCTTTGACAGGAGGAATAAATTTTGTCAAAATCTTGACAAATGGTTGCCTTTTTTATCTGTAACTTTAATGTGTGAAAACTTGGGCAATGATTAGCAGAAATGTGTGAATGAAACTTACATTAATGGAAGCTATCACCTCATTCATAAAATAACAGATTGAAAAATTATTTTTACTTTGTGTTGTCGACAAATTGCAAAGAGGAGTAACACATTATATACCTTTGATGGGTTGACACAGACAGGGTCTTCCACAATACCAGTTTCTGGACTTAAAATAGGCCCAGTGCTAGATCCAGCAGGCATTTGAAGAAAAAACTGGTTTGCCACCATCTGACAATCAACTTGCAACTATGTTATTGGCTGGATTGAGAAACTATTAATAGTTTAGCTTCAAATACATTGTTTATACAGTATCCCTCTAACAGATGCCCTGATATCAGAATTTTATATATCATTGTTGCTTTTAACAACATGAAGTGTTTATGAACGCTTCACAATGCAGCCCAGTTCTTCACTGATCTAATTGGGACCAGAAGCTCTGGAAAAGGAGATAAACACATCATTCAGAGCAAGATTTATTCACCAACAGTGTTAAAGAACTCAGTTGGAAATGGTGTTTATAGATTCAGCTGAACCACAGCTTTGTGCATTGCATTGATCTACAAGTAGCAGCATGACAGAGTCAGCATTTTTGATACCAGTCAGATTTTCTTGTGAAAAGTTAAGCTGTGTTCTTTTTAGGTTTTTGTCAGATTAAAAATGTGATTTGGTGGTGGTTTCCATGAGCTCACCTAATAAAGCTAATAAAGAATCAACTTATTTGATCCAGGGCCAGACACACAAAGAAGCATTAGCAACAGTTTAGCAAAGTGGCTAGCTTTCTGGGAGAAACAAAAAACAATGGAACATTTTCAACAAATCTAATAAAATAAAATTAATTGGGCCTTGTAAAGCTTAGGGAAGAGGCTGAGATTTGTTATATTAAAAAGTTCCATTTTTGATTTTATTCCTTTTGGCGTTAGATGTATTGCAGTTAGGTTTAGACAACAACAATTACTTGTTTACGGTTAGAAAAACAATACTCATCATTCCTTCAGACTGTAGGGATATGCCATAAACTTGTTTTCTTTTCTGTACTTCAAGACTTTCAGCAGCTCCAATTAAAATACGAAAACCCTGCAAACCTGTACTGGTTTGAGTCCCTTTCATGCTGTGAGGCAACACCACTAAACACCTTTCCAGCAGCCTCAGGAAACATTTCTCACTGCAGATACAGAAAACTGAAGGGAAACAAGAACTGTCAATTTATGTAAAATTCAAAGTCAGTTTTAATGCCCATTTCATGTTTCTGTTTATTATTATGTTTTCATTTTCAGTTTATATTATTTGCCGTTGAAGTCCCTAAACTACATGCCATAGCCTAGAATCACAAAACACATGGTCTTGACTGAAGACAGATTCTTCTTTGAATTATTTGTCTTCTCAGGAACTAAAGACTGACTTGCATAAATCAAATGAATACTTTGTGTAGTGCCGGGTGAGACAAGCTGCACATACATAGAAAACTTATCGTGTGTTTAATCCTTGAAACTGAGCTTATCCATGCCACATCAACACATTTTAAATAGCATTTTGCAAACTGGTGAAATGTCATCTACATTTTTGCAGAAAGCAATTTATTAAAACTACTTTGTGTTATCATGTCAATGTGCAATGATCTCTCATTAAGAAAAGATATCTTCTAGATTTTAAACAAAACCATAAAGTATCATCGTTGTATTTCTTTCATTGTTGTGTTTCTTCACATAAAACAAAAGGTATTACCTTTTGTTCTACATTTTTTGTTAAGCATGACTGTGGACAGAGAGAAAAAAGCGAATTGGGAAGCTATGTGGAGCTTCCCTTCCGTCTTAATTCACTTTCACTGCTACTGATATTTAAGGATGCAGGCTCTGCAAAAGCTGCAACAGCATTCCCTCCGAATGCTATGTAGCTGCACTGAGACGTTGCGTGTATGTGTGTGTTCACAGAAATTATGCATGCGCAGACTCTCCTTAGTGTGTGCTTAATGTTAACACAAGTATGTTCACACATTTAGGCTGCAATTTTTCTTAGTGACACTGTTTATGTTGAATTGTTTAATGAGTGTAGATGTTTCGGTCATAGATATAGCAGCTGGTCATATGTAGAAATATCTTTCCAGGATCAGATTTTTAAAAAGATGGATTCGACTTATCTCCATATGATCCAGTCTTGAGGGGCTGTGAAAGTTTTCCAACAATCGTCGGCTAAGTGACAGAATGAAGGTGGGTGTTTCATCCTGGCATTCTTGGTGACTGCTCATTAATTTATAGAACATTAAATTAGGGTCATTTCAGATTAATTAAGTCATGTTTTCATGATTATCACAGCAATATGTAAGTCAAAATTGATCTAAAAACAGAACATTTATTTAGTTGTGCATATAATTATGAGTTGGTTCAACAGTAAGGGGAAATGTGGTAATAATTTCATGCCAAATGTGCACCAGAAGAGTCTGAACTTAAACTTTAAAGTTGTTTCTGAACCTGTGAGCTGGTCCTCATTAAATGTGAGTGAAATAGAGCGATGGTTCCCAGCCTGATGGTCAGGACCCCCACAGTGCGCAGCAAGATCAATTTTGGGCAGCTGGCAAATGAATAACAGAAGAGGAAAACATATTTGTGCTCCACAAAGTTGTTTAGTCACGTTTTTACTCGTATCCCCCTCGATAATTCATTGGGTGGTGTCTCAAACAGAAAGAAAAAACTTTAATAAAACAAAAACAGGGTTTTGATGGTACATACAAAGGAATGATGTGTTCCTGAATGGAGTAGCCATTATTTCCTTAAAGCTCAGTACAACTGATGGAAAATTATGAATTAGGAAATTTCATTTTATTGATTTTTTTTTACTAAATGTTTTTAAGCATAACTTGGAGCTCTTAATTTTTGGAACATAAATGAAACATTAAAGCTTTTATGTTCCCCAATAAAATGCCTAAAGCTACATTTAAAGTGATATAATTGGTGCATCAGATTTGAGGAAAGGACAAACTTCAGAAAGTTACAGGAAAAGTAGAATGAAAGGCATTTCACTAAAGAGTGTGAACAGGAACTGACTGAGTGACAAAAGCAAATTCATATTGGTGTCGTTGTGCACTGTGAGCATGCTTTTTCTCTGAGGTGTCCTCTAAGTTCTAAAAAGACACAAAAAATGCTAATGAAGGTTAGGAATCTAAAAATATAAAATGCAAGAACTAAATTCCAAAGAGTACAGGAAAGACAGCAGATGAGCAGGGCAGAGATGCATGAAACACAACTAAAAAACAGAAAAAGTAAATTAGGGTCTTTATTAAGTAAGGAAATAAACGAATGGATCCAAAGCGGGTGTAAAGATTAGGAATGAGGTGTGATGGGAAAGCAGGAAGCAATCACAGCAATGAGAGATCAATAACTAATGAAATTTGAAATAGAGAACTTGGACCTGAAATAATAATAAAAAAAATACAGAGAGCAAAAGTAAAGGAACAAATCCAATGATGTGGTAAAGATTGTAATGTTGGATTGGTCATCGAAAACAGAAAGTTTGTCATTTTCCTTTCTCCCTTGTAGATGTATCACAGCAGCTCTGATGAACTCCTGAAGTCTCTGAGCCGGTCTGTGGCAGATTTCGCCCTGCTGAGTCTCAGATAGACGCCGGGCTTTGTCTCATCTCCTCCTGCTGCAACAGCCGGCTCTTTCTCTGCAGCTTTGAGGATCTGAATCCTTGTGTCGTCTATCAACCTGACACTAGTGGCTTTTTGCAGCAGCTTTGAGTACATGTTTTCGTTTTATAAAGGCAGAAAAACTGGGAGGAATTTAGAGGCAAGGGAACAGACACAATACCTCAGAGAAACATTGGAGATACAGGCCTTTCTTCAAGGTTTTCTTGAACCAAACGGTGGGGGATGGAAATCTCGGCTAAAACAATTTGACAGCTTTGTTGCAGTAGTTCAATCCGGGCTGCACGGACAGTTTTTTCTCTGAGTGTTTGCAACTCATGGCTGCCCCTCTCCTCTACAATAGTCTGTTGGCGTTTAGCACTGGCCAAATCACCACTTAACAAAAGCTAATTTCTCACTTGGTTAAACTGGGAGGGATTAGGGGCTCTGTGTTGGCCCAATCCATGTTTGGTGAAGAGTGAGGGATGGAAGGATGTTAGGAAAGGATTTAAACCTCAATTACAAGGGACTGAGGGTTTTGTGTGTCCGTGGTGAAGGTGGGACGCAGAGGTTTAGTGACTTCTCTGTGTGTTTGCCTCCTCGTCGTATGTGTGCATGTCTGTTTATGTGTGTGGAGGAGTGTGTGCATTTATGTTCCTGCAGCTAAGGGTGACATAGCCTGACAAATACGTGTTGATCTCCTTGTTTGTAAGGGTTTAAATCTCTCCAGTTACTGTTCAGCTATACAACACAGAACCACAGCTTATGGCAAAACAGTAATTTAAACCAATCCTGTTAGGTTTTTCTGTAAGGAAGTGGTTTGCTCTTAGTATTCATAATTTTCTCACCCGGACTTAAACACTTTCTACTAAATTTGTTATTCTATATTTGTATTCCAGAAAAGCAGCCTAACTTGTAAGGCAACCTCCTCAGTGGATGGGCATTTCAAAACTATTCGAGACCTATTAGATTGGACTGGGATGAGGGCAAATTTAGAAAACCTCCCACAGTGATTCAAAAGTCCTGGCACAATTCTGTCAAAGTGTGTCTGGATGCAGAAATCTATGCCATCTTTAGTTCAGTTGTAATGATGGGGCTGTACCTCTGGCATGGCTCCATCAGGGCTTTAAATTTCCAGGCCACACCTCATGTATAAGTTGCTACCACTATCACTTGCTACAGCTCGAGAGATTGCTTTAAACGTTACCTTCAGTGCAAAATGTTTTCAATTTTCTGCTTTTGTTTCGTACCTAAATGACCTCAACAAATATAAAACCACAGGAGTCATGGAGTCTATGAATCTCTTCCTGGTCTCTGCTAAAGCAACAAGCAAACAGACCCCCACTGAGACATTGCCAATCACAACCAGTACCAAAAACAGGGATGTAATAAAGGCTGGAAATGCTGCAGTGCTTTCATTGGATTACCATAAATGCAAGAAAACATAGCCATTAAAAACAGTGTTCTGTTTGAAACCACTTAAGCGCAGACATGCTATATTCGGGTCTGGATCTGAATTGTGGCTTGTGATTTAAGAATCTTTGAGCTAGGTCTTTTAAAACAAATAAAATCCCTGGATTTTTATTTGTATGCTGACTAACTAATTTGGTTTATTTACTTTATTTGGTGGTGGTTATTTAATTTTTTATATGTACCACCCCAGAAAATTCAAAGTTTTCCAAGTACCTCCATCTTGAAAACCATTAGTATCAGATGATTTATGTGACAAAAACTCATCCCAAAAAACAGAAAAACATAATTTTTTTTGAATGTTGCAGTTTGATTATGTTTCTCATTCTTCCATCTGTGTTGAAATTTGCCAGCCTGGAGTTTGAAAAAATAAATTAAATTACAGAAAAGACCTCTACAATACCTTACGTTTGGTATATTATTTCCACCTCAATCAGCTCCTACAGAAACTCTGAAACCTTCAAATTAAAATCTTCATATACTCTCACTTCTCCCAAAACTGTTTGCCACACTTTTTTCCTCATCTTTTCTTCCTATGATTTTCAGTTTTATACCAGAGGGATTGTAGTTGATGTTGGTGAACCAAAGAAGGAGTTTTTGCAGCTTCTCCTCGTGACTTTCTGGGGAAGAAGAGTGGGATAAAGAGGAAGATAGAACCCCCCTGAACACAAAACTCTTTGGTTTATATCAAAGCTTCGCCTCACCCCTGCTGACACCCCTGAATTATTCACTTAGAGGAAAAGATAAACAAAGCTCACCAGCTACAGTTGTTCTATTGATTTCTCTGGGCAACATCACAGATAACAAAAAGAAGGCTGGAGGAAAGGAGTTGGGATGCTGCCGTCTCTGCCTTTCTTTTCTTTTTTTAAAATCTTTAAATAAATCGATAACATGTGTAGTTTTTCTCCTGAGAAAGCAGCCCGTGTCCTGTTTGTTTCCCAGCACAACAAGTAATGAATTTATATGATAGTTTTTATTTGATGTTGTTTAGCCTGTGAGAGCTGTTTGTGTACGAGGGCCCTCCCATGTGGGAACGGTTTGTTTTCTACCTGTTGGAGGGGCTAAAATTGCCCCCGTTGCAGGATAATTTACAATGCAGAGCGAGGCTGGGGGCTGGCCAAGTAAACAATACTGGCTGAGGGCCAAAAACTGGCAGCAGCCGCCTGATTAAAGACAGGCAGACCACTCCCCATTCCTTCTTCTGCTTCTTGCCTTTATTCAGACAGAAATCTGGGAAGAGTTTAAGAATAAAAACGCTGCTTAAGAAACATACTCAAGCACACAGTTATTGATAATTTCAGACATGGTTTACAGCTTTGACCATGAGGATTTTATGTGATGTGTAAAGATGCTGTCTGCCCATGTTTTTCCCCTGCTGGACCCCCTAAGTGCCCTGTGGTGCCATTTCTAGATCTACAAACAAAAGGCAGACCTGCATGGAGAAAATTGCAGGTAAAATGTTCTCAATCGTTGTGGCTGCCAGATCACCACAGGGTTCTGCTCTGTTTCCTCTCACTGCCCTACAGCGGATTGTTCTCTCAATTCATTGGTACTTTGCAGTAGATTACAACCACCCATTCAGCCATTTACAGCAACTGCAGGGTCCAAGCCATTGTCATGCAGCTGTGATTGGTCAGTGGATAAAGTGTGACCAACTGCTGGCAGGGCTTAGCCTCTCAAGGTTTGTTTGAGCTCCGTGGTGCCATCTGCCTGGCCACGGTGAAGGGAAATCATATCAGTGCATCCGTCATGACAGCTGAATGAAGCAGGCACATGCAGAGAAAGCAGCTCTTGCAGTAAATGTTATGACCTAAATGGTCAGTTCTTGGATAAAAGCAGCATCTGACTGACCCATGCTCTCTGTCACATTCTGTGGGGTTTACAAGAGACTGAGCTCTATCATGTGTGAAACAGCAGGTATCTGGCATAATCTGCAGACAATCATGAAATGGTTGAAGGTTCCTTGGAATAAAACAGAGACCTTTCAAGAGCTCCTTCAAAATTAGATTTTGTAAGGACAAATTCTTTTTTTGGTTGTTGCTTTATTATAAATATGTGATACCAATGCATTCTTGTCATTTCTGCTCTAAAACATGAAGGCTACTGTTTTGTTTTGCTCATGTTTTTATTTGTAAAAACTAAAAGACAAAATAAAGGGCTGCAGAACAGTTTGGTATATTATTTCCACCTCAATCAGCTCCTACAGAAACTCTGAAGGAGTTTTACCTATTACCTGTTGCAATAAAAGATCAAACTCTGCAAGGTTCAAATATAATTTTGTCATATTTTCTTGTCTGCTAAGCTAGAGACATAGAAATTGAGTTGGGGATGAAGTCCCTTAGACTTAAATTTGAGCTGTTTTCCAAACTGATGTGCTGACAGTTTTCACCTGAAGCTGTGTTCAGTTTCTCCCATATTCTGCCTAATTTGACAAGTTTGCAAGAAAACAAGTCTTGACGCCATAATTTGCTCAATATTATGAGCATCCTTAACCTTTTATTACCCATACTTAAGTTAGCACATTACTTTCACTATGTCGTCATGGTGGTGGGGTTAGTCTTGATTAGCTTAAAACCAAAGCTGTTGTTTTCCAATGGTAAATTGACTTATGGCACAATTCATTATCTATGGAGACAATTTCAAGATTGTTGGACCTGGTTATACCTCCCATACAGGGAGTAGTTGGGTTAGGGTTAGGGTTAGGAGACTCATTGGTGAATCTTACCCACTAGGATCTGTTCAAGTGTAGGCCAGATAAGTTTTAGAGATCCACCATCTGGTCACTTCACCAATGCAGGAAGAGATTCAAGGATCCGGTACATTGTTGATTTGGAAACAATCACAGATGAAGACATTGGCAGTACAATTTCAGTTTCCTTAAACTGATATTCAGTCAAAAAACATTAGCTGACTGATGGGAAGTCAAGATCATCAGGGTTTATGGGAAAAGCGGTCTCAAACTTCTACCTCAGGAGGTAATTCAGTCATTTGATTCAGGTGGACCAGTGATGCTTTTAAAAGTTGCAGGACACTGGTCCTTGAGGACTGTAATTTGACAAATCTAGTGTTGAACTTGGAAGCAGATTTCACAAAGGCCCCTTTCTCATTGACTAAATCTTGTATTTATGTGGTTTCCATGCATTCTCTTACTACGACCATTGTTGAACATATGGCTCACAGTGTTGTAGTTTGCTCTGCCATGTTTGAATCCTTGGGAACGAAAAATGGAAGGTCTTATTGAGGGACACCCATGTAGGTGAAGGACATATGTAGCAAGAACTACAGCTGTGATTTTGGAGATTTTGCGCAAGCAGCCAGGTTTCTACAAACCTATTTGAACCGAGCTTACCACAGGGTATGTATGTGTATATATATATATATATTATATATATATATATATATATATATATATATATATATATATATATATATATATATATATATATATATATATATATATATATAGTTGAGTTATGTGCTGTGTACAGAGGGCTTTTAAAGTAGAAGAAATTGAGGATAAATGAGAGCAAAGGTATAATTAACACAAATGAGTCTTTAGATTAACTTTAATTTAACTCTTGACATTTATGTAGTCCACTTTAAAACTGCATGAGTCAGCCAGAGTGACTGCTCTCTGTTTAGTTCACTATATGTACCATTGCTGCGACTCTGTTAATTTCACTGCACTCATCCAGCCCTTATAAGGTCTTGCAGCACAGACCTGTCCCCTCATCCCTCTTGCATCCCATCCATACCCTCCCTCACAATTTCTGGTCTGGATTTCCTCTACTTGTCCCCCTTTCTCTCCCTGCTCCCTCATCTCGGTGTTATTTCTGGATAAACAAGTCCACTCAGACCCCAGAGTTCTGTTCCTGATTGTCTTTCTCTCCTCTCAAACTAAAGTCAAATCTGCATCAGCACTTTCCCTGCCTCACATCCATGATAAATGTAAAATTAAAAAAAAAATATATATATATATATATATATATATATATATATATATATATATATATTATATATATATAATATATATATATATATATATATATATATATATATATATATATATATATATATAAAAGGCTGCAGTCACCTGAAAGATCTCTGTTCGCTTTGAGAGTTGAAAAGGTGAAACTGATCAGAGGGCGTAATGTTGAATTTATAAACCTGTCTGCTACAGTAAGGAAGAGCAGGCGAGCAGTGAAGGACCAACGCAGACAGAGAGAGATTTTCCTTTTGATGCTGCTGTCAGACAAAGCTGTAATATGTCTTATTCAGACAGGAGAGGCACTGCTACATCACAGTCTTGGATGATTCTCCGGCTTGTGCGTGTTCCAGGAGACTCCCACTTGGCCGAGCTCAGCTTGGACGAGTCTTGCATTCGGGAAGGAGGGGGATGGAATTTGGACGGGACGGGAGATGGGAAGAGGAGGGAGGGATCCAAAAATGTGCTGGACCGCTGTCCCTGTCACATCAACCTCATGGCAGAGTTTCTCTATTGTGGCTATGCCAACTCTCCACCTGACAGCATGTCAGTGACTTAACTGTACAGACAAAAACACAGTTTTCTCCATAGAGATGTCTGTGAGAACTGAGAATCTACTTCAAATTTAAATGTTAACAATTATGTTTAAAGGTAGAAAATCAAGCACCAGAACAAATAAATTCACAAATAAAATTGCGGTCTTCTCCTTAATGGCAATTCAATTCTATTTCAGTACAAATTCAATATTGTGATGTAGTTAATAAAAAACAATTCTTTGATGTCAGGTTAAATGCATTTTTGTCGTATTTAACTAATTCAGCATGCTATTTTAGGTCAAAGTACTTACTGAGATTACTTATTGTGTCCTTGACACCCCTGTGGGGGTTTATTTTCAGCCTTTAAATATTTGTTGCAGGTTTTTCCCTTTATTTCTTTACTCATTTCCTGTCTAATTAATGTGACTGAAGGTCACTGGCTGCACTAAAAAAAATAGAACTAAAACTGAAGAAACTGAAGTCTCTTTAATCCCCATAATAAAAAAACTGCACATGCATGAAATATTTAAGTGTGGATCCTCAAGATCCACACCGGTGGTACTACTACCAGTGTACCACCAGAACTACCAGTTCTGCTACTGGACCTGACGGTTCTGCTACTGACGGTTCAAATATTTATTTGATGCAATAATTGTGTTTCACACAATGCTTAACTGAGATATTTAAAATTTAAATTTTTGTTTCAATTTGATGAAAATAGTCATGCTGTGGGCCATCTCCTGCTCCCTGGGAAATAATGGAATGACTCAGCATTTTGTGAGCGTCCAGTGTTGGCATTATTCAGCAGCTTCTTCTTTCTTTTATTTAATTACATAAAAATGACAGAATACCTGAACTAAGTTAGTTGTAAGGCAGAAAAATCTACTTTTCTGCTATATTTTATCATCTCTCCAGACATTAAATGCAGATTGTTTTGGACATATGCAAAGTATCATAAAAGTGTCATTGGTTTTACTGTATTTAAATGGCAACTACTGAATAAAGACATTCAGAGAGAAATCTGATGCTTTACAAGAGACGGCAACAAATATGTCAGCTACTTTGGAAGTCACCTGAGAGGCAACGAAGCGCAACAAATCTGTCACATCGCTGTCTTCCATCGACATACACATTCGGAGTGACATGTATCAGGTGTCGTGTGTTCGCGTGTGCATTGTGCAGGATTATAAAGGTGGCTGTAGAGGCTCCTGCCGCTCCTCACAGTTTCTCGCAGGCTCCCCAGGTGCAGTGGTGCAGGCCAGTGTGTGGGATTAGCTGGTATGCTCTGGCGCTCTCCTCTTCTAATCCCTCTAATTTGTTAACAGGGCACAGAGGCAGCAACACACACAAACGCACAGCAGTTTGTTTTGGATTGGCCTTGTTCTGACTGCGGGACTCGTTGCACTGCGTGAGGGACCGCGGATCTCTCCCTCTGCCTTCCTCTTCCTCTAATGAGCTAAATTCAATCTAATTTGGTTCTGATCTGTTCAGCTTTCCTTTCAAAGCCACACCAATAGGACCCGTTTTTTCTTGCCAGGAATGCGTACAGACCTTGTTCAGTGATAATCCTTTGTTGGCTGGGTAACATGAGGAGAAGATGGGATGAAACTAAAGTTCAACACACATCCCTGGAGGAAGAAGGACAGAGGAAAATTACACAAAAATAGAGAAAATTAGACATAAAAACAGAGCTCATGTTGATTATCTTAAATCTGGTTAATTATGGTTGTACCAGAATGGCATGCTGGATACAAACACTTCTTTGTTTCCACCACTTGTACATTTGAATTCAGAAGTTCAGCATCATTGCATTCAAATTGTTTGACCAGACATTCAAATCCATATTTTTTTCATATTCACCCAGATTTTTGTCAGTTAACATCCCTTTCAGAAAAAATAAAATTTCAAGCAAAACATATTTGTAAATTATTAAAACATAAGATGTTTCTAATATGTTCAGATTGCTCGTTCAGATAGTATTTATTTTATAATGTTGAGTTTCTTTTAGGTGGGACGACATGACTATTTTGAATACTCGATCTTCAAACATAGTTTGCAAGAGAGAAAAAAGATCAAATCCACATATTGGTTCCCAATTTAAACTCCATTCATTTTGAATACTTTGCATACTTTTTTTTAGCTGAAAAACAAGAAAGTCTGTTAGATGGCAGCTCGTTTTGCTGCTTGCAATCTGACAGCAAGAGCCTAAAAACCAGAAGGACTTTGGGGTTTGCCTCTTGGTTTTTGGCCAACAGCATCTGCGGTGATCTGAGCTCGGAGATGACTCACATTTCCCACCGGAGCTTCAACAAGACTTCTGGCCGGCCGGTGCGTCGTGCAGCAGATAAATTCGGCTGTTGGAGCAAAAGATCTTGATGAGATTTAATTAAAGCTGCTGCTGGTACTGTATGTGGTCTCGTAATGATTCTAGTTGTGAGCTATTAAAACCAATTTAAAGTGCGTGTCGGGCTGCACTCAAACCACTTCATTCAGAGCTAACAGACTATTTAAAGAATACTGGCAAAGCGGCGCCGAGTGAGCTCCGTTTTTGAAATGAGCTCAGAGACACATGAAATAAACACCTCCTAATTCCCCACAAGCAGCAACTAGCTTTGGTGCTGCTCGGATGTGTGCTACATGACATGACTGGAGAAAATGCTGCCATGCGCTGATAGTGATGGACAGCAATGCAAGGTGAGGAGTTAAATGAGGCTCAGCAGCTGTAGGACAGGAGGAAGAATCTATCTGGAATTCATAAATTTCTCATACTAGCTAATTTTTCTCAGTTTTTTTTTTTGTTGGGTTTAATGTTCAAGCTTTAATGACCAAAGTGCAAGACAATAAATCACATTAGATAAAAGTGATACATCAGCCTGCTGCAGGGATCTGCGTAATAACTGGACGCAATAATCCCACAGCGTTCTGCCGACACTCGCTGCCTTAATCGCACTCTTTGCAGCAATGCACCCCCCCCTCTGTAATTGTACATATTTAACTCTCTCTCTCCCACTCTTCCTCCCTCCTTCATCTGTAATAGCTGTGATTTAATTTAGCTATTTAACCTGTAATTCCAGCAATATTTATTGAGGGCCGAGGGGGAGAAAATTGGACCATTAGCCGCCCCAGATGAATACACTGTGATGAAAATGAACGCCGCTAACTGCCAGTTGACCTCTGCACCTTTGCTTTTCTACTCTCTCTTCCTCCTTTTTTATTAGCAGCAGCAGCAGTAATTACAGCAAATTGAATCATAGTGAAAACTGGAATCAGTGTGTAATGAGAGTTTGATTCTGTGTGGAAAAAGTGGGAGGTGGAGTTTCATCTGAAGGAAAGATAGGAAGATGCGGTATGGAGAATTGGATTTGGGTAAATATTATGGTTACTTTTATAAGGGTTCAATAAACCATAGCACACATAAAAGATTAGTTCTTTACCAGATTCTAAACTCTTATAAATTATCCTCAAATGTACAAGAAAAATGTAAAATTACACAGTGAAAGTATTCACCACACAAAGAGGAACCAAGAACGGAAACATAATGAGTAAAAAACTAATTACACTCTATGGTTCAGCAGCTCATGGGAGAAACTTTAGCAGCCATAAATCTTGACTTGTTCTTTCCATAGTTGCCTCAAATGAACCAGTTATGACCAAGCCTTGAACAAATGGCCTCAAACTTAAACTTTGGTGTGCAGAGAAATTCACAGAATGGTTAAATCACTACAAGGTTTGGAAGTCATTAAAAAAAATATTTGGTCTTTAGTCTTGCAATAGGTCCATTAGATGAAGTTTTTCAGACCTTAAGAGAGAAAAACGTTCTCTTTCAACTTCTCTAAACAAGCTCCTTCTTCAGTTTTTATTTTAATTGTGCTGCCATGAAGTTTACCATTCAACATTCTAATTCAAGCCTGTGGAGTCAGTTTTTTTAATCACTTGTCTAAGCATTGCTCAGTCTAAATTTTAGTTGAACTTGCTAGCAACTAGCTGGAATATTTTATGGTTGCAGAATGATGCAGAATGATGGTGATGATTCAAAGAGTTTGAAAATAAACTCATAATTTTTCCCATAGTGATGTAGAGAAATAGTTGCACCTCTAAAATCAATTCTTATGTTATTCTGCCTTGGCATCATGTTAAGACGCACCTCTATCCCACTGACCAGGAAAGCAGTAAGTGTGTAATTATTCACTCATGTCTTTTTCTTTTTCATTCTGTTATCATTGTTAACAGAGAACAATATCCTCTGTGCTTTTTAAGAACTCTAAGATGGTCACAATATATATAAATTAAGAGACATTTATGAGCACTTTTGAAATTTTTCTTTTAGTTTAAAGTACTGGCAACAAGTAATAATGGAAACAATAGAAAACATTAGAGCTTTTCCTCCAATGTTGCCCTCTCTCTATCATAAAAGTCCTGTTTGAACACCATTAACTTGAGATAATTACAAAATATATTTATGTGCAACATGTATGCAGCCTGTTGACTCGATAACTGAGAGGTCTTTTGTTTAATGTTTTGTCTGATCTCCAGCTGATCATATTTTTTTTTTCATCCGTTCACAAACTGATGCTCAAGTTTCATTCATTTTGTGGAGAGTCACAAATATTTTTTCTCACATTTAGTCACGCGTTTTGGAGAAGTTTGGAGACAAATTGACATTGACAGAAGGACAGAGGATATATACTGGACAAAAGATGTTGAATATGGCGATGTCAGAGAGAAAAAAAAGAGGAAGATCACAAGTAAAGTTTGTCCATAGGACATGGGTCAGAGGAGGATGCTGGAGATATAAAAGCAGATGATCCGCTTTGGAGACTACTGAATGGAACATGAAGAAGATGACAACACTCCCTTTTATTAATCATCGGCCCACAGAAACAACAACACAGAGACGAGGAATGAGAGAAAGTGTAAAGAATAAGCCAATTTTTTCTGAATGTGAAACTGAGACTCAATCAGTGAGGTAGAGAAAAAGAAATCAGATTTATTTAGTGTCTCGGTTCTGAAATTGAACAAAAACAGAAGACTTGAACTATTAAAGCTCAGATTAAAGAGTTCTGCAGAAAAATGATGAGATTACAAGCTAGAAAGCTGCTGTGAACCAGATCCAGAAAATATGAAGCTGCTTCTTTCTATTCTGCTTTTAAAAGTGGGCTGACATGTCTAAAATTAAGATCAATTATACACAATTTTGTTCTCCAAATATGATGAAGTCATCATCTTTCTACTTTAAAATACTGTAGCAATATGTTAAGCTCAACTTTAGCAATCCATGTGTGAGCAAACCTAAATTTAAGCAAAGTGTCTCTTTTTCAATTTTGACCACCACTTTTTTCTTTTCTCCACAACATCTGGTGTAAATTATTATTTGATTGTTTGAAATACTCTAAAAATGATTTGAAGACTTCACTTTATTCACATAATGAGTACACTTTGTTCACCAAAATCATGTAGCTGCAAAAGGTGTATAAATAGCTATTGGATTAAATTGTGCTTCGGACACAATGATGTTCATAATTTTTTAATGAGTGTTTTTATTACACAAAGACCTTAAATAATTTTATATTGGATGAAACTTTACAGATTTTAATGAATACCTAACAGACTCCAATCAGACTGGGGGAGGTGAAGAGCTAAAGATGATTCAGAGTTCACATGTCCTCTCTGTGTATCTGAGAGGAAACCCCCGTTTTCTAAGGGTTTCCTATATCCGTCCAAATGTCAAACACATTGAATTTGAGACTCTAAATTGGCCTTAAGTTTATATATATATGCACTTTTTATTTTTTTATTGATAAGCTATTTATTGAATTATTTAGTTTCATTCTGTGCATGCATGTTAATTGCAATCAATTGAATTTTTGCTTATTCTTCTTCTGTTTACTCTAGAAGTAAACACTAATACTAGTGAATTTCCAAATTAGATTTTTTTTTAAATATTAAAAACAAATGTTCAAAACTGCATTATGTTTTATTTACTCTCATGCAACAATATATTTATTTTATGGAAATTAATTACTGAAATACACACTTATGGTCATGTTTTTTAAACAAAGTCTTGAATATGTAAGGCTATGCATTTCCAAAAGGATTGCTTATCTTTTTTATTCCTTAATTTAAAAAAAAAATTACATCAAATATTTTGACTTCAGAATATTTAATAAAACCATTTATTGTGTATAATTGTTATTCCATAAAAAATTTCCAACAGATTACTTAGACGCGTGAATATTTGACGTCACTCTTGGTAGAATCTTAATCACTTCCCTGACTGCTTGCAGAGCATCAGAGTCTGATCTACTGTTTGTCACTAAAATCAGATGCATGCTAAAAGTTGGAATAAACTGTTTTGACTTCCAGGATGCTGCAAGCATAAGATGGTTTATCTCTCTGTGAATGTTCAGCCTGTGACCATTGAAACCTTCTATAAAAAGATGTCAGTGAACTTGTGTAACCTTTACAGACATAGTCAGTGTAAATACTCATACAGGAGATCATAATTCAAAGAGTTGGTGTGTGCACTTGTGTGTGTGTGCGTGTGTGTGTACAGTAACGCTCAGAGAGGAAAGAAGTATCTGTGCAGTGTTTTCTCCTTCACTCCATAAAGCATAGCACTCAGCATTCGACCAAATAAAGTGATGAGCAGCTCATTCGCTCTCCCTGCTTTTTCATATGGAAATAGAAAATAATGGGGTGATTAAATAGAGTCGTATATTAAAGTACAGCTGACATTAGAATTAGCATAATGTGCTCTCGCCTCAGGCTGCATACTTTATTTGCCATCTGCGTTAGACTCCCTTCCCCCGGGAGGGCGCTCTCTTTCCCTCTCTCTCTCCCTCGCACTCTGTCTCTCACTCACACACTCGTACACTTCCCCAAGACAAAAACCATGGCCCTCTGTTTCCACTGTGACCGGAGACAAATAGCGTCTCGGTGCATTATTTCACTCTCCAAAACACACTCACACACACTCCTAAATGACTTCACTGATCAAATGAGAAGTTTGCAGAAAGATGGAGGAAGGGGCAGAGGGAGTGAATGTTTCTTTCTTTGGAGTGTTAAGATTCGACACTAAAACAGCTTGTGAGAAGCATGCAGACAAAAGCTGAGACATGGGGAGCTGTTATTTTCACTGTACAAGTGAGAGTGTGTGAGTGTGTGTGAACGTCCTGTCTGCTATAATTAAGTCAAAAGGCCTTACAGGACTGTAGAGGAGAACAGCTGTTCCACCTCCACGCTGCTCCTCCTTAATGCAAACACACTCACAGAGTGAGACAAATTCATGAATAATTCAAGTTTTATTTATTATTTTTATGACTAATATCATTGTAAAAAAATATCCTTTGTGTTTTCTTTTTTTTTGAATATTTAGTTTACATTTAAATGTCTTAAATTTCAATTATTGCGAATTGGAGACACAATTCTATTTATTTGCTATTTGTTTTAAATAAATAAATGTTCCTCGTAAAGCAAATGCATTTCAGCCTTACTCCCAGTGAGCCAACACACCCCCCCACACACACACCCCCACACGCACACACACTTGCATGCAAACAAGGGCAACAATTAGAGCAGCATATGTTTTCCAAGCGATGTGAAATTAGTGCAGTAGGTCAAGAAAACAAGGTTTCATTAAATAAATACACTAGAATAAAAAAGCACAATTAGTATCATCTCTGTTTTTGGTGTGTGTGTCTACGGTATCTTTAAATCAGTCAGAAAAACAAATAGATTAGTTTCTGTTAAAGAAAATAAAGACTGTATAAATAATTTCAAGGTTGGAGTTACAGTGCATATGTCTGCAGTAAGGGGAATCCCTGGTTGACTAAACTGAAGTGAAAGGAAAGATATTTCCCTTAGTGAAAGATTAAGCACCTCTTTAAACACATATTCGTTGTAGGCCGACTGTGAAAGTTCACTTGTCAAAAGCGTGATGAGTACATCACATATCTGCGACAGATGAGAAAAAGGTCTTCCCAGCTACTGAGAGTATTAAATAGAATAATAAGTATTTACCACATCTCATTGTCTCAGTTGAAAAGTTTATACACTGCAAATGAGCTCTTAATAATAAAACATCTATTGTTAATGTTTCAAGATAGGATAGAGTTACGTTTAGGGTTAATATCTCTGAGAATATTAACTGTAAAATCTTTATTCTGTTTTTGTGTGTCTGCAGGTGGCAGAGATGAGCCCTCCAACTACATATGTACCACCTGTAAGCAGCCTTTCCCCAGCGCCTGGTTCCTGCTGCAGCATGCCCAGAACACTCACGGCATTCGCATCTATCTGGAATCCAACCCCTCCAGCACAGCCCTCACCCCTCGACTCACCATGCCGCCGCCCATGGGCAATGACTCCATCCCACAGTCCCCACTCACCAGCTTCCTGGGGGAAAACAATCCCTTCCACCTGCTGAGGATGACAGGGCCTTTACTCAGAGAACCACCCCCAGGCTTTGTGGAGAACCGTCTCCCTAACACCCCACCGTTTGTCAGCCCACCTCCCCGTCATCACCTGGACCCCCATCGGCTGGAACGCCTTAGCGCCGAGGAAATGGGCCTCATCTCACAGCACCCCAGTGCCTTTGAGAGGGTGATGCGGCTTACGCCGATGGCCATGGAGTCCCAGTCCATGGATTTTTCCCGGCGGTTACGTGAACTGGCAGGGAACACAAACAGCACTACGCCACCACTTTCCCCCAGTAGGCCCAACCCTATGCATCGACTGCTAAACCCCAATCCCTTTCAACAAGGCCCTAAATCTCCCTTTCTGAGCACCCCTCCTTTGCCACCCATGCCCCCAAACAGCACCACCCCTCCCCAGACGCAGAACAAGATCAAGTCCTGTGAGTTTTGTGGTAAGACGTTCAAGTTCCAGAGCAACTTGGTGGTGCACCGGCGGAGCCATACTGGAGAAAAACCATACAAGTGCCAGCTGTGTGACCATGCCTGCTCTCAGGCGAGCAAGCTGAAACGCCACATGAAGACGCACATGCACAAGGCTGGATCCATGACGGGACGCTCAGACGATGGCCTTTCAACCACGAGCTCCCCAGAACCAGGCACCAGTGATATCACTGGGGAGGGCATTAAAAATCGTGATGGAGATTTCCAGGGGGAGGGTAATGAGGAAGAGGAGGAGGAAGAGGAAGAAGAGGAACTGGAGAATGAGAGTCGACCAGAATCAAACTTCAGTATGGAGTCTGAGTTCTACAGGAACAGGGAAAATGGTTCTAAGCCTCCTTCGGAAGAAAAGACATCTCTCTCCCTTGACAAAATGGTAGATGGTGGAGCGCTCAATTCCATTCAGCAGTATAATAATTTGATAGTTGACAATCGTAAAAGGATGCCCTTCTCCAAAAGGGGATCTGATGGCCAGCGGGACACTGGGGACGAGGATTCTGTGGCTGGAGAGATGGACCACCACCAGCAGGAAGAGCGGACAACCATTAATGGCCGGAATTGTGGCTCCGGTGACTCTTTCTCAGGCTTGTTCCCTCGAAAGCCCACCCCCATCACCAGCCCCGCTCTCTCCAACTCCTCAAACAAGAGGATCAAGATTGAGAAGGACTTGGACATTCCCCAGGCACCACATATCCCTTCTGAGAATGTGTACTCCCAGTGGTTGGTGGGCTATGCTGCTTCTCGCCACTTCATCAAAGACCCTTTCTTAGGCTTCACTGACTCCAGACAATCGCCCTTTGCCACCTCCTCAGAGCACTCATCGGAAAACGGCAGCCTGCGCTTCTCGACACCTCCAGGAGACCTGCTGGACGGCGGTCTATCCGGCCGCAGCGGCACCGCCAGCGGGGGCAGCACACCTCATTTAGGTGGAGGCCCTGGTCCGGGTCGACCGAGCTCCAAGGATGGGAGGAGATGCGACACCTGTGAATACTGTGGCAAGGTGTTCAAGAACTGCAGCAACCTGACGGTGCACCGGCGTAGTCACACCGGAGAAAGGCCCTACAAGTGTGAGCTGTGCAACTATGCATGCGCCCAGAGCTCCAAGCTCACCCGCCACATGAAGACACACGGCCAGCTTGGTAAGGAGGTCTACCGCTGTGACATTTGCCAAATGCCCTTCAGTGTGTACAGCACTCTGGAGAAACACATGAAAAAGTGGCATGGAGAACATTTGATGACCAGTGAGGTCAAAATCGAACAAGCAGAGAGAGTCTAAAACACGTTTTCATGCTCTGCACCATTCTCCTTGGACTCTAAAAAAAGGACAACAAATTAAGGGGGTAGCTGGATACTTTTGTATTGATTTTAGTTTAACTTTGTGTTTTTGATTAAAAAACTGCCAACTGAGAAAAAAAAAAAAAAAACGAGATCTTAACAACTGAAGCTGTCTAAACTGCCTCATTTGGCATTCATTTTTAAACAATCAGTCTGATGAGTTTTAAATATGTGGAGCCTTTAACTGTGCAATAATTTCTGTATTTATTGGATTTTGTATTTTGGCACGTACAGGTACATTTTTTTTTTTTTTTTACTGTTGTTTAAGTTTGCATTTTTTTTATCCCACATGACATCCTGAGAGTCTCTTCAGCAAACCAAACAGAAAATTAAAAAAAAAATAAAAATTAGGCTCTTTGTTTTTCGGACACAGCTTGTAGGAAATTGTACATTAAAATAATTGTTTTAATATCTTGAAAAGAAGCAAAATTCAATCTTCAATTTCAGAGTCAACTGCGGATGCGAGATTTAATTTATTTTGCGTGACGATGATATGCGGACAACAATCCTTTTTGGCATT
This sequence comes from Poeciliopsis prolifica, assembly GCF_027474105.1. Taxonomy (NCBI): domain Eukaryota; kingdom Metazoa; phylum Chordata; class Actinopteri; order Cyprinodontiformes; family Poeciliidae; genus Poeciliopsis; species Poeciliopsis prolifica. The sequence goes on from NW_026562388.1 coordinate 13,149,898, forward strand.
GTAGCATGAAATGACTGTAAACCATTTCAATATAATTGGATATGTAGCACTGAGTGTCATAACAAATAGTAAATGTCAAACGAAAGAAGATCCCAAGATTCATAAACCCTTAACCTAACCAGCCTGAGGAAACAGGTTCTCGACATGACAGCTGCTGAATCCTACAATTCTACAACTTACTAGTTTCCCCTCGAACCTCTTTTTATCACATTAAACACCTCTGCATTATATTTTTCACCAAGCCTCATGATTTGTAGGTGTTATCATTAGTTGTCGAGCATGAAGCCATGATGAGTCTGCAGAGAGAGAGAGATACATAGGGCAGAGAAACAGAAAGAGCACATAGACATCTCAGGGTAAAATATAACGACTCAATTATTATTTTTATTTTTTACCCGCTTGTTCTTATGCTGCCTTTCAAACCATTTCATCTACATCATATTAGAAATTTCGACATTTAAAATTTTTTGGCTAACATAGTCAAATTTAATTTATTCTAAGGGATTAGGTATGTAAAGAAAATTAAGTAGATGTCTGTAATGAAACTATTTAAAGCTGACAAATATTGAGAATCAACAACATTTTACTAGAAGTTTGCAGAGCAACATTTTACTAAAATTAAAATGATTTAAATGTTCTTCATCACATTGGGATGTTTTGAATTTCCAGTCCATTTGTTTGCTTTAAGCCAACTTCATAGTTGCACTTTTATGAAAAATAAACAAATCGCATTTATTTCAAATGCTGACCGTTCTCAGAAACAAACCGGCACTTTATGATTTATCCATCCAATGCACACGAACAAAACAGCTAAGTGGGAAAAAGGGTGTGGAGCTTGGGATCTCCTGATGCTGGAGTGCCACAATTGTTAGGCTTAGCTTTCCCAAAGCTGGCACTATAAAAATGTAATAACTGAATAATGGGAGTAATTAGAATATTAATTTATTCTGGATATTTTATGTACTGCCATTCAATTTGACTTGAGTGTGCCTTGAATTGTGATCTTCCTATTTATTGTCTGAGACAAATGTAACGCTTTCCCTGAAGCATCAAATTTGAACCAAGACAAATTTACTGTAAAGTGAAATCTGACACTCAAACAGATAAAAAATAAATAAATAAATCAGCAGGAAATTATGAGTTTAAGTTTAGCATTAGCAAATTACCCAGCACAATAATAATAATGTGTCTGTGTGTATATATATATGTATGCATATGTACATATAAATGCACAACCTTTATGAATATATATAGATCTATATCAAATTCCACACAGACAAGGACACAAGTCTGTCCCGAAACCGGATCGTCAGGAAGTGAATAAAAACCTCACAAAAACTGGAGAAAAATCAGGAAAAACAGAAACTAGAACAGAATTTAGTGCACTCTGTCTGGAAGAAGTTTACAGTATTGATACAAGGGTTAAAATACATTTTTTGTGTATGTAAATCTCTTTTTCTTTATTAGTTTTGCTTCAAAACTTTTGAGTTTTACTTCTTCATTGCTTCTCATTTTTCTTGACGGGTTTTGGTATATATATAAATATATATGAATATATATGACATTTTTCTGGTTTACTGTAAAAGTATAACAGTATTTGTAAAATTGGAGAATGCTGGGGCATTTTACAGAACTATAAAAAAAATGCTGTTTTTTTTTTAAATCTTTTATTTTACAGTCCAATTTAAATTGTGGGTCTCTGAAACTGTTTTTTGTCAATGTAACTGTAAAAGTCCTGAGTTTTAGTAGCTTTTTTTCTGGCTTGGGTGTAAAGAAATAAAAAATAAATGAGCGAAAAACAAGCCTGGGCTAAGATGAACTCGGTGATGGAAGTTTTTGGGAGCGTCGGTTCTGGTTTTCAGGAAGAATCACAGAGAATCCTGACCTGTATCTATTTTTATTCTTCTGGAATGGATTATTCTTCATGGATGGTTTGAATTACATGTGTAGGCGCTTGCTGTCGTTCCTAAAGAGCTTGTCTTTTTTTAACCTGTAGGCTGTGTGCATCCTTTGTGAATGAATAGGGGTGACTTTCTGACCAATCCGAATCACGGGCTGCCACAATCTGTTTGTCCAAACAGAACCTGATCAATTTGTACTGTTGTACTGAATCATGTTGTACAGAATGGGATCAAATAAAGGTTGTTAAACAGCCTTTTAGTGACAAAAAACACACCTTGATGTTTTGGTTGTACATAGTTTTTTCTATGACTACTCTGTTTTTCTTTGGTTTGTCCTTTCTGTTTGTGATTTCTGACCGGCACTGGCAGTGGCCTGGATGTGGAAGGCTGGGGGTTCTCCATGTCAGTTTCCAGGCCTCAGCATGAGAACAGAGCACAAATACAAGATGTTACAAACGTCCATCTCACTTGTCTGCTTCATTTTTTAAATTCTTCAAGATGATTTGACAGAAGATAGTAAGAATATTACTTTTGCAAGGAAATATTTACTGCTGAACAACTGGGAGACGGAAACCACAGCAGCAAAAACACCTGCTAATGGAGGTGGGTAGGCTAGATTCATAACATCTCTCTAAAGAGATGTATTCATGCTGTCAATTCAAAATCAACCCCTCATACTTTCTATTTTGTCAAATTGCCCATGAGGTCTACATTTAATTGTATCAGCAGTTTTGTCTCTTCAATTTACATACAGATCTCAGATTTTAACAACAATAATTTTATTTATTGTTTCTGAAATGTCTTTGTAAACAACATCATGAAAACACAAAGTCATGTTGATTCAACATTGAATTAACAATCAAAACATTACATTATGTCAAGATGCCATCATTAAATTTATAATTGTTTATCTTTCAAAAGCAACTCTAAACAGGTGGGTTTTAGTCGAGATTCAAAGGAAGTCAGTGTTTCGGCTGTTTGACAGTTTTCTGGAACTTTGTTCCAGATTTGTGGAGCATAGAAGCTAAATGCAGCTTTTCCTAGTTTGGTTCTGGTTCTGGGAATGCAGAGCAGACCATAATATTGATGTCTGCCTTTAAATTTGGAACTTGTGAACAAGAAGGTTTGTGCAGAAAAATCTAACTTTTGTAAGTTTTTAAAAAGTCCGTACAGAATATTATAGTACACCACTACATGCAGCTGCCTCTGTGTCAATAAGATGAATCCAATTAGATGTGAAAGAGCACATTTTTAACAATTTATTGTGAATTTTGCAAGGATGTGCAGCTAGGACATTTTCTAGGCTTGCATTTAGAATTTTGCTTGGTACAAAGGAATTATTAAATTAGTGTAAACAAATTCAAATATCGCATTTGGTTACAGAGCAGCTACAGGGAAAAGCCTTGCAAATAATTTGTAACCTGGAGAAGTATTCACTGAGTGGTTTGCTACTAAAGAACCCAAAAAAAAAAGCAATTCAATTTAGTCACAAAATAACAGAAGCATCCTTCAGTTTGTTTATTTTTGTTTCAGCAATCAAAGTCCATGATGAAGAGCTGGTAACTAAGAAATGCTGAGGAAGTCCAGTTTAAAATGTTATGGAAATATCTGCTTGTATGCATGGATGCATGAATGCATGAAGTCCGATGAACTCACCAACTGCAGTCAGGTAGGCAGACACCTGTAACACGGCATCCTGCAGTTGCCTGTAAATAAATAGACCTACTTAATATTTCTTTAATAATGAAGTCATTGAATGTATAAAAAAATTCACTGAGTGGATTTACTCTACTTTGTATTCTACTTTTAGTAGACATTTAGTAGAATACATGATCTGAAATCATACCTTGTACAACCTAGAGTTAACAAGTCAGATGTTACTGTGATTGAAAGTGAATACTTTAACACAAACACTCATTGGCCTATGGGTGAGCATAATCTATCTAAATAGTTAATAATAGACTTGTAAGGCAAGATCATTCACTACGTTTCATTTCTTCCCGTATTTTGAATGAAATATATGCTTTAACCTCAAATAATTTCACCTGACACAGTCAACATTGACAAAAGCATATATTATGGGTGCCCTGGTGTCCCTAATCAAGACAGCGTGCCACCCAAAAGGTGGTGGTGCTGCTTATTAAGATGTTGAACCTTACTTTCACTCAGTTAGATTCCCAATGTAATGTAGTCGGATCTGATGTAAAGAAGCAGCACCATTGCTTTTCAGCTTGAATTCAGGCAAATTAGATGGGATAATTTACAATGTTCTTATTCCACAAAGCTCTGCAGCAGCATCACTTTGAATGACAGCCACAGACAACATGAAAATCTACATAGCACCAGTGTAGTATCCAAGGTAATGATTCCCCTGAAATAAGGCCATTATTACTTTCATCACCTCCTTAAACATTTTCACATCTTTCCCCATTTTTCCTTTTCTGATTTAATTTCATCGTTCCATTTTCACACAGTAGAAAAAGAAGCAGAGAGAGGAAGAGAGAAACAGAGAGAGAGAGAGAAAGAGAGAGAGAAGTGTAGGGGGAGATTCTGAAGCACAATTAGTCAAGGGAGGCATGAGTGTGGAGTCGGACAGACCCGGGCGAGTTGTGATTTGGCTTGAGTTTCAAGGCAAATGGGTAATTAAGGCTTTTCCCTGGCCGGCCCGCACTTTGAAGTCCCCTACAGGGGGGATTATCCCAGCCAAGAGAAAGACGGTAGAAGGGAAGTAATGAGACCCAAGAAGAGGGGGAGGAAATGAGCGAAGCAGGGAGTGAAGCCTCGATGAAGACGCAGATTAAAAAAATCAAAAATATGTTTTCTGAAATGGCAGATTTCTGTTGCAAAGACAGGCAGACTGCAACCACATCAAGGCATAAGAAATATAAGCTTATGGTAGAGATGGCACAATTCGAGCTAACTGGTTAATTAATACAAAATACAAAAAACAAATGATTAAACATCAGCAATATAGACGTGGAAAACATCTAGTTTGTTTTGTTTTTCTTAATCATAGATTAATATTTGTGTAGATCATGACAGGAGAATTTTTTTAATTATTATTTTTGAACTGAGAAAAACTTGACATTTATACCAGTGTTTTCTACAGATATATTATTTTGTGAAATCAGCTCTTTGGGGAGCAAATCAATATTGTAGTATGTACTGTGGATTAAATGCATTGATCATCAGAGCATCATCAAAGTAACCATTTCTATAAATAAAGTTTGTCCAGTTTGCTGCTCCAAAGTTTGTTTTTTCACAACCCTGGTCTTTAAAACACTCCAAAAACACATATTTTAGGCGTTTCTCTGCTTCAGCACACCTGATTTCAATTTATGGCTGATTAACAGAGTTATGCTGAGCTGCAGTCAGATGCATTAAAGGAGAGAAGCATCTAAGCCAAGCAGGGTTGTGTGCCTTGAGAACCAAGAACCACTGCTGCAGAGCCAATAACTGTGGTAATAAATTACCAACATGGAACATCAGTAATGACCCTAGAGATGCAGGTGTTGCTCTCCATCAATATAAGAGTATATATAGAGCATATGTATATGTGTCACAGTCTTCAGAAGCATAACAAAGAGGACTCAGTTATCCTCTTCATGGTCAGCTTCAAGACATGACGGTAAGAAATAGGTGGAAATTATTTGCATTCTAAAAAGAATATAGTAGGACAAATTATAAATTTACTTGTGAATAAACCAAAAGCCTTCTGGAACAATATCCTTAATTTCATGTGATCAAAGTAGAGATGTTTGGCCGCAAAGCAGAGGACAGTGATCGGAGAAATCAAAAACAGAATGTCAGTTCAAATACTTCATACTAATTGTCAAGCACAGCAGTAGAGGGTTAATGATGGGGGCTCATTATGCACTCGAGTGAAACAAACACTCCTTGTCAAATGATTAGCTTACTATAGTTGCAAGAAAAGAGATAAAGTTTAGTAATAATCCATACCTTTGTTCTGAGCTGTGCTTTTTGGGTTTAGTCATATCACTAAAATAATAAAATTTAAAACCTCACTCTGTTGTGCTGCGATAGATAGTCATTGTTGAGCCTTTAATATCATTGTGTTTTCTGCAACAAGTTCTGGGAAAACCTGTAATTTACTTTGATGGGTTTTATTGACTTTAATCAGTCAATAGAACTGAGTTGGACTTCAGGCTTCCCTTTCTGCCACTATCAGCCCCAAAACATGCTTTTATAGCCAAAGTGAGTGTGCGTGTGTGTGTGTTGGGGAGGATTAACTCAGACAGACACCTCTGGTTATTCAGAGGGATGGAATTATTTCAAGACCCTGACTGGCTGTCAGCGCTCGCTGTGCCTCCTCCCCTATTCGTTTAAAAAAAAAAGAAAAAAAACTTGAAATGACTTAAGCTGCTGGTCGTCAGTGCCAAAGCCACACTGTTGACAGGTACAGTAAGGTCTTAAGCCTTCCAGATCAACTCTACTATTCTCCCTGACAAAATCCACCCCTGGGGCTCCTTCACTACCAGAATCAAGTAGAAGGATTTGGAAGGAGACGGGGTTAGACTGGGAGGTACCGACCATTTAACTCACAGCCAATCAAGAAGGTGTCCATTGGCGGCGCTCCTAATTATTTCCGTTATCATTCAGCACTCTGGACACTGTCCAGTTGATTAAAATAGTTGTTTAATTGCTCTTTCTAAACAGAAATTAAAACATAAAATTTTCTCACCCACTTTGTCTTTATCTAGTAAATAAAACAATAAAAAGTAACTGGTTGTTAGTGAAATGCTCCAAACATGACGTGACGCCAGTGAGTCCTTTGTTTTGCATTCATACTGCATATTGTATTCATCACAAAACGTCACATTGCTCATTTTGTGATGAATACATCTCAGAAGCTATCGATTGATTCCAAATCCTAATTATACAAACACGGTTCGTCACTATCGAAGTAAATCAAAGCCTCGTATCCAACGTGAGGAGGATTTCTCAAGTCTGAGGCGTCTCGCATGTTTTTTATTCCCTCTTCTGAATGCAGGCGAGGTGACAAAGCAGGGCGAGTTCTTTAAAAGAGGCAGAGGAAGGAGGAGACAGAAGTGTGTTAGAGCTGGAAGTCCTGAAGGCGCCGCATAAGAGGTGTGCAGCATCTTTTTTGATATTCAGATTCGCCTGCCTACACACGGCATTATGACACATTTGGATGATCGCATTGTAGGATTAACGGGCCTGCCTTGTCATTTCCAACAACAATGCCACGATTTAGGGATGCTATTTCTCACAAGGCGCTCCGCATTAACGCTGGCCCAAAGATTTACATAAATCTTTGTCTTAAGATGAAAGCAGAGAGGGGCTTGAGACAATGAAGTTAAGCTTTGGAAATGAGAGGCGGAGACAAGGGAGAGCCGTTACCGGGCGTTGGTGGTGCAGGGATGAAGGGATGGGAGGGAGAGAGAGGAGGAAAGTTTTTGGATAAATCAACCGGTAGTCATGCTGATTCCAGGAAAGTAGCCTCCTCTCGTTTTCCCCTTCAGCGACCATGTGGTAGAAATAATTTAAAGTAAGAAAAAAAGAGCCAAAAATGTGCATTTCTGCAGTTGTGAGAAGCCTGGAAGGTTAGACAAATGGAAGGAAAGGTGATGAATGCATCTCTGAATTGAAAGGCCTTTTCTCCTACACACAGCACAGAAAGTGTGGCTTTCTAACCTCCATCACACTCTCCCTGTCCTCTAAACTCCTGGCCTCCAGCAGTCATTGGGAAAAGTGCCCCAGTTTGTCATGTGTCCCCTCTCCCTCCTTGATAGGATTCATCTTGGCTGATTGAGAATCTGCTTACATTAAAAGCCAGAGAGAAGAGATAAGATCTGACCACTGAAGGTAATTTTTATGTTTTGGGCTTTGAAATAGAGAAGTGAAAGAAACCAAGAGTTGATAGGCCAGGAGAGACAGCGCAAGAGAGGTGAAGCGTGATTGACACTATCAGCGTCATTATCACTTGGCTTCAGCCTTCACTTCACACAGTAATCACTTGATTACAAAGGAAACCTTTAAGAGAAAAAAAATAAAAGTAAACAATCCGGGTAAAAGCCAGCAGGTAAGGTGGAAGAGATTTCATGTTTTTCTGGAGCAATAAAAATAAATATCAGAATGTGTGGGCAAGAAGAAGAGCTGAACATGAACAGACTACTGAAGAAAGCAAAAAAAAAAAAAATCACGTTACAAAATGCAAAATTCAATTTCGGCTTTGATTTGGCTCTGCCAGGATAAAGTAGGCCAACAATATCATATGAATCCTTCACAAAAGCCAGCAATGCTGTCTGCATGACCAAAGGATGATAAATGAAGTTTAGCTCAGAGTACAGACATGACACTCATTTACAACTGAGAGCAAACAAATATCTGAAAGGAATGGTGTGTCGTTTGATTCAATTTCTCTGACTAAATACTGTTTATAACCACATTTTGTTACATTTAAGACTTTATGTCCACTGCTTGCAGGAAACCCAGAAATGACAGAAAAAATTAGCAATCTTTGCTCATTGTTTGCACAGAGTGGTGAAAGCAGAAGTGAGCTGTTGTCTTAACACTGCGGTGCAGTGGTAGAGTTTAGAGCAATATCCCAAACCCAACCTGTAATTTGGGCTGGGTCAAGCCAAAATTATGTACTTGGTGGTCGGGTCGGGGTTCTTGTGGTGTGTTTTCAAAAGCTCCACAATACTAAAAGAAAACTAAAGATTGACAAGATAGAGTTGTGTTCATTTACTTTTTATAGTCTAAAACAGTGGTTCCCAAAGAGTGGATGTGCCATTGCAGGGGGTTTTGGGGAGGCGGTATGGATGAATGAAAGAAAAAAACAAAAACAAAACAAAAAAAACAGTTACATAAAAGTGTTACACTATAAAGATGGTTTGTAGCCATGCAACGTCTATTTGCCACACACCATGGTCGCAGTTGTTTATATTTCTCAAGTTCTCGATCTGCAGACAATTTTCAGAAGCATTGAGCTTCTTGCAAATGCACCACTGGAGAAATTTAAGCCCACATCGCTAGCAGATCATCGGTATGAAAGGGATTTTTGTCCCAAGGTGGTGAAAGGTGAACACCAAACCAAAACAGCTGCATGTGGAGGACACTGGGAAACATTAAATGCCATAATAAAAAAAAAAACACTCAATCATGTGAAAGAATTGTAACATTAGCAGCAGGAAGAATATTTTCCTCTGGTTATGGTATGAAAAATATCCATATGTTATTTATATTTTCAAGAAACAAAGTCTCTGTGTCTTTATATGAAACTCAGGTCTAACAACCACACCATCTAACATCAACTGCCGCCATCCCTTTTGTTTTTTCAGGCCAGTCTGTCTCCTGCAGATTGCTTCTTTCTATCATCCTGCATTATTTCTCACTTGCTCTTCCTCTGTCTATCCTAATCTCTCTTGCCCATCTCCATCCTCACTGCCTCAGTCTTTGTGTAAGACACCCCCACACCCTTCCTTCTTCCTTCATACAAACGGTCCAAGTCCAGCCTTTCTGTGGTAATAAAATAAACTAATGGAGTCGAAGTGACGTCCCACCTTGAACCAGCAGGGAGGTTATTTACATCAGGTCGTGCAGGAGGAGGGGAGGGTTGGGGGTGGTGAAGCGGTGACTGGCTGCCTCAATCAGTCAGCCATGACAGGCTGAGCAAGACTCATCAGATAACGGAGAGCAAAAGAGGAAGCTCAGGAACAGAGAAGAGATGATGTTTACGAGTCTTTTCTTGTTGCAGTTCGCCTGCATCCTTCGTTTCAGTCTCTTTCTTTTCCTTTCATGCCATATCTTCTTTCATGGTTACTCCTTTCCAAAGTTCTGCCTTGAGAGCCTGTCCGCAAACACCGTGAACAGAATTAGTAACAAGGGGCAACCAAGTTGGAGTGTTTAAAACACTCAATAAAATGTCTTTCCATAATGACTTTATACATCTTAATGCCCATGAAGAATAACAAAATAAATAGATTTAGATTTTCAGCATCGAGACAGACAAACTCACTACAACACACTTAATTTCTTCACCGTCCATCTATTGGTGAGCAGATAAGATGCTCACATCAATTGGACTTGCTCTTTCTGCTTTTACAATTTCATGGAACACATTTTACTTTCCCAATTCACTCATTCAAGCTGAATGCCTAAGTTCCACTAAACCTTCAGGCTCCTTCCAACATCGTTCCAAGTTTGTGGATGGAAAACATGACAACCTCAAAACAACATATACTCAAAGAACAAATGTCACTGTATGCTAATCATTCCGTTTTCACCTAGCCAAAAAATAAACAAAGATACACAATGAAGATGTTCATTCAGCATATATGAGATTTATTTGGAGATATGTATGGAGTTAAAGCTTGTTTCTGCAAATGGTGCCTGGACAGAAATTTATCAATGTGACAATTTTTTGCACAGCAATTTAAAGTTAATCAAATTAGGTGTTGCTGGTCTGAGAGTATAAAGAAATCCCAACAATATTTTTTTTAGCATTTTTTCTACAAAAAAAATAAAAACACTAAAAAAAGATGATAGACCTAAAATAGCTTTGATTCTGGTGACTTGAAACAACTCTCAAACTGATTGACCCAACGAGGGCGCTCTGATTAAATGTCAATGTTTTTACGGGAAATGATCCCAGGTAGCAGTTTGAAAAAAAAAATGGATGAAAAAGACAAGAGTTAATGGTATATTATGCTGGTGTACTCTGACGCGTTGCAGATTTCTACTGATTGGCCTGGCAGGAGGTGTCTGAGCTAAAGGTCAACAATTTCAAACCTGAGGCCACAAATGTTAAGCCAAAAGTCCAACATGGAGACAAAAAACTTTAGAGCTGTATCCTGTCACTGATTGGCCTGCAGGGTGTCCGCATGATGGAGCTTAACGAGGCTGTTCAATTTATAAATGTGATAAACGGTTCAAAGATATATGGACTTATAAGAACAAATATCATTTGTCTTTTAACAAACTACAACATTTCTCTGTTCACAGTAAGACTAATGGCATGAAAAAAAGAGAAGGTGGAGGGGTTTTTTGATTATAATTATGAATTGACCTTGTGACATAGTGTAGTCAAAACAGGTTAACAAATAATTAGCATCAGCCACCAGGTCCAGGTTCTTCTGGTGATTTTATTATTTAGCATTTTTGTAGTCTCTGGAGAGCTGCCATCCTGCAACTTTCAGATGCTTCTTTGCTCCAACACACCTGAATCAAATGAAAGGCCCGTCAGCAGGTCAGTTCAGGGCTGATCCTGATCTGTTGGAGTAAAGACACATCTAAAAGTTGCAGGACGGTAGCTCTCCAGGACTGGACTAGAGCACCCCTGATCTAGAGGACTTGAAGTCTTCCTGGTCTTACACCAAACTGTCAACACACCTGCACTTCATTAGACCATACCATAATTGAGCAGGTTGAACCAAACAACAAAATCTAAACAGGAATAATATTATTAATCTAATTTACAAGCTCATCTAAAGAACTAAATGTTCTGCAAAATAAAGCATTTCATTCAGGGCAACTCAAAATGTTAGTTTAAGGGGAAAAAAAAAAAAAAAACAATGCAAAAAAAAAAGGAAAACCCTTTATTTAGTAGAACCCAGTGATGCAATCAGTGCTGAGCAGCCATGTAAGCAGAAAATGCTTGGCCGGCTCTTCCCATAAACCTGCTCAGAGTACAGCATCTAAAATGGACATGAAATGGTGAGTAAAAAAGAAAAAAAAAAGTAGCTTACCATAAACGAAACATTCATATTTATCCAATGGTCCAAAAGTGTTAACTTTTACCAAAACATAAACATAGATGTAAACTGTAAAGCAATTCTTCCACAAATAGAATAAATCCAGGATAGTGTGTGAAGCAAGTTGCAAGTGCAATGCTTCACCTAAAGCATTATGACCAACTATACAAAGATTAAATGAATCAGAAATATGAATAAGGGACAAGTGGTAAACACAAACTGAGCCACTTTGTCATAGGCCTGCAGGACAAAAAGGAATACTTATTCTTCTAGGAAGACAATAGAACTTGTGGATTACATTTCTGACTTGTAATCCATCTCACCTGCTCACCTACAAACACGAACAACAAGACACTGTCACTGGGTAATCCCTGTTGGCGGATAATTTATACACCGGATCTCAGCTTTTCCTTGGCAGCAGACGGTTTTCCAATTGAATGATCAGCAGAACAAAAAAAATAAAAACAGTAGCATATTCTGGTACTTCCGAATATGCTTCCAGTAATATGATCAATATGTTGAGGGAAACAAACATTTTCATGATCACTTCAACTTAACTAATACACAACTGATAAATATGGTTGTGTCAATCAAAAAGATGCCAAAATCTTTTTGAGACTTAGCAGAATCTCCAAATCAGTTGGAATCATGATCACAGACAGGAAAAAAAAATGGGTAAGGTACCCCAAGGATTGATTAACTTAGTGACTCGACCATCAGTTCTATATTTTTAAGGTACTTCTAAACATCCCATTTTGTATTTATTTAGCTCATTTTCTCAGTTGTCATACACCATTGATGATTAACTCAAATACATAATTGTGTAATGCCCATCTATGTCCTGTTCTTAAAACAGAGTCATGGATGCCACCCCCTTCATAATGGATTGAGAGAAGACATCCAGCCTGTACCAGTTTATTTGCTTAAACAACACATCTATTTATTGTATCATTCATGACCAGTATACTAACTATACTTCTTATCATTTCTCACTGGGAAAGAGACTGTGGCCAATTTTGCTTAAACTAAAAGTTAAAGTCCACTGTTGCTCTTTTGCATATTGTTATATCTATTGTAATTTATTGATCTTTTTTTCATCAGCAGCTTTTCTGTAAGATGACAAACACCTTCTAATTAGTTGCTAATTTACAGCCGAACGGATCTGCATCCAAGAGGTTAATGCTGTCTGATTCCACAGGAAATAACTGGCCCAACTCCAAATGGGAACGTTGGCCGAGGCGTCACATCTTCCCTCCCCAAGGAAGAGGCGGTAACACTGGTAATTACTTCCCAGACTACAAGGGCAGATATCTGTCCACCTTTGGATGAAGTCCACAAATTGAGGTCAGTCAGACAGGGAGAAAAGCGACAAGGTGCACGCCACCGATCGAGGGAGTTTTATTGATGAAAATGCAGATGCTCCCAGTAAATGTCCTCAATTAAGATATTGCATTTCAATCTCTTTCTCACTCTGTTTATAATCTTGTATAAATTTGTGGTGGAACTGCAGCAATTATGGAGAGGAGGCCTGAGGGTTGGAGCTATGTAGCAGGATCATTCGGTCAAATGGGAAAGACACTGTGAGAACAGTAAGAAACTAGAACCATGACAGGTTGAATCCCTGGTTTACTCCTGAAGAGACTGAATAGATCTGGCCTGTCTAAAACAGCTATTCAGATTTCATCGTCTTCATCAGAACACAGATATCAACATGGACAACTAAAAATAGAGTAGTGAATATCTGTGCTTAGTTTGGACTAGAAGATGTGACAAAAGCACTAGAAACAGTTTAAGAGACCGTTTATTCCTTAAAGTATGTTAGCAGTACATTACTGGACAGTTGTGATAACTTTTACACTCGTATCACCTTTCACTTTTTCTTTCAAACATCTTCTACTCTATTACACTGAAGTTATCTTTCATAAAACATCTGAAGAAATAATCATTTTGGTGCTTATTTTTAGCTGTCATTTTGGTTTTTAAATTATCTGATGTCTTCTATTTGGATGGCTTGAAGGCAGCCCAGCTTAGTAATTTATTCTCTTCATCCTCTGTGATGCCTTTGGAATGTGTGCAGAATATGATTTTTAATTGTTTTGGTAAAAACATGTGGATGTACCTGAGAAGGATATGGTCTTAAAGTCAGCCATGTTGCCCAAAAGTAAAAAAAAGAAACTTTGCTAAAGGCCTTAATTCAGCCTCAGCAAAAACAAAAAAAAAGAAGAAGAAAAGAAAAACCGCTTCAGGGTTTTTTTGCTGAGCAGACTGGGTGGCTCCACTTTGTCTTTGTTTTAAGATCATTTTTAGTAACACATTTGATCGCAATCCATATTTCCACTGTCTGAGGGTCCATACTAGAGCTGGGAAGGTACATCTTTTCAGTTTAAGCTTGGCATCTGAAATTTCTCCAGATTTGGCAAAGAAAGTAAGCGATAGATTTTATTCCATCTGGAGTCTTTCTTGAATAGCTAAAAATACTTCATTGCCTTTTTAAGTGGGACTTCAGAAACCTTTCTAACCTTAGAAAAGGTGCACAGAAGCATAAACGCCAACAGGGAAGAAATAAAGGTGAGCTTCATGCAGAGCGAACAAACAATTCTGCATACAGCTGTCATTATTTTAAATTTCAAAGGATCCTTCAGATCATTATTCAAACTCTGTCCAGCTCCCAGTTTGGCCTCATATTCTTCTCTCTAGTGTAGGCAGGGTTAAGATCTGGTGTCTCATATTGAAATTTGAGAAGGTCGCCCTGCAGTGGTCCATCTTATCTCAGAGCTGCTCTATTCAAAAGAGGCCAAGAGATGAGAGAGGTCAGAGCAACTCAGATATTGGAAAAGAGGTTTACTCACACCCACTATTAGTCTCTCTAATAAAATGCTTCCCCCTTCTCTCATCTTTCTATTAATATTCAGTGTGACTGGCTGGACTCTTTTCCCTGACTCAGACCATCCTGCTATGCGCTGGGGCCTCTGATCTGTCTCTCATAATTAGACTGATAAATAGGCCTTCTCCTTTTCTCATCCTTTTCCTTTCCGTCCTGTTCCCACTCCTTTGGTTTCTATTCTTTTCTCTTGCACTCACTTACAAAAGGTTTCATCTGAAGCCATGTGGATCTGCTCGATAAACCCAAGTATGTCAGGTGTCTGTTGCTGCTCATTCATCAGGGTAATTCACTCAGTTTAGCTTAATAATGCTGGCTCTGCAATGCATCGCTGAAGGTCTGTCTCATAAACACACAATGAGTATTAGTCACTTTCTCCCCTAAAACATGTCATGAACAAAAGTTTAATGTTATAGTTTAGCTTATTTTTTATTTAAATTGAATTGTCAGCTTCCTATTCAAGATCATTTCCATCATTGGGGCATTAAAATGAATGCTCTTCATGGAAATTCTATGCACAGCACATGTATGTCCATGTAACTGTCCATGTAAAAAGAATGAAAGGATACTTTCAGGTTTGTATGGTTCTATGTTTGTATTTTTAATGCAAATTGCTTCCCTGTTAGAATTTAGCTAATTAGCTAATGGGTCGTAACTGAAAAGTCATTTTGTAAGCTACACAACCCACTAGATTGCCTTCTCTAAAACTTTAGCAAAGGACTTCACACTTTAATTTGTTAATTTGGGGCTCCTCGCCGACTGAAGGGCCTTTGCTGCTGCGGCTTAAATTGTTTTTGCCTCGGGCACTTGGGCTCTTCCACTGTTCTTACAAGATTATCTGATACAATGTGATGGAATATGGTTTCCATCTAGTGCAAACTGGTTTGATCAGGTCTCCAAATCTCTGATGCCATATTGTTTGAACAAAATGTGTGTAATGAAGGGGTGGGGAATGGATGGGAAATCTTTGGTTCAAGCCATGGTGTCAGCCATGTAGATAAAGAGATGTGATCGCTAAAACCCACTTCTGTCCTAACAGTGAGCTGCATTTTAGAGATTTAAATGAAAAGAAAGCAGCACCTCAGAGTGCACTTTCAGCAACGTGTGCACAGTGTTGTCCATACCTGCTCTCTACATGGTTTCCTTCCACACTCTACTCCAGTGAACCCAGTTTGGGAAGTCACTTTCTCTGCAGCAGATCTGATAACCGCGAAACTGGATAAAATCTCGCCGCACCAATCTCTAAGAAGTCCTTCCCCAGGGGACGAGTGCCAGTGCCGATCTCAGCATTAAAATAAACTTTTGATGGTCATTATTAAGATAAGCATCATGTTCGGCTGGCAAAAGATTAGCATGATAGTGTCAAAGCTTATGGAACAACTGTCCTTTCAAGGAAGTCTCAAAAAGGACAGTAAAGATGAAACGATCCTTAGCCAATCACATGGTTTGTTAACGGGGTCGTGTATGTGCCCCGAGGAAGCTCAGTTATTAAGTAGTTGTAGAGGCTTTTTTGTCTTTTTTTTGTATTAATTTTGTATTTTAGTTTTTATTAAAACATGCTTTATTTTTTCGCACATTATTGATGGAGATTGCAGATTCTTTTGCTACTTTTTAAACTGGGAAAATAGCCAAATAGTACTTTTCCTTGAATGACTGAAAATAACTAATATATGGCATTTAATCAAGACAAAATACACGTTAAGACTAATCTTTCATGGTATAGTTTTCTAAACAGCAGTCATATTATGGATTTCATTTTAGGGTTATACACCATTTTTCAAACAAAATGGTATTATATAAATTGTTGCTGCACAAGATTTCCAATGATCAGGCTTAAAGACTTTGAGGATCTTTGATTTCCCAACTGAGTTTGCCATGTGATGGCGAACTCAATTGGGGAATCTAGCTAACCAATGAGGCCTCTCTCCACTCCTCTGCCCTTTGCATGAAGGATAGTTTACCTCCAACGTCCTTTTTGAAACATAGCCTCCTTCGCAGTTGCTATCATATAAGATGTGATTCTCATGTCTTAGAATTTTCAATATGTTGAAGAAATTTCTGACAGTTTTGATTAGTTGCTAGAGAGGCTTTGAATTCTTCTGTGCATAACAAGGCAATACTGAAGGTTTTTCTACCTAAAACAGTGTAATGCACTATGTTTTAATGCATTAAAGTGCATTGAATATAAAGAACCTATTGTGAGTGGCATTGCATATGACAGACTGTAAAAATTTAATAAAAACCATATCAATTGAAAGAAACATCTTGATCATTGTAAATCTTTTGACTTGGAACAAAAGTTGCAACCTGGAGTATGCCCTTTATTGTCTTTCCTAAAGTTTTAAACACCACCTTGTTGTCTACCCAAGAACTTGTAAATATGTTTAGGTTGGTTTGCCATATTTTTTTGTCCAACAAAAGTATAAGAAGGTGATTAAAATATGCAAAAACCAAAACAAATGTTCTCAAATATTTTAGAAATATCCACTTCATCACCCAATTACTTGGATGTCAGCTGAAACAATTTGGTATTTTCCTCTTATTGTGACATTTATCCAATTACCTGTAGAGCAGCTTAAACTTCTCAAAACTTAATGCACATTAGCAAACCATCTGAACTGTCTCTTTCAACTCTCATAATTGATTAGTAGCAGCTTTTACAAGGTTGTGCATTGTGCGGACATGCAGGGATTTCAAAGTCTTGCTCCTAAAGATCCGCATTAATGTTGCATGAGTGCGAACTGCATGAAATTTGCTCACACCATTTGCTCACTCAACCCTATTAACTCCAGTGGTAATTGACAGCCCCATTCCCTATGAATCCACATCTCATCAAATCACTCTTAATACATGTTAACACACCATAAGGGGACTAATAGTCAGAGGCAGCATTATCCAAATCGCTCTCATGAATAATGTAGATACATGTACGGGTGCTTGGTTACCATTCTAAAAGGTCCTTTTTTATGGCACGCAGAAGCGTTTGCTCTGATTAATCTAAGATGCATTTGAATGAATTCTCAATGCAAATTCACAGTGAGAAAAGGAATGAGACCAGGTCATTTGAATACCACTGACACTAGATGATGGTGATACACTGTTATGCTTTTTAAATTGCATGTAATTAATTATTCCCTCAGTTTTTTTTTCTTTCTGTACACATATCATTTGATGGACTTGAGCCATGTGATCAAGAAAGACAGAGTATGGTTGCAGATGAAATGACCTTGGAGGTATAGATCAGACAGAGACTAAACTTAATGTTTAGTTTATTGTGACTAAAAAAATTGTCCTTATGCATCTGAATAGAAAAAAAAAGAAATAAGACATTTTCACAACTGCAAGCAGTTGTATTCTGTCTGCTGTGTGTATGTGTTATGGGGGTCTAATTGGCCTTTTCCTAGTCCTCAGGTTTGCCCTAATTAAGGCCTTAAGAGCTGAGGTCTGGGCATCTGGACACCTGCGTTTTGCTGTCACTACCACCGCAGCGCAACAGAAAGACAATGATAGCCAATTATCCCTTTTTATCCAGCCAAAGGAGGCCAAAGCAGGTCATGATTAAGGCATACGGAAAGGGTGGTGGGATTATAGTGGAGGATGTTCTGTGAACAAGGGAATGCCAGACAATAAGGGTGAGGGGCCGGGGCTGTGCAGGTGTTAAAGACGTGCTGCAGTGTTTCAAGTCATTTAACACTTTTTCTTTTGTTTAGTTTATTCCTGGAAATATAATTCTGATGTTATATGATGAAACAGACTCAATTTCTGTGAAATGTTGTGCTACATAATAAATACTGTAACAATTATTGAACATTCTGGCTCTCAACTGTCATAATTGGTTAAACTCTAAAAATAACCTTTATCTTTTATGCCACATCAATATTCAAATGAACCAAAGTTGTTGTATCCAGACAAAAACTTTGGTTTTGACGTTCTAAATATCTCAGAAATGGAAAATTTTGCATATTATGTCTAAATGACACTGAGGAATGACACTTATTGCTCAGTGGGTCTATGGATACAAATAGAAACAGTTTGAGATTATAACAACAATAACTTCTGAAGTAAAATATTATTTGGGAATTGATATGCTTGAATCAAGGTAAAACGTTTCCAAAACTCACGAACTGATTTGAAATCTTCTGGTTTCCTTCTAGAGCAATTGTAGCGTTATTGTGCAGTGAGCTCTCATGGCCCTGGAGCTCGGAATGTGCACATCAAGGCACACTGGTCGCTCTCACCCAGACACAGGATGCGGCTTATCAACCCCTATCTGCATGTGTTTTGCTGGTAGACTGGATGCATGCACTCGTTTTGTCTTTTCATATGTCTGAATCGAACTTCCCGTGTCAGCAAACCACAGCTTATGGCAACAGGTTGACTGAGCAGCACCTGTGCTAACGGTTTAATAGCACAGCGTGCCTCAGAGTTTCACACCTTCTAGTGTTTTTATTGTTGAACCTATTCCCATATATATTAACCTATGTATTTACCAGTAGTAAACATGAATGTGCTCTAACGGCTGATTTTCCTAACCCTTGACATCCTATTTCATGTTGAAATGAAAACAAATCTGTGAAATGAGGCTGTTTCTAGACTCAGAAAACAATTGTAGATTGAAACATTTTGTCTCAGATAGGGTATGGAAATTTAGTAACAGGACCATGCACTGCAGATGAAGCTTGAACTGGTGCATGCATGAGTTTCAGAATTGCCACCTGTGTGTGTTTGTGCTTTGACCAAAGCCACAGCAATATCCTCATTGTTGTAGCAACAGTTTTGAGAAAACGCCTTTACAGACTGAGTGAAAAACCTTCTTCCTTTCTGCTTCACTGTTAGAAACATGTTCATCAGACTCTGTACAACACACTTTAGTGAAAAGTGAGAACATCCTCTTTCATTTATATAAAACCATATCCACTTCAATGGGCTGTAGATGAGATATATGTGAACTAAGACAAACAGAAATGCTAATTACAGCACCACATTAAATTGAACAAAAAATATACAATAAGTGGGTGTAGACAATGACAATGGATGGCTAAAAAAGTTTTGCTGTCAGGATAAATGGACTGCAACTAAATCTGTTATGTACAAGGCATATTTTTCATTGGCTGTGTTTTTCTATAGCATTCAACTTTGTGTGTTCAGTTTTTGTTCTTTAATAAAACTTTGCTCAAATGTTACTCAGAGAAAAAAAATCTTAACTGGCTGCTGAGGAGATTTGAATAAAATCTTGATAAAGCCTTGCTAATCTTCCATTCCAATCTGATTCTCAGTGGGATATATCCCTGATGTCTATACTTAGGTGACCCACGCACCTTCTTTTCAGTTCCACAGGATCAGCGGGAAATTGGAAAGAGATGTAGTGTGCTCGTGCCACCTCGAATTGGATTGCATGGTTTCTTAAATGAAAGCAAATAATTTCATGGCTAATGGGCTTAATTTCAGGAAATAATTCCACATTTCCACACTTTGCTATTTTGCATATGATTTCTGCCGAAGCCGTGCCACTTTTTGAAGGGATGCTGTTTTCCTTTCAGTGAGTGTTGTGGAACTGGAGAGCAGAACGGCGCTGTTTAGAAGATCACTTTTAACACATTCAAAATTGATCAAATGTGTCACAGTCTGCTTTGACGGTTCTGCTTTGAGCTTGCAGCAGTCGTGCTTGGAGCTGACAGGACCAGCACTGTTGTTCTCTGTGCTTTTATTCACTGGGGACAGAACAGAAGAACAAAGTTATTACCCAAAAAAACGATAAAAGAAGGAAGAAAAAAAAAACAGATATAAACAAGACGGAAAAATGTGATTGCCAACAAAGAAGTGATTAAGCCGCACAAAAAGTCTTCAGTTGTTAAATAAATAAAGAAAGTGTTGTAATTAAATAATGAATGAAGGAAGCGGTCCATAAAGCATTGATTGATGTCCAGGAAAGGGGGTCTCTCTAATGGAGGCTGGCTGACAGTGATTGCGAAGGCCCATTTACCAGCTGATGTTTTGTTATGATTGGACATGTCAGTCTTCCTCCTCTGATTAAAAAGAGAGAAGGGGGGGGGGGGGAGTCCAAATGCACCCCACGTCCTTTCCTTTATATTTTTTCAATCTGCTGGCATAAAGCGAGGGTGCATATTATTTTGTCAATCCAATGGAATGGGTGACATTCAGGGATTTGTAAGGATAGAAACTGGCCTTTACATGCTACCTGCAACTTGGTCATTGTCATGACGAGAGTAGCCATCAACAGTTGAAAAGCCGGGCTTGCTTTATTAGCACGAGTATTCCACTGACAACATGAACATACTCTTATTCGAACTCGTTTATCTCTGGATAGTTCCTTAGTGCGCCCCCAGTGGGCAGGAACCCAAACTGCTGTTACTATAGATAAACAATAGTATCTCACAACAGTCATGAAGTAGGTGTATTGATTGAGGTATACTGTATGTCTTGATCAATTGTTGGTTCAAAATGGACAAATTAGTTTCCCTCCTCATGAGATAATAAGCCCTTGGGTTAACTTCTAGGTTCTTAGTTTAGATTAAGTTAATTGAGATTTAATTTTTATTCTTATCAGAGTTTTCCTCTGTAAACAAATTGCCCCCTGAACATAAGGTCTTAGTTTTAGATAGCATAAACTTTACCCAAAACTATCCTGGGAGGTGGAATATTAAGTGGAAAAGTCTCACAAACCTTGATTTCAAATTTCAACATGACTTTGTGATGGCAACAGGTATTTTGTTTTCTTTGCTCATTGGATGATATCAGTCTCATTAAGCATTTCTTTCCAGTACTGTTTAGCCTCAATTAGAGAACATGTTGCTGAGAACAAAATACTGAAAACTACATTGTTGTTTATTTTTGCTTAATCCTAAACCTGACCAGCTAATTCTTTAGCATATAAAATAGCAAATCCTACACATTTCAAACTCCCATTAATTCTAAGTTACTGCCAATGCTTCTGAACATTTAATTTATATTTGATGCAGCTCTGATATTTCAGTTTTCCCATTTATAAAGCACAGATACATCTATAATTTTCTTTGCAGGTACAGAAAAACTCTGAAAAATCACAATGTATAATTTTTAAAGTTTATTGTCACTTTATTACATGAAAAATGTATGACACCATGGAGATATAAGACTTAATATTTGGGTACAGACATTGTTTATGATTGCAGATGTTAGACTTAAGTCGTTGGAGGATACAATTTGAAGCATTTTTAGGTCAGTCACAGCCTAATCAAAATACAGTACTCTCTGTATAAGAATGCAATATACTTGCATTTAAACATGATTAGACTTTTTTCTGCATGCTGAACCAATTTTAAAATATGCTACGTTTTGTCCCAATGCTCCCATCTTTGAATTCTCTGCAAGCTTCTTTTTGTGAACATACCAGCTTGTTAATACTGAGCATTACTGGCATAAAGTGTCTTGTCTCTACCAACTGCAGCCTTTTCAAACCTGCCATATGGAGCAGAGAAGGGTCTCTCTTTGTTGTCCGTCACCTTGGTGGCTCTCTGCTAGCTGGCCACACTCCCAGAAACTTAGTTTAGGCTACTTTAAGTTTAGTCATTTTGACTTGTTTGGTGTCTCGGCAGTTCAGCACATCAGATGGCACTGCAGCGATTGGAGCGAGTGTAGAGAGACCAGTCAGCAACAGATGGAAGTATCTGGAAGGTGACTTCAACTGGGTTTTACCTCAGCAATGCTCTTTGAAGGTTTCAGGGGACCAGAAGGCTTAGTTAAGTCAAAAAAGTAAATAATGCCTTTGAAAACCTTAAGTGTCCCATAACTATGGGGAAGGAACTTAACATAGTACAAAATGTTTAATCAAAAATTATTTCAAAAGTAAAGCAGAGTCCTTGAAAATGTGTTTGATTGAAATATATTGCCATCTTAGGTGATATTTCAGTAAGACTGTTGACTTTTTAAGGATTTGTGGAAACCAGCAAGGAGTCTTCAGTTGAAAAAGGCTGACCATTATGCAAAGAAGGATTCTCCAGCAGCTCGTTAAATCTCCTGCAAGTGATAGGATAATTGCAGCCAGGTGTGTAATATGTTGGCCACGCCCTCCAGCAGAAATGTTCTCTTCCAAAAAGGAGTTTAACAAGCACACAAACACACACATCGACCAGGATCCTGACAAAACCAAGATCAAACAATGACAACGTTTTAACTGAATGAACAAAATGATGAGCAACCCTAAACTGGTTAATGTATATATCTTTAAAACATTTTATAAAGCAAAATAAGTGATGACTGGCAAAGCAGGACAATTTAAAAAGCATGAGGATAGAGATGCTGTGGGTTTGTTGCGACAGCCTTCATGGTCTACTTCTTTTGGACAATGCTTCCTTATCATCGGACATCAAATACAGTACCATAAATTCACATGCTGCGCTGTAATTATGGGATGAGGTCACAAGAGTCCAGCGCCATTACAAATGGCTATGGCACTAAACACATCAAGAGCTGCAAAAGAGGAAAGAGCACATTAATTCAGGCCAGTCGATACTTGTTAGCAATGCCAGCTAATAAATAACCCAGAGTTTGGACCAGGGTATGGCCATGTTTTTCAGCTGCCCCTGGCATCTTAATGTGCTGCTTTAATCAGGGCCAGCGGCTGTTAAAGGGTTTACGTTTGCACATTGCCTGCTACATTCCCCGTAACATTCCGCTCCTTGTTCTAGGGATTTACATGGATCCAGTAAGCCACCACCAGAACCTCTTGTCTTTCCTTGTTACTTCAATTCTTATTGTTTGAAACAACCCTATCCGCCCTTTGTTAACCCGCTCCCGCCTTGTGTCTCTTTTTTTCATATCATAAGAGACGAATGGCAGGAGTAGGGTCAGGGAAAATAAGAAAGACTTTGGTAGGTAATGATGTTAGAACCCTGATTTTCCATCCATTTTCCTGTTAGAGGGAAAGACCCTCTTTGTGCTGGTCTAAGGCATGCAGGAGAACGAGCAACACTGACAGAAGCCGGATGTTAATACAGAGATTGTCCGATGATTATTGCAGGTTCACTGAGATTCAGATGGCAGATTTAAGTTGCCGTTCCGCACCGGTAGTCATGCCAACTGCACTGAGAAACTATTAAATGGCTCTGCATGGCAAAGTAGAGATGCCTCCAAGAAGGAAGAAAAACGTCAGTCTATTGGCCTCACAAACCCAGGATAAGCCTCTCATCAGTTTGGGAGCAGCAGGCTGCTTATGGTACAAACTACTTTTGACACTCTGACTCATTTTCATACATATTGTTTCCATAACTTTTTGGTCGGGATAAGCAGCACAGCTCCTGGAATAAGTCTCTCAGCAGCAGACTCTGAATTCCCATAAAAATGCACCATTACTTCAGTGAAACCTAAACTCATTCATGTGGGACATACAACAAAGAGAATCTATTTCTGGTAAAACAGAGTGAATCCAAATTTTATATTGTATAAAAAACTGACCAAACGTAATATTTACTGTTAGAAATACAGGCATTTATGCTTTATGGAAACTATTAGGCCTGAATACCCTTTTGATGAAGTTCTGAAAGCATCTACAAGGTTACCACCTTTTTATATTCTGTATTTTGTCAACTCCATTATATTTTGTAATAGGTTTTTCTTCTCACACAGAGTTTGAGAATTATTCATAATTATGGGGCACTATTCTGCAAATCAATGTTTGAAACTTGGTGACATGGCAAAATTGGTTCTCAGTTCTAAATAGTAATATTAAAATTTTAATATATACGTTACAAAATAATCACCAAGGCAAAGTGCATTTGGTAAATAAACTAGATCATTACATTTCTGAATAAATGGAACAGGAAGTGACTTTATTTTGAAATTTCTAGCCAGAAGTACCATTGTATTGATAAACTCTGTGCATTAGAAACTGAACATTATTCCTTCAAACATGAATGCCTGTAGTCATATAAGTTATCTTGGTGCTGTTTTCTTTTCAGTAGTATCTTTCAGGTGGATGTTCTCATCTCCAAAGTAAGACTGTACGGCTTTTGGCTCCAATGTGTCCATGTCTTGCTGCTGTGTTTTTGCTCCAAAGGAATTGATCTGATTGTTGTACTCTGGAGAATGTTTGCAGCTTGATGACAGTGTAAAGAATCCCTTTGCTTCTCTCATAGCATTTACCCTGACAGCAAAAGTTATCTTTGCCGTTCCTGACATAAATATAGGTGAGCATTTAACACAAACCTTTAAACTTGTGTTGGGATATTTCTCTCCAACAGCTCAGACCAGTGTATAAGTTGGGTGATGATTTGGTGATGAAAATTAGTTATGCATACCTTTTAAACTTACATCTTAATGGCTGAAAGCAATAGCAACAGTGTTTGTCTTGACAGTAAAGCCCAGTATTTTAATGACCGGACTCTGAAACAGCTCAGGATTTAAATACAAAGTTTACCATTTTAAAACCTTTGAAACTGATATTTGAAGCAAGGGCTAATTTAATTTCTTTATGAAATCAACAAGGGTATTTAGGAAAAAACTTTGTCCCTCTTTCTAGAAACCTTGTGATTTTTAATCTGTTTTCATGTTTGTGTTTTGGTGGCTTGTTTGTAGTTTTGCTGTGCTGCATCACAAATATTTAAGGACCTGACCTGAGATGGGAACTGTAAAGACTGGCCTCAAAGGTGAGCTGTTTTACAGTTTGCCCATGAGATTTCATAAAGACCCCTGTAAGCCATGGATTTTGGCAAAAAATGACTTTAATAAAAAGTTTTCTGTTGTCTGTTGGTCCCATCTTTTGAAACAACAGCTCCTATTTAATCTCTGCCCACTTTCTGTCTTTTTTTGTCTTTGTTAGTCAACAGTTGTGAGCAAAATAGTGGCTCGGGTGGTGTCAGGCTTTTACTTAAAAAGAAATCACAGACCTGTGTTGTTACTGACTGACAGGATGAAGATGAGGGGTGATGTTCAGTACAGACCATCACTCTGTTCTTTTGTTATCCCTGATCAAGAAGCAACACGTTAGGCTTTTGAAACGCCTCCTGGAGCATGACCTTAGAGGTCAACTGTCTAATGCTGACGAAGAAAAAAACAGGCTAAATTTTCTTCATGCATATGTTTAAACTCAGAGACACTGCCCTATTAAAAAAAAAAAAAAAAAAAAAAACTTTTTAAAATTTAGGGTATGCTGTTATAATTTTTGAAATTATTTTGAATATTTACTAATGTGGCATTCTCGCAAACTTTACATATGAGTACAGATTTCTGAAATTATTTCTTCTATTTGAGGTCAAAGATGACCTGGGCTATAAAACATGTTTCCAGGTCATTTATTTATTCTGATCTATTTCTTTCTTTAACTTTAGATGTTTTTAATATCTTCTTTCACAACCTATAAATCACACTACTGAAAATTGGACAGTTGCTGCTGAAAGAAAAAGTAAAATCAAGACAGACATGACTATGTATGCTGCATGGATGAAGCTGCCAGCACTCTCACCATGGGAACAGCAACATCAATAGAGCAGAGGGGATATTATCCTACCCCAGGCAGAGGTTACTCAGGAATTAATGAACTTTCAGTCGGACTTCTTATCCCATCGTATTGACGGGATGAAGTCAGAAACCTCACCGGTCCCATCTACGAGAACAGAGACGGAGAGTTTCCTGGAATGAAAAAGCGTTGCCTCTTATCTCTGAGACAGGTTGTAAGAAGGGCCAGTGAACAAGGCAGAGGGCACACACACATAATCACGCACACACACAAATCCCCAAGAGTGAGAGTGCTCGGCACGCCAGACCATGCTGAGTAAAACACTCGGCTCAGGTCAGATAAAACCAGTCGGAGATGAATTGCTCTAACTGCTGAATGGCTGCTGTGTGTTTGTGTGAAAAAAAAATGTTGTGACATGTTTTGAACTCAAAATTCACAACAGTTTTCTCAAGTTACACTAAAGGAAGATTTTCATACTTCAAAATCAGTTCGTCTTGTTTATTTTGAGAGTCACTCATTCAACTTAGCAAGTGAAGTACAAATTCAACTCTTCTTTTGTTAGACTTTGCTAGTGACAGAGCTAAAGAACCACCAGAAACCTGCTTAAGTTGAAATTGGGCAGATTTATGCTCTTTACTATCGATATGTTTTAGAAAGCTTTAGAAAAACATGTAATCCTGGATTCTTGGCAACTCTACAGACTCACTGTTTTTTGGTAGCTCACCATGTAAAATTTTGACATTTCTTTAATAAATGAGTCTTTGACCCTTCCAGAAAAAACTGAGCCCATCAGCCTGATCTACAGTCGGAAATTTGACTTTGGTGATTAACTGGGGTGGGTGACAAGAGAAAACACAACTAACTGAGGAAGAAGCGCCTGTTCATACTTTAAATACATGTCAATGTTGTATTTCAACTCTGTATTATGAGTTTCAAGAGAGAAAAGTTAAATGCCTCAAAATAGCTTACACAGACAAATGAGTAATATCTTCACTAATAAATAGTCTTTTTAAAATTTGATTCTTAAAAAAGGAGATGATTATAATAGTCCTGTCCAGGCCATTTGCAAAAATGTTGCCACAGTAAATGTTGAAAGTACGCTGCCTTTGTATTTTAACACACTTTACACATTTACATAAAGACAATTTATAGGGTGTTTTCACTGTAAATTATTGATAAGCAATGTAGCTCTGCTTGTCTGGCTTTTTCTCCCATTACAATCCCTTTGCAATTAATGTAATTTTATTTAGCGTTTTTACATCACGATATATTACTCCCAAAAAGTCACACTACATAACGTTTAAATGTTGTAAAAAAGATTGGAAACATTTTATTTGCAATGCGTTGCATCATAATCTGCTGTCTGCCATGTGAAAAGTTAAAGTAGAGTTACAAATTTTGTCTACATTTTATTTTGTCTATGAAATACTTGATACAACATTTTTTCCTGGTATTGCAAAATAAAGACTTTGCTTCTGACTTTTGAGAAGAGCTACATTTTTTTTTCTTTGGTTTTCAGTTAAAGAAAATGACAGAGGAGAGAAAGCCCCGTGTGTGTTATGTGATCCGTTGCCTGCTGCTGAGATATTATGACTTTTTGAATGAATAAATTAGCACACAGACGACAGCAAATCCATCCCTTTGTGATTAAAGAAACTCCATCAGATTCCTCACTTTCTTATTAGAAGGGAGTGTTGAACAGGAAATGGCATTTTTGGGGGGTTTGCCTTGCTTTCACATGCACACAAACATACATGTACACACGCAACCATGCACACACACAATCCCCCCGTCCATTTATTCCAACATATTTCTCCGGGGCGCTGTTGCTGTTCTGTCTGAGGCTGCACAAAGATTAGCCCTCTGCTGCGATTAAAAAAAGACCAGTAAAAGAGAGAAAAGGGTAATCATACTTCCATTCTTGAGTCATTTCTGAAAAGAGAATTCCCTCTAATTCTCCACATAATAATGGGTTTATAGCCTTTATTTGCAACTGGATGGGTTGGCCTTAATTACAGTCATTGGAGACCCTTCTTTGGGCTTTTGTAATCTTCGACATATCAGAGCTTGATGAGATTACTGTTTAATAGGTGGTAATATTTTCAGTTTGCAAAACGTGATTATCCTTTGTTCATCATTTTCAATACAAGACGGCCATTTGTGATTTCCACCAACGCTGAAATTGAGTGGTAATGAACTCGCATTTTAATATTCACATTTAAGTAACTGCAACAATACATGTTTTATGTTTCTGTGCTTCAGATATCACATTATATATTTCAGACCACCATTGAAGACGTTTTAATGCACGTGAACAACAGATGGGGGCGCTGATTATGCAAATTATAAGTATG
Source organism: Poeciliopsis prolifica (assembly GCF_027474105.1). Taxonomy (NCBI): domain Eukaryota; kingdom Metazoa; phylum Chordata; class Actinopteri; order Cyprinodontiformes; family Poeciliidae; genus Poeciliopsis; species Poeciliopsis prolifica. The sequence goes on from NW_026562388.1 coordinate 13,178,223, forward strand.
AAATGGTATAGGAATGCTGAACAAGCTGCTCAGTTTAGGAAATTATTATTTGAAGTTCAAGATAAAATAAAATAACATTAATTTGAAAAACAAAAAAAACAATGAATGTAATTTGGGGGCATTCACTGATAATCGTCAGCTTTGATCTTTGACAAAAGGTAAGGCCATAGAATCAAAAGTGTTCTTTTCTTATCATCTTTATTTTCTAATTTAATTTACTTTTTCTATTTTCTCTTGTTATGCAGCTTATGTCTGCGATGCAGAATTATTCAAATCCCAGGATCCCATGAATTGACTTTATTCACCTGCCAATAGTGTTACTCTCAGTTCCTATGGGATCATGGTCATGGATCTGTGTGTGTGTGAGTATGTCTATGTCTGTGTGGCCTTGTATTTGATGCATTGTAAGGACCATTTTCCTAACACATACTACGTTATGCGGACCAACTCCTCCTCAAGGGGCCCTTGTTTCAGGAACAGAAGAAGTGCTATTTTAGGATTATGGGTTAGGTTTAAAACTAATGTGTGAATTGAGTTTTGGTAAGGTTAAGTGTTTGACATGCACTGGTAATAGTTATGTTTAGAGTTAGGTATAGATTAGAGAAATTAATAAAAAATGAATGGAAGTCAATGCAAAGTACTTGTGAAGATACACACCCTGTGAGTGTGTGTGCATCCTGAAAGTCCACCTTGAAGCTGTTCTCACTGTCTCATCCTCAGAGCTGAAGGGAGGTGGAGGAGGAGGAAAAGCCTTCATCCTTCCTCCCTCTGAGGTTTGCTCAGTCCGTATAAGAAGCAGAAATGTTGCCGCTCCTCCTGAGCCCAAAACAAGTCACTTTACAAAAAATGTGAGAGAGCAAACATTGATCCTTGGCTGAGAATTTTTTTTTTCCATAAGACTAAGGACGATTTGATTTTAAATGTTTGAAAATGTAAAATTCAGGATAAAGTTTATACAAGTTATCTTAGCAAGAAAACTTTTCAATCTGACCAGTAAAACTTAAAGTTAATGTCTGAGAAAGACCAGAAGGAAACTCATGCACTCAACAGGAAAAACAAAAAGTCTTACTGTGTAAAGGACCTGAAATTCACTGAGAAAGCATCCAAATTCCACGTCAACAAATAATAACACCAGAAAGCCCAGATAACAATTATTAAAGACTATTGCTGGGTTACTTGATGCTCCATACAGGCAGAGAACTCTGGCATTTTTAGCATTTTCTCTGTTTTCTCATTATTGTGATTTATTATTGATTCTAATCAATAACGAATGGCAAATTCACAGTTAGCATTTGCACATTTTTTCACTGTAATTTACGCCATTTTAAGCATATTCTTGGAAAATATTGATGTGACCAACCAAGAACTCATAATGAACGCTGGATACATTCTAATTCTTAGGTTTCCAAAAGCAATCCTTTGTGCAACTTTGCTCAAAGTGGCAATTGGTATACGAGTTGACACAGAGAGAAGTAATGTGCTGCCCATCCTCGTACAGCTCATAACTTTTGGTTCCAACAGACGAGTTTAAGTGGGAGCAGGCAGACCAATCAGGACTGCACCACAAACCATGAGCCAAGACATGTGATGACATTACCTATATCCTAGTGCAGTTAATATAATTTCAATACAGTGCAGTGAGGTAGTGTGATGTTAAAGTGCAATTTGCACCATGAGTCGGTTTTCCAAACACAAATTAATATATCTTTTTACTTAATTGAATCTTAAAATCAAAGTTAAAAGTTGATCAGATTTAATCTGACTCTCTTGCAGAGGACCAATGGAGCCCAGCAGTTGTCTTTGTCCTTTTTAATTCAGAGCAGCCGCTTGTTCTCTCTCTTTTCTATTCAGCAGCAGCTCCCTGGAAGCTGTCAGCTGGCTGCGGTTTGGATGGGACGTTTCCAGTTTGGCCGCAATCTCCTCTCTCTGTGGTCAGCATTTACGATGAAAACAGAATGTATGAATCAAAGAAACAAATGGATTTTAATTAATTGTCCACACAAAGGCCAAAGTCCCCTACTGTGGTTAGTTTTTTTTTTCTTTTTTAATTTCTCTTACTGTCTGTGTTGGGCACCACTTCAGGGACACTCTGAGTGCTCCACAGCCGGCCGGCCAGCCAAGGCCGCGCAGAGTCCCACTACGTGCCAATCCCACAATCCACTCAGCTCAATTAGGTTTGTCTTCGTCTCTCCACCTCTCTCGCCCATACAGCAGTGGTGAGGGACTCAAAGCTGCCACTCATTAAGATAAACTGTGCCAAGCTCGGAACTGCTCACTGCCAAAGCTTTAGTGGCTGTGTATGATGGGAAATCAGAGTGTGAGCCCATTGCAGTGGTTTCCAGAGGTTTCCAAGGAGCGGTCCGGCTATTTTCCAACCTATTCGGCTACAAAATGTGGAAGGTTTTCAGCATGTTTATTGATTATTCTTTGAAGAGCTTGTTTTTAGTTCATGCCTTTTTAGAAAAACTTGACTTCTAATTGTCAATGCAGGGATTGTTCAGATTTAAAACAAACTTTTCGGCTGCTGCAACTTAGCAGAATAGTCATAGTCTATCCTGGGCCAAATCTGAATTGTAAGATGAAAAGATAGAAAATAAATAAAACTAGTTATTAAGCAAAATGCTGACATTAGCTGTGTGGACGTGTGTTGTTGCAAATTGTTTTGCATTGAAATGACATTTTAGACTTGAAAAAATTCAGTGGTCTTTTTGCACAAGTTGCACATAACAGAACAGTCTTTCCCAGCATCCCATCAGATTGTTTTTGAAGCATAAATTAACCTACCAGGAATTGGCAAAGAGGAGCAGCGTTGTCGTCCATCACTATTTCTGGAGATCACTTCCAGCAGTCCCTTGAATTAAGTTACTATTCACAGTTCATGACCATGGGTTAGAACATTGATTAAAATAAAAGCTACGGCTAGTGAGTGCAAACTTCTCTTTAACAGGATATCTCTCGTCTCTTAGTGTGTCCACTTGCCTGTTTCTCTCCACGCTAAAACCACAGAAAGAGCTACAGTCACCTTCACTTTTTCTTTTAGACTAGTGCTTCTGTGTTTTTTGTGTTAACTCTGTCTTCTTAAACTCTTTCTGGGTTGTGGCAGATGGCTGCTCACACTGACCCAAAAGGTCGCTTCCTGTTAAAGTCTTTCCTTTCCGTTGTTGCCACATACATGCTCAGTAAAAGGGACTGCTGCAAAGTCATTGACAATACAAATGGCAGAGCTTCCTTTTTATAGATACTTTCTTTAACCATTGGTGTTGTAAAGTGACTTGACTGTGTGGTATTAAATTGGAATGTATTTCACTGAATGAGATTTGTCTTAATCATTGGATTGAAGCAATTATTTATGCATATAAACATGTCTTGAGTTAACATTTGCTATGAATTGGCACTGTCAATAAACTAAATCAAATTGAACTGACTGACCGATACAGAGTCCTACCAATCCAGCTATAATTTTCTCACTGTACAAAATCCCTCTTGTTAAAAAAGGCCTGAGGTTAGTTAACTTCCTCCACTCATTCCCAACTCAGAAGTAGATTAGCACCTTTTTTAAAAAAATCTTATTGGTGCTAAGATATATTCAAACAGTTTTAATTCAGTCAAATTTGGATGGAAGTCTAAGTTATGACTCAGGTTTTCAGTTTTGGAAAAAGAGAAAGGGAGGTTTAACTACATAATATTAAAATGAACAAAATGCATCAAGTGGCTGTAACCCAATACTACATTTAGCCCTTCAGTGAGCCTCCATATTGATGGGCCTTATGTTTGAACACGTCCAACAATAAACATTAAATAAATCCAGTTTAAGCTCATTAAAACATCATTCCTCTGTGCTTAGATTTATCCCAAAGAGGGTTTGTTTACTTGCTATATGAAGTGTACTCATGGTTTGTATACAACCCAGATCACAGGTTTATGTGGATGCTTAACATAGCTGTGTGTCTGTGTGTGGGTGGTGTCGTGTGGCGAGCTGTAAGTGTGTCAGTGGGGTGCACGGCAGATAAAACAGTCCAACTCCATCATTACACACCAGATTCCCTTTTCCACAAGACGCCGAGACTCCATGAATATTTCATTCTGTGATATCTGGGCCAATTAGGTGCTCATAGACGCCCACACCTTACACTCATCTGCCATATTTAGGACACACACAGGCACCCTAACACCTTTCTATATTTGCTACCCCAACATCTCTCTCTGTTCTTTTATTCGAGCTGGAACCTTTTAAGGGTCTTTTGCTGAGAAAAGACACACATGATTATCACTGAATTCACCGTGTCGGGTGGAAGTGTTTCTGAACTGCGGGTCAACAGTAGCGAAGAAGGGAAATTAGGCAAAGAATTACACAGGAGCAGAAATAATATTTTTGCTTTTATGACAAAGATGAGAGCAAGTTTGAAAGCTTTCATTTAATATTCTGCTTTATAAGTTCTCTGAAGATAAAGATGATGCTAGCTTAAAACATATTTTCCTCTATTTTACTCCCAACAGGAACACATCTGTGGTATGCATCAGATGAAATGCAACTTAAAGGAGTGTCCCTTTGTAAAGAGCAAAAACAAACAAAACACATGGAATAAAAACAAAGCAATACAGAATCAGAACCAAAAAATCTTAAATTACACATAATTAGAGATGGAGCTGACATATTTCCATGGGATGATGTTAATTCTGATACTTGCACATATACCGCAGATGTTCACCATTGTTGTTTTTACCATAAAAGGATTAGAATAGCAAAAAGGTGCGTTGGTTTGAAACAATTGTTTATCTGCTTTGGTGTAGCCCTCTGATATCAATGTTACTTTTCTGAAACAAAAGTTTCAGAAAATAACAATAAACAAAAATGCAGAGAAGGCATACTGGATTGGGAGGGGATTGCACAAGGATTCTCTGAAAAGACGGGACTACATGTTTGACGGTAGATAAAAATAACACTTCCCTAAAGACCTTTTCACAAATGGCCTTTACCGAATGGCTGGTCAGTGTGTACCACCCTTTCTATCAGCTGCTGTACACAAGTAGATCATTTACTCCCACAATGGAGTTTCGGGTGAACCTCAATGCTTTTTATTATTTTTTCATTCAAATCTTCACTGTATTTTTTTAATTGCAACATTCTGTATCTGGAAAAAAATGCACCATGAAGTATTAATAGAGGTAATAGCATAATTATTCATCACAAAGACTTAGCAAAGCAGAGGAGAAGGAGGTGGTGACTGTCTTGGGGAAATTTAGGGATCTTTTAATTAAACACAAAATCTTTTTAAAGCAACTGTAAACCCTGGTGATTTATTTCTTACAAAGCAGTGTTGTGATATTTAAAAAAACAAGCAGCTTTTACAGTGTGAATTGAATGCAGAGCTATTTGTGAATGAATTATCAGCGGCTGAATTAGAAGTAGGGTCATGTATGTTTGTTTGTTAAACAGCATGTAGGAATTAGTATCCTGGTAGATTCTTTAATGAGCAAGTGGGAAAATCTGAATTATGTTTATTTTATAACAGCTTGGAAGCAGCTCTTTTAATTCCTGATCATGTTGCTGTTTCATATGAATATGATAAAATCATTGGTTTATATTTACAGTCCATCTGATTAAGTCGAATCTTGACCTTTCTAAACATGGATCCTTCAAGTTCGGGACTGATGTTTAAGCCCAAAATCACTGCCATATGTTTCTTTTTTTTTATCTCGTTCCTCGTGTTGCAGCATCCTGGTTAAATATCCACATGAATTTCAGAACCTATCCTTGGGAGATTATTGTTCAATGTTTTTCACAGTTTCAAACAGGTAGTAATCACAATTTGTTTGCAATGCCAAAAAAACAGTCAGCTCGGCATGCAGATTTCCCAGCAGGCCTCCAACACTCTTTCTAACCAAAATTACACCTTTATCCATCCTCTTCCACCTGCATCCCACTTCACCACTTTTATGTGCTTTCTTCGTATCCCCAAATCTCTTTTTATTGAGCTTTTATCAAGGCTTTTATCATGTTTCACGGAAAAGGGAGTGGGAGTATTTCCCCTCCTTTTTGCAGTGTTGCCCATTTACAGTGGAGAATTGGCGCAATTTCCGATCTCTCCAGTATTCTTTCTTGACAGACACATTAGCATGTCATTACTGAGGCTTTCTCTGCTCTCCCAGTGGATCTGAAGCTCCAAGGACCATCCACTACTCAAGAGCGACAAAGGGCACCAGCTGCACCCACTTCTCATCCACCTCTTTTCTCTGTTCATCGCTGTCTTTTTTTCCACCATTCCATGGTTGGCCTGACTTAAAGACATCCAGACATTCTCTGTAGGTTTGGACTTGGCCAACAGCCGAGACTCTGGCAACATGGCATCTGACAGAGAAATTGTTGTTTTTCAGTTTACATCCAAGCGTTTCTGCTTCTTGTTTTCAGTGTGAAATGATATGCCAACAATATATGTGATTAGGCTCATTCAGCTGAGAAGTATTTAACCGCTGATAATGTTGTAATTGGCATGGCTTGGAATGGGAAAGGCAGACCTCCCTGACTCTATGATCATTCAGTTTGCTTTCCAGAACAGGTTTGGGACCATTAAATGGACTCAGCCAGAACAGATAGACAAGTTTGGGGATGTGTGAGCCAACTCCTAATGAATGGAATATAGTTGAGCTCCCAGAAGGCCCATGTGACTGTAACATCCTTCATTTGGAACTACTGGAACCATCTAAAAGCCAATGAAAATCTGGCCCTTTCCCCACCTCCCCCCATTATTTGCAGTGCTGTAAAAGTGGTTCATGACATCCTTTCAAAACCCCTTTAAAAGCCCATCGGACCTTGGCAAATCAAGTTCCAGCACAACTTTGCTGCAAAACCTTTGAAATCCAATCAAAGTAGCCTTCAAAGTCTAACATAATCAAACCTTCAACATAGAAAAAAATCCTCAGGAGGGCCTATTGCAATGATTCCTAGAAGACCCTCAATCCTTCCTGGCAAACAATTCTAAATGACCATAATCTCTTTTCTCCTCTGAAACTTCACTATGGATTGCTGAGCATTTTTTTTTTCAATTTGTAATGAACACTGTTGAAATAGTATGGTTGTAGCATGTACCTGAAATGTTGTTTATTTTTACCAGTAAACGTAAAACTTGCTGTATTAAAAGGGACCTATTAGGCAAATGTCACTTTTTGTTTTCAATTTGGGTCTCCTGCAGTTATGGTAGTTTTCTGGCAAAAAGTTTATCTTTTATTGGTGTGTGGAAAATGAGCCATTTCAAAAACCTTCCAAGTGTAACGTTACATTTGGCCTCACATAGCAACTCCACATAGCAATACTGAAGTGGAGCTCCGCCCATTTCAGTATTGCAGTATGTAACGTTACTGTATTTCACATTCAAAACAAAATAAAACAATGTCAAAATCTAAGTATTACAAATAACGTTCCATATGAGCAAATATCACTTCTTACCATTTTAAATTGAATATTTCATGCAATTCTGTCCATGTCCAACCAGGTGTTGAAAATTAAAAATCTGTAGTGGATAAAATTTTTGAGGCACATAGATTTTAAAAAATCTAACCAATTCCACACGTGAAGCTTCATAATGCGCTCCAGGAAGTCTTAATAAAAACACACCTGTCTCTGAAAATCCAAACAATGGCCTTGTCGATTGTTCTCTGAAAAGAGATAGAACATAGTCAAAGAAACTACTTATAAAAAGTGTCTGAATAAAAAGGGAGATGAGGAAAAAGACAGCTTTACTCTGCTGCACTGTTGGACAACCGGATCATCATTCGAGCCACTCATAATTCCCCTTGTACTAAGTCCCATTGTTGAAACCTTTCAGTCCAGTGATGGACTGGATTAAAGCTCAGAGAGAAAATCCATCTCTTCTTAACCAGTCTGACCAGTCACATCTTCATGTGTTGGGAATGTCGCATAGCAAATCCTGGGTCGGGGGACCTTATAATCGACTTTTTAATCCTTAATCCTTAATGTGTCCAATTTCAAAACCTGGGTGCCCTGCCATGTTACAGGAGGCTGATGAGATCAGTGTTAAAGTTAGACATCGATTGAGGAATTCACTTTCTTTTGAGCACTTTGAGAGCTTATATCAACTTCCATGTGCAATTCTCCTGCTCTTCTGCCAGCTCTACTGGCTCTATTACCTGTATAAGTGAAATTACTTCCAATTTAACAAATGTTTGAGATTCATATTACTCTATTGCTAAACTCAGTAGCTCAAGTCACAGGAAACAAAAATCTATTTATTTCAATTTATTTTTTTTAATGATGAGCTTTTGGGAAGGAAATGTAACCTGCAACAACCGATTGCAGAGTATTTGAGCCTTACGTATGATCATTTTCTGACCCAAACTAGACAGCTGACTTCTAACGTAAAACAGTGTAGTTACTGCATTTCTTTGCAAACAGGGAATTAAGAAAACATTGTGCATGCCGTATGTTATGTATCTTTTGATAAGTTTCTATGGTAAAAACACAATTCCATGTGAAATAAGACAGCAGATTAATTTTTTCAAGTATTTACATGCAATTCATAAACTCTGAAAAAAATTATTCTAATCTGTTTACTTCTGACTAAATCCTTGTGTCAGAGTTTGCTACAAGTAATATGTTATATTTACTACTCCTCTATACCATCTTAGACAAGATTTTCACATAATACAATGTGGGATTTTCCAAGAAAAGAGCAAATAAATCATGAGGACAAACAGAAAGCCATATAACTTTCCCAAATTTGGTCTATAAAAACTGCCTTTTTTATATGGCCACTTTTATAGAGTTTTTATAAAAGACACTTTAAAATCACTTTTGTTTAAGATCATTGTAAACAGGAAATTAGCTTTAAATAAAAGTGAAAAACTTTGCCTAATATTTATTTTTTTTTTGAATTTGTCAAAATCTTTTAAAAAATTGCACTATTCTCACATATGGGCTGTTTGCCAAACAAATTTATTCCAGAGCCTAAAAATTGTACTCAGGCCACACTCTATAATTTTGTATTTAGAAGGACTAGAATCTGTCATTTAGATTGGCAAGAGACAATTACTAAATAATAGTACATATAATAAAGGATTATATGTATATAAACACATAAGTCCTTCACAACATGATACTCATTGCAGCTGCTTAAAAGAAAAAGCACATTTTGAATCATGATATATATCTGACGACTTTGTGAAAGACTTTGAACTTAAATGCTTCAGTAAAACAAGAGTTTTCCTTTTTGTTTTAGCTCCTCTTTCACCACATCCGAGTGGAGCAACAACTTCATTTCTGCATACAGAGAATTGATTTGTTTGTCTTTCACTTGCTAACACCCTGCCATTACATAATAACAAGACACAAAGATGCATTAACTTTTAGACTTCTCCACTCTCTCGCCCTGAAAATCTTTCTTCACTTTTATCCACAACCTTGGTAAAGTATGACTGAAAGTCACAGTTCAGCTCACCTGCAGAAGGGAACTCTCCTGCAGCAAGACCCTTGATTGGAGCCTGCTGTATACCTAGCTAAACATAAAGTGGACCCTATAATTACTACTTTGAGATTCCACAGTGCTGTTGATTTATGATGGGCTGGATATCAGTTATCCGATGAAAGCAGCGGACACCAACTTGTTAATCTTACTGCTGGTGATGACAGAAAGAGGAAAAGTTTCGAGCTTCGCTGCTCATTGTGGGCCAGTGAGACAGAGGCAGAGACACAGCAAAACAAAAGGCAGCCAGAGAAATTTGCATGGTGCTCAATTATACATTAGCGAACATCACTTGGCAATCTGTTCATATCAATTTAATTGGATTTTAATACTGCCTGTGATCTTGTTTCCTAATTAACAGCAGCGGCTGGCAATAAAGCAGAAGCATGCACCCAGCAACACCTTTGATCCAGGCCATATGGACTTGCTCGGAGCTCATTGGTAGGGGGAGAGAAAAATATCAGTCACCTAAATATGGGCCTATGACAAGCCAGTGGATCTGCGTGTGTGTGTGTGATGTTGGCCCTTGTTTTTGTTGGGTCTTCTGTGTGTCCATGCATGTGTGAATGCATGTTTTTCTCACATCATGTTTGCGTCTTCTGCTTCCTGTCTGTGTGTGTGTATGCATGCACGCACACAAGTGTATCCGTTTGTCGGACATGCCTGTTTGTGTGCGTGGAAGCGTGTGCGCCTTACAGGGGGTGGAGGGATCAGCGCAGCCCCCAGATGGCGGATATCGCTCCTGCCTTGCGCCTTCATTGATTAATTTCTTCCCTGATTGGTTGTGATTACTGATAAATAAAACATGATCTGGGGATCAGATGCAAATCAGCTCGGGATGGGGTGGAGAGAGGGGCTGTTGATTGCTTTCTGAAATCTGTGTATTTCTTGCCCCACTGCCCTCGACTCTGGAGTCGGGGGCAAAAAAGGGCATGGCTTGTTTTTTTATTGCTGGAAGACATGCTAACTCAGCCTCTTTGATCAAGTTCATCACATCTGATTCCTGACTGTCATAGTTACCTTTCTCTTCTATGAAGTTTATCCAAAAAATATTTTATTTGGCAACCCTAATAGTCTTCTGCACCCTCACAGAGCACAGATCCCTTAGGAAGTTTAATATAGTTAATCTTGACGATTATTTTTTTGACTTCCCTGCTAAAATTGTTTGTCAATTCAGTTTTTGGGACCACATTTAAGTCAGGGAAACAATCTGAAAAAAATTCAACATGTTTCCACCAACAGCGGTGATGAAAGGTAAACCAGATACTTGCAGAAACAACAAAGCACATCAGAAAGCAAGATGTTAATGAGACCAGACTTATAAACCAACAGATGAGTTAGCAAGAAAAGTAACAGACAACTTAAAATTATTGCCACAAAAATCTTTTTGTGTTTTTCTTAAATTGCATTTTACTGTTTCACTTGGTTCTAGGGGTAGTGTATTTCCTACTTTTTAAGTTTTTGGGGGCATGTAAAGGTTTTAACCTTTTAAAGACTATGTTGCTTAGAAACTGCAACTTTTTTGATGGAATAAAACAGGTGGAGCTCCTTCAGGTGAAAAAAGTACATATTCCTGATTTTCAGTTAATGGAAACTTTACAACATTTTTGACACTAGAAAAAAGTTATTTCAGCTCCCATTTATGAAAATATTGAACTTATTTCAGCCTCAAAAGTTTGGATTATAAAGTGACATACTGGCCATTTTTCTCACTCAGCACTCTGTATTGTCCATGTATCCATCATTTCATAAAGAAGTGCTTTGTGATCCAGTTGAAATTGCTTTGTTTTGTACTACATTTGTTGTCTTTTGCACAGAATGTAATGGGAGATTTCAATACTTTAAGATTTTGTCATTTTTACTTTTGTTGCTTTTCTCACACTAGTGGCTTCAGTAGAAAGTATTTTAATTAATTAAAACTGTTTTTTATTACTATTTTACTGTAAAAAATTTTACTGTGAAATGCAGATAGTCAGACTAAGTTTCCAGGCAGCGTTACCACAGTGTCCTTCAGAAAGATGGCGGGTCAACAGTCTGACACAAAGACTGCATTCAGCTAACACCAACAGATTTAGCAGTCTTCGGTAAGCTTCATCCTCATTTGGAAATCTGGTTGTTTCTGTAAAAAATGTTAATTTATAATTAGACAGATTTTCTAAATCTAGTGAAGGGACAAAAAGAGAGAAGGGTGTGTGTGGGGAGATTATTGACTTATTTACCAAAATAAACAATGCCGGTCTGTGGTTAAATCATTTTGGGCTAAAATCAGCTTGTGGGAATTAGATGTACAGCATCAGCAAGACAGCAGACGGTTGGTGAGTTTATCCTCACACTACGCTGCTCTAAAGATAAAAAAAAAGAAGCTAAATTTGCACTAAGAGATGTTGAGCTTGATCAAATTCTAGAGATATTGTGTCAAATAAAAGGTACATGACAAATTTTTCTCTTGCCCAATCCAGATGGTTTGCTGCAATAATTTCTATTCTGTTTGATTTATCTGCTGCGAACGATCAATTTCCCTATGCAAAGTTTACAGGTTCAACTTGACATTATTACCCCAGTTTTGAGGAGGCCTCTTTATTCAAAGTCAATTAAATGGCAAAGGAATGCTGCATGGATTTATAAAAAGGAGAACTGTGTTTGAGAAAGGAGAAGGGGAGGATTTCAGAAGCAAACAAAGCCTTTTACAAGAGGTGAGAATTTCAAAAGATAATGCATAAATCTACATCTAAATCTGAAATCACTCTCTCAAAATGCCAAATCTCTGAACATCCATCCATCAGTTCTCATCTAGAGACACAGGGCATTTTACATTATAAACAGGATCATTTTAGAGGATCTTTAAACATGGATTTGAATTCAAATGCACTGGGGCAGGTGAAGATCAAGTAGCTCCTGGTTTCTGGATAAAACTCTGGTTTGACCTGAAGAACAATTTAAAGGTAAAGGTTATGAACATATATCTGAAGTGAATAGTATTAGTTAATAAAAGGTCTTAATTTTTTCTAATTTTTATGAGAAATGTGCCCTGATAGACATTTGTATAGATTTTTTCTTTATTCCTGTTGATTAAAAAAAATAAAATAAAATAAAGCAAGATGAAGCATCGACAAATATTCTTTAAAATGTAAAGAACAACACATTATTGGTGAGGACTGTGCAAGTATGTGTGCATGAGACTCATTGGATTAAAGGGCTATTGTGCGGAGGTAGAAGCCTGGGGGCTTTCATTTGGGGACGACTTAGGGTCTTTTCTTTGCAAATTAAATTATTTTCCTCAACTGGTATGTGAGATTTTCATAAGCACACAGTTTCCTCTCTATCAACCATGAGCAGCTCCATCTTTCTTTTTGCTGTGTAGAAGCAGTGTAATCACATGTATAGCTATAACTCTGCCTTTTGGAATCTCTCCATAAAAGCATGCATCTTTCAGAAGGAAATGGGAAATCTTTCTGCTTTTTATCGACATGTAGATTAGTATATACTGAACATCTCAACCCACAGACGGATCCAGCTTTTTTTTCAGGTTCTCATGTAACTAAGACTCCATGTATTCAAATAAAAATAAAAATAAAAGATGCCTCTGGTGCTGCAGTTCCAATACATCAAAGTTTTATTACTTTTAAAAGACTGGAGATTTTTACACTAAATTACAAGTACTGACCACAAAGAAAGTTTAATTACTTAGTGACACGTGTGCTCTCAAACATATATTGTTTTCTAACCAAAATTATCAAGATTTGATGCCAAAATTTTATCAAACAAAAGAAGCATTTGCATTACACAACTGTTCCAGAAACACTCCCAACCCTAACTGCTGTGGAGAAATCTTGAGTTTTAGCTCTTCAGCTTTCTCCTTTTCTTCTGCATCCAAATTTAGAAACATTCCTTTTGTAAAAGAATCTGAGCTTTTACCGTTTGTATATAATAAAAAAAAAAATTAACTTTTTTTGTCTCTACTATGTTGTCATGAAAGAACTGTAGTATCACCTTTTTTCACTTTTGCTTGAATATTAGTGTGAAGTATGACAGACTCATGGATGGTAAATTTCACTCTTTAATCACAGAAGATGTCCTACAACACTACAACGGATTAATCTTATTGCAACTATCCTGAGTTGAATGAGTTCCAGGCACCATATTGCTTAGTAGAGATTTGATTTGAGAAGTAAGACAACACTCTGGGTTGGTGGACCCAAATTCAGAGTTTCTTTATCACCATCCATCCATTCATCCCTTCTTATGCATGCATGATTGCAGGGAAGTTGGTATATGTCTGCAAAGGTCATTGCCAAGAAGCAGACCAGGACAAGTTGCCTGGTCATCACTGGAAAACATAAATTATGGATGTAAACAGAAAACAACAATTAGAACAAATTCTTTAAAATAAAATATCTAAGCCCTTTATATAATTAGATGCATTTTGGGAAACATAAAAATAAAAAATAAAAACGTATATCAAGCAAAACTTTAGTCTCAATTTTTTTCTGTATATGTGGTACTTTGTGCAGTCGTCAACACTCAACCTGGCTTTGGTGCTGTTTCGCTTGCAGGTTATTCTGGAGTCTTTGGTTATTGCACTGAGGCATTGTTCTGATGTACAGCAGATGGAGGAAAAATGGCTCTGCTAATGTTGTCAGTAAACAAGGCAGTAAATCAGCCAGGCAGCCATCGCAGCAGGATTGAGTCTGAGAGCAGAGGCGTGTGGACTTGGAGACTTGACGTGAGCGCGGTACTTTGAGCAGCGGCGCTGATAAGGACGGGCGAGTGTGCAGCTGGTTTACTCTGCTGACAGAGTGAGTACGAGGCAGACAGGCGGCTGCAGATAGAAGCTTATTCTGGCTGCTGTTGGGCTCCTGGACGAGTCTGTACATTTGTGTGTATTTGGTGGCTTTTGGGAGTGAATATCGGCCTCTTCTTTTTTGACAGGTCCTGTCCATTGACGAGGGATCCTTTTCTCATTAAGCCCCCTCTCCCTAATCCTCTGCCTCGTTTGAAACCCGGTCCACACCTCTTCTCCGTCAGTGAGAAAAAAAAGAAAAGCTATTTGTTAGAAGATGCTCCGGCTCTTTCTGCCTTTGCTCTTCTGCTCTCTGTCTCTTCTATCCACCTTTCGGGCCCCTCCTTTCCTCCTTTCTCTTTATCAATGAATATACCACTCCTGACACTAAAGACTTAACATCAAATGAGCTTGGAAATCCATTTTCACACTTTTGGCTGCCCATTCCAAAGCTTTGTATTTTTTTTTTTTTCTATTTCATAGGAGGCGAACGGAGTGTGGCTCACAGACACAGTTGCCTTTGTTCGTCTGCCCTCTGGCCCTCAGTGCCCAGGCTGCCCGTACCACCGGGAGACGGCTAGAGGAGATCAAACGGGCTGCAGCGAAGAGCGTCGGTACCTGGCCCCAAAAGATGCCCCCTGGCTCTCACAATTAAATCAGCCAGCTCGTAAAAAAGGAGAAAAAAAAATCCTGGTACCGTCAATCAAAATAATTTACCCAGGCACGGTTGCTTTCTTAAAGGCGCACCGCTGCTTTCCTGACGGGGCCTGTCCACTTAATTTCAAAGCTCTTTATTCAAATCAGGGCTGAGGAGGAAGTGCCGGCAAGCACCGCAACCAGTATTCTTATCCTCTAGCCTCCAGTTGTCTTCAAAAATAATGTGGGGGAGGAGGAGAGGGACGAAGGGAAAGAGATAGGAGAAAGAAAAGAGGAGCCCGGTGAGGCAGCGTGTCATTTGAATAATACGCTGGACACTTTCAATCTCCCAGAACATAAGAGGAAGGTTTTAATGCACAGGGTGCAGGAAGCACACACAGTGCCCCCGGATGCCTCAGTGGAGGGCTGTTGAAAAACGTGTGGTGAAGTCAGATGGAGGTTAAACTCAAAAGTTGGGCTGACCAAAGAGGTGGGCTGAATGTAAAACCAACATCGCTGGTTTCTCTGTGCCTCCTCTGCGTTGAATAGGCCAATCGTACTCAGACGAAAACACAATCTTGTCATGCAGCGAGAAAAAGAAACAGACACCAAACAGATAAATGGAAACATACTGGTGGAGTCTGGTTGTTCTTGTTTTCTTTCTCTTTTTTTTACTTAGACATTATTCATAAAGGATGTTTATTTCATATCCATAGGTTCCCTTGTATAAGTTTCAGAAATCATTAAAAAACCCACATCCATTCATCTTTGGTTGATGATGATGGTTGAAAGGTTTTCAGGTTAACTTTGTGGTGTATTTCTCCATTGGGTCAATACAGGAACATAACACAAAGATGTAGGGTGTCATGTTCCTGTATTTCAATGTATGTATTTCAAATGATAATTTAACTTCCAATTAATCTCATATGTACTTTTTTGAATACACTACCAAAAGAAAAGCCAAGAAATTACAGGGAACTCCACACAAAAAGGCCATGGTTGGGTTTCAAATGCAGTGGCAGTGGCAACAACTAAATTATAATTAAAATATTCTCTCATCTTAATGATTTCAAACCCTTCACATGCAAATTTTTGTGTCTCAGAACAGTTTTAAGTTTTTTTTTTTGTTTTCACCTTTTTTTAAGCTAATTAAAAAAAAAAAAAAAACTAGACACATGGTTTCTGGAATTTATGATTGAAAATTTCAAATTAAACCTCAGACCAGTTCCGTCAAGATTGCATTAGCAGTATGCTACACAGCTAAGTCCATTTGCAGGTTGCTGAGCCTTAGAATGGGGGTGGTGAGTAGAATGGACTTTAGCACATATCAGTTAAAGAAAGGCTGTTCTTGAAAACGCTATTAAAATCCTAAAAGCTATAACATCCAGTGAAAAATAATCAAAATTACAGAGAATAGGCAGTAATTATTCATGAACCATAAATGTGTGTGTTCATAAGAGATTGCTTGCAAGAAGTCAAACAAAGCAACTCATTAATAGTACTTTTTTACTCTAACGAAACTCTAAAAAACATAGAGTTTTGACATCAAACTAATTTCAACTGCTTTTATTTGCGATTAGCACAATTAGAATAAAATATTTCTCTAAATTTCACTTCTATAATTAACAGATATAAGAAGAGAATGCTTTGCAAAGGAGCTCTGCTTGTATGTTTAAACTGAAAAGAAAAAATCAGGAGTCTGCCAAAGTTTAAAATCATATAAAATATTTCAATTATTGGTTCATGTCTATATCAGTGAATGGATCAGGGGCATCTGCCTGATGTCCAGTCCAACAAATGGAGTCAGGAAGGCTTCCTACATTTTTTTGCTGAGCATGGTTTCAGACATAGAGGTGATTGGGAAAATGTCGCCTCCTAAAACAGTGAAATATTTTGTTTGTGGAAGTCGTTCCACATGTTCATTTTTCTTGCACCTTCATCATGAACTGGGGTAGGATTATTCAAAATTCCCCCATGTTTTCACCACAGCATATAATAAATGCAAACTTGGACCTCAAATACGTGTCTTTTTCAGCTTTACCTTTTGATTTTTCTTAGCATGTGAGGTTTTTGTGGCCCTTAATCACCGCTTTTTTCCCCCATTTCAAGTGATGACCAACAAACACCTTACGCAGGTATTGTATCCAGGAAATCAATTTTGGCTTCTCTCCATTCATAATACCAGCAATAAATGACAGCGTCTTGCCATTCTGGAGCTCTCCTGCAGTCCTCTTTGTTACACCCAAACACTCAGGCCATTGTTCTATTATACTGTGTCCTCGT
The DNA here is from genome assembly GCF_027474105.1 of Poeciliopsis prolifica. Classification (NCBI taxonomy): domain Eukaryota; kingdom Metazoa; phylum Chordata; class Actinopteri; order Cyprinodontiformes; family Poeciliidae; genus Poeciliopsis; species Poeciliopsis prolifica. The sequence goes on from NW_026562388.1 coordinate 13,195,398, forward strand.
GGCATAAATCATAAAACGACATCCACCTATACAGATGCTTTCTCCGAGAATCGTAGACACAGCAGGGTGTATCTTTAAGGCTTTTGTGTTGGCCTGACAGACAGCGTGGTATTGTTACCTGATTTAGACAAAGGTAGGCTTTCGTGTTTTCTGTGTAGTGAGTGGTTTTCTCCAATTCTTTGACTGTTGAAGCTCCATGAGTTTCTGAGAATTCGAGAGTAAGCAGTTTTTTTTTTCTTTTGATTTATTTTTACGTGCTCTCCAAGACAAAATGAACAAAACTTTTCATTGGTTTCTTTAAAGATAGGCACCTTGAATGGTAGAGTTTTGGCCCAACATTGCTAAAGAGGAATATTTGGTCACGGTAAGATCAATCAGAAGACAATTGTGAATGAATTCCATAGTCTGCAGGGTGGTTTAATAAGTGTACTTTTGGCCCTTTTTGTCTTGAGCCATGAGTAGCCTTGCTTCTCTTTTTTTCCCCTCTAGAGGAAATTGCAGCACACTCAAGCTTGCATTTCTCTTCTCCCTGAGTAACTATCAAAAGAGAGAGATTCATCACTGACACAGAAAACAATGAAATCTGCGGCTCAGAGACTATTTTTTATCTAAATATACACTTAAATACATTTAACTGACCAAGAGGGGAGTATGCAGTGGCTTCCAATAAAGCAAGATAAAGCACAGCTCTGGTACTTTGATTTGAGCGTCTTGGAACCGAAAACAAAATGGACTCTTCTATAAATCATGATAATACTGTGACTGGAGGGAGAAAAGAGAAGGGGGCGGCTATGCAATAAGAGATAAAAAGTAGGGCGTTAAAAAAGTGAACTCCATTGTCATTGCATGGGGGGTGGGGAGTGAAATGGAATGTGCACATTGGCCGGAGACTGGCGTACTTTTGGGAAGGTGCCAATGGCTCATCAAAACAGTTATGAGCTTCAGACTCCTGAAACGAGACAGGGCCCCTCGCTGGCTACCCTGGGGCAACCCTTGGGACAGACATCAGAGCTGCTGGACAAAGAGGTGAAACGGTAAACCGGTCTGTGGTTAAATAAAGGCCGTCGGTATCAGTCTGCCTCTGCTGTTCCAGCTGGGTGTAATTCAGTGTGGTCCATAATTATGCAGACATTTCTCTAAGACGTGGTGGGCTTTGGAAATTTTCCCGTCTCTGACTGTGCAAAGCTTATATCAGGAGAGCAACTGTGCTTTGTATTATTAATTCTGCATAATTTTTGACCAACTAAAAAGATGACAGAAGTATGAACTCATGCTGAGCCTTAAGAGCCTTTTGCCCTGAGGGACTCAAAGTTAAATTGTGAGGACATGCATTCTGAATGAAGGAACACTGTTTGCATCTGTCTTTATAATGTCTTCATGTGGGAACAAAAAAAAAAAAAACTTTGAGGCTTGATTAAAAACCCTATACAATATAAGTAAATGGAGACCAAACACAATAACTTGGTCTTGTCATTTATCTTTTAATAATTAAAAAAGCTGAAGAAGGATAGAAAAAATCTCACAAGACATCAGCTCATACAGTGAAAGTTTGTGAACTGATTTGGTGTTTCTGATGTATAAACTTGGTCAAAAAGCTAATTTAGAAAGCCAGAATCCAGCACACTAATTGTTTTCAATTCTATTTAGTCAATGTAGATTATGGTCTACACCCAAGCTGATTGCAGTCCACACAAAAATGCCCTATTTATCCTACACTGGATTGTGGAACTTCAGAGAGAAGCCCAGACTTGCTACTGTTAGACTCTTTAGTTCCTCCTTTAAGATCTCAAGTTATTGTGAGGCGAGATACATGTTGGCATATGTTGTCCATCTGAGTTCTGAATATGTTCCACGTTCTCCTTCAATTTGAGTTTCTTCTGCAAAGTAGGGAGTTTGCAGATTGAACTCATTTTACCAGTTTTAGCAAAATATGATGAAATTCCAAACCATTTATATGACAATAGTTTGAGATCTTAAGACAGTACAGTCCAACCCACATCAGAGGCGGACTCATGTCCAGACTCTCATTTTGTTGCTCATAATCTCACTTTGGGTCTTGAAACATAGATGGGCCATTCAATGCAGTTTCATATCTCCTTCAGTATGACCATTTGGATTTTCACTCTCATCACCCCAAGAAAAGTTCTGATTTATGAATTCATCTTCTGCTTCTTTTCCCATTTTGGGGCCAATGTACTTGCATTTCCTTACTGGAATCTCACACCTAACCTGAAACCATCATTGCATCTTTTTCCAGCAGTGAAATAACTCAAAGCCGGGTGACAGAAATGAGCCCGATTAGTAATGTTGCAAATGGCATAAGCGAGATTCCACTGATTTCTGTCTTTCACCTCAGAATTTCTACTTTGCATGTAAAACTGTGAAGTACAAATGGACAATTGTATGTTTTAGGGTTTTTCAATCAGAACTACGATGGTAAGGTTTTTTTAATTTATTTATTATTTTATATTATTTTCAGTAAAGATTTTGGAAGCAGGACTGGCTGAGGTGTGGATATTAAGTTGAACTTGCTTGGCCATGGTTGGGGATGACTTGGATCGCTTCCCTCCAATCTGAAGTCCTGATGTCTCAGAAAAGGGCAGGGTCACTGAAGCATGTTACTAATTAATACAGAGCCAAAAGATTAGGGTAACACATACACACACACTCACTGAGAAAGAGAAATAAAATAAAAAAATCAGGTCTCTTCATTCCTCTGTGCAGGGCTCAATCAAACACATTTAGGACACCTTGCTGAGCCAGTCACACACACCAATCTACTGCAGCAGTGCAGATCAATAACACTAATAACATTTGGGGTTTAATCATGCATATACATACGTTTTCGTCTCCCATCAGTCGGAGGGATGGAATCGGAGCAGCTAATGTATTCACTCTGAGACCAACTGCCGTTTGACACAAAGGGAGGGGAAAGCTGGACTTGGTTGAGTAACCGTAATAATTGGAAAATGATTTTGATAGCCTGAAACAATCTAATATATTACAGAATTTTATTAAAATAATATCAAATCAAATTAACTGCTATTCCATAATGAATTAGGTAACAACTTAGGCTGATATTAATCGCTATTCTCTCCCTTAGGCCCGTGCAGACTGGGAGAGAGGATGAGTGAGGGGTGAAAGGAGGGATGATGGAAAAACGGGATGGAGCAACAGAAAAAAAAGTCTGGATATGGGGTTATTAACTTGACTCTTCCGGCTTTTTAAAATTCTTTACTTACCATGGACCTTAAAGCAGAGGCCTGGGAGCTTTTCTGGATCACCTTCATGTTATCACTGACTTCGCTGTTATTTAGTTGTAGGTTTTATTGGCTATGAAATAAGTACACTAATATAATCTTGCAGTTTAGACATTAAGTCAAAAATGTCTGTCTCTTATTGACCTCCAAACAAACTCTTTATTTGGATGCCAGGCAGAAATGTAATAAAGATATTTTCCTATAATCCATTTTCTTTAGCCGTATGTGCGCACTCCAAATTATTTCAGATTTTTCCAGAATCTGTCAAAAGGCTGGGATGGCATGACTCAATCCAGAGCTGCTGCTCCTCCTACCAGCATTGTGGATACCTATGGACTCTTTAACTGATATACATAGCCTGCTCTCACATTCACAACCACCAGTGCTCTTTATAATGCCAATCAGTTTCTGTTTTAATGGCATCTGGAGCAACTAAAAACAAAAAAAAAAAAGTTGCAGCACTCTTTGCTTGAGCCGTCTCCTCCAATATTTTTGTCCCAATGACGTTTTTCCACAGACAGCTACAGAACTGGAGTTAGAAATTACCTAAAGACTTTAAAGGAAGTGAGATAAACTCTTTGCCCCTTTCTGCATTGCTGTGTCTGCAGGGATTAAAAGATGATAAGTGAAAGGACGGCATTGCCGACGACGTTCTCAGCGGTGGCAAGAGGCTGACGAACCTTTATCCCAAGCCACTGTAGCACTAATAGATGAGGCTTAACCTATTCCGGAAGATCCAAGGGTTTTGTCAATTTAGGATCACTTTAGCAGGATTTCTGCGGTGTGGCAGCCTGGATTATCATTTGCGGCCTGAAGCACGACGGGGGTATCTGCCCTCGAACCCATAATAATGGGGTCTGCTCTACCCAAAGAAGATAAGACTAGCTACTTATCGAAGACATTGCAGGTGTTCACAAAGTCAATTGCGGGTGAAAGGCGAACAACTAGTGGGGATTTTTGCGTTCTATGAGACATCCTCGCATTGAACCACCTACCAAAACGAGCTCCGGATACAGGAGTAAGAAAAGGAGCTGGGGAGGAGAAAAAGCGGCACACTGACAAGATTATAAAGCCCACAGAGAGGACTTGCAGTATTACACGTCACAGAAATCAGAATTTGGGCATGTCATCAAACTTCCTGAGGAGAGGAAAGCCCTGCAAGTTTTTCCCTGGAGAGTCGGGAGGAGGTGTGAAGTGGAAGTGTTTGTTTAACCCGATATGTCCATGAAGAAATCCTTCCTTTAGCCACACTTAGAAAAACGATCTGAAGAGGTGTGAAAGGCGCATCGGCCCCCCAACACCTCCAGACTCAGCCTCTTCTTCCTGCCTGAGGAGAGATGCCAGAGAAATACAAAACAACCCACTTTTTTATTTTTAATTACTAATTATTTCAGAGAGGCTTTAATGGCTTTATTTGAGCTGTCACAGTCATCAGAGGCAGAGACATAGCAATGGAAATATAGGAAGCGAGGGAGGCAGGATTAGGTTTCTCCTGGGGAAAGCAAGGAGGAGGGAGGACAGCTCGTTCCTGATCCAGGGGGTTTTCAGGCCAGGGGGGCGACAGCTGCACTGTCTTTAGCCTGGATTTGAATTTGAATTCTATCTAACGATGCAGCGCCGGCGAGGACTTGGCAGGGCAGTCTGCTAATCTCCCAGACACAAATGCCTGGGCTTTTCTTGTGTGCCCTCGCCGAGATTTGAGTAATTAAAGTTAAATTGAAGGGAATAAAAAATATCCTTCTTGTACCCTGGCTGTCTTGCTAATGCCAAGTGTGAATAGTCAGGTTTGTCCTCAGAACTATAATCCCCAATGCTATTTCTCTTCCCCGTCTCTCCCTCTCTCTCTCTCTCCTTTAAAAAGCTGAGGTGCTGCCAAGTTTTCACAAGCTCTAAAGACAGTGATAAGGCGAAGGGCCGCAGCCTTTCATCTCGCAGGCATCTTTAAGAAAAGGTGAAAGCAAAGAAGCGACGGGGCTGCATGTGTCTGCAAAGTGGAAAAGACCAACAGCTAGACAGCATCCATCATATTTGGCTGCAGAAGTCTGGACTTGTCGGAGTTAACAGAATTTAACAGGCCTATGAGGCAGTCGGTTAACCCTTTGCCTCCTCTGGGTGTGGGCTTTAAAAGGCAGCAAGGAGTTCATTTAACTGCATTCCACTTCTTTAGGAATAATCCTCGGGGAATTAACCACAGACGATTTTTATTAAATACCAAATCGGCCATAGTGACGTCTCCCAAATGGGACTAAATCTAATTATATCATCCAATGTTTGTTTGCGTTTGAGTGCAGGAAAACTTCACGAGTGTGTTTCCATGGATTGAGGGAAAACCTGGATAAACTTGTGTGCTTAATCTGTCCGACGCTGGTGGGTGCAGCCGGGGGAAATAGAAGATGTTTGCAGGGAAGTAGTGGTGCAGGAGAACAATTGTTCAGGCTCAAGCCGTCCGTTGGTTGGCTTTCAACAAGCTCAACTCACTTCTCATGAACTAATTGAGAAGGGGTGTCTACAAAGATTTGATTGTTCAAATAGGTTGTTGCTGTTACTAAAAAAAAAACTGTTTTACCTGGAAGTGAATAAGAATTTGCTTTATGTTCCAAGATTGTGTGTACAAACAAGAAAGTTGACTTCAGTTTCAAGAGCTTGAAACACACAGACATTAAATATTGACATAGAAACTGTATTTTTTCTTTATTTTTAAAAAAATCATTTTTTTAAGCCAGATAACATCTACAAAAGCTCTAAGGCACTACACACCCACAGTTTCTTTGTAGGCTGTATATATATATATATATATATATAGAGAGAGAGAGAGAGAGAGAAGAGAGAAAAAGAGAGAGACAGAGAGAGAGAGAGACAGAGAAAGAGAAAGAGAGACTTTCATAGGTGCAGCAAATGAAGCAAATTAGCACAATCTATCCAAACCACCTGATGACCTAGAATCTGGAGGTCATGTATGTTCACTTCTACAAATATATCACAATAAAAAAAAACAGAAAATGTGTTTCTTTGCTCAAGTCTGCTTGCCAAAATCATGTGATTGAGATTTTTTTTTTCTTTTGTGTATTTTTCAGTTCATCACTCCAGTTCAGATGGTGGCAGCCAAGCACTTTGAAGCTAGTTTGTCAGCCAACAATGAAGCTTAAAACATATATTATAAAACATGTTAAACTTCAGCAAAGATTTAATATGCCAGGTTTCAACATTGGACTGTTGTTTCTTTCTTATTTTTTATCTCATGTAAAAAAGCCACAATAATTAGAAGTCTCCAAATGAAAAATTTGCACTAAACACAACCTGATCAGAATTGTTTGTTCTTTCTACAATGTTTTTAAACTCTGTAGCTGTAAAGAGCATTAAAAAGAACACCATATTTTGTATTTATTACAGAGTCTCTCTTGCTCTTCTTTCTTTTTTCAATTTTCTTGAATGCACCAGATATTAAATCCCAACTGTAGTTTCTGCAGTTCAGAATCAATGCTCTTCTCCAATACAGGTTAACTAGGCTAACAAGGTACTTTTCTTTTTTTTCTTTTTTTTCTCACGTGTCACCATAACTTCATAATTTGTTTCTAATTATATATCTAATTTTTCTCTGGCTTTAAGGCTGGGTGGTTTGCTGAAAAGTTAGGCTATTGCAAGCAGATTTCCTCTCTTCTATGATGATTTATTGAAGCTTCATCAGAATCACTTTCTCTAATGGTGATAAAAGCTTCAAGATTTGTAAGCAATTAAACATGGATTTGAACAACATTCTGAGCTTAAACTATGATGTTTTTCATGGGAAAATCAGAAATTAATTAATCAAAAATCCTGTTAATTTTCATTTTAGCTTTGCAAGTGGATTATGTAAGTAGAAATGTATTGCTCCCAGGCCTGTCCATCATCTGATGGACAGGGCTTCATCAAATGAAGCCCTGTCCAAAAACTTTGTGCCAGTTTTTCTTTGTGTTTGCTAGATGTAAAACTAAGTCCTCTCAGTGGGTTCAAATACATTGAAATATATCAGAAAAAAAGTATTTCTTTGCAGGAGAAATTCAATACATGTAAAAATGATCCAGCAAAGGAACACATACAGAATATATATGCAGGTGGCATATCCCTTTTCAGTCTCTCAGTCTCTCTATCTCATTTAATGTAATGCTTCCTTATCCTGATCCACCAGTCGGTTTGTTGATGGATCAGTCATTACAGCAGGGACCAGCGATGCAAACTCAGTCAATAGAGGAAGAATTAAGTTCTCCCATGGCCATCTGTGTAATGATAAAGAGGGGGTGCTGCTATATTAACCTGGGACCAGGCAGACTGCTGCAGAATATGTGTGTGTGTGTGCACATGTTTGCAGATCAGTGTGTGCAGGTCAGGTGACAAGTGTTTTTCTGGTTCTTTGTTTCCTCTGCTGACTCACAGCCTAGGCTGCCTGAACACAGTTTCTCTGGAGCATCCCTCTTCCTCCACTTCTATCCGACTATCCTATAATGATGTTCTGGTAATTGAAGAAAGTGGAACAAAACTGGAGAGTGTAAACCAATTCTTCCACTTCCCATCCTCCCCTCTCCTCCAGCTTCCATTTCAGATTATATTTTTTTCTGCAAACACTTCTCCACTTCCCCTTTTCATCTTTTCTGAACTCTGCTTTTCTAAAATAGCAGCTGTTTCTTCTTTGCTTACTTTATTTATGTCTGTGGAGAATTTGTGTTTTTAGCAATTAGGGAAAAAATACTAATGTGTTGAAAAGCAGATTAAATCTATTAGGTTAGTGTCTATTTGAATTGATGCTGAGAATAGCTAAAATTTATGTTGGGCCTTAAATAAAAAAATAAAAGTTTTAGGGAACAAATGTTAGAACTCTTTTTAAGATAAAAGTGGGTTGTGTGTGGGCATATTCTCCAGTGCATTTAAAAGTAAAACTTATTACTTTGTGTGAGAGAATTTTAGTTTGTGTACATCAATTTGATAAAAAGCAACAGATAAAGACAAAATAAAAAGAAAAGCTGAATATATACTTTTTAAATTGTCCAACAATAAATCCCAATGAGAAAATTTGCTGCATCTGAGTCCTATAAGCGCTGAACAGCTAAAATAAGGTAGATGCATGGCCTTGCAGAACTGTACTATTGGTTCATCAAATTCTGAACGATGGGAGAAATAAAAGACAGACAAAAAGAATGAAAAAGGCGAGGAGGAAGAAAAGTCAAGAAGAGAGGTGAAGGCAGATATTTTTCTTCCAAGTTTGACTACAGGCGAAACAGCAAACCATAATTAATTACCACAGACAGGTATGTATGAAAAACAATATTCCAACTCACAGAGGGCTGGGAGGTCTTTGTGCCAATAAAAGCAGGTATTCATCAGATGAAGGCCTGTCCAAGTACAGCTTCATGAAAGGGGACGCTGCCTTGTGTTCTTAATTTATATCAAAATCCCTGCGTAAACTGCAAGGTTGTAAAATGTCCCAATTAGCCATCTGTGATTGTCAGGAATTGCTTTGATGTATGGGCCTATCAATATAGCACAACTGCAGGCTAAGCTGTAATATCACACTGTAATTCTGGTTGCACGTGGCTGAAAAGGAGCCTCACTCACTCTGTGTGTGTGACTTTAAAGACCGTTAGGGAGAGCTGTTCACTTGAAGGTGCAGACATTGAATCAGTGAAGATGAAACTACAGCCGACTGTGCAGAAAACTTTGAAATTAATCCCTCACAGTTGCTTTGCAAACTTCACTGATCCTCAGTTTGAAGACAAGACAAGTTGATATATTGATAGCTAATATCACACCATTCATTCACCAGGCGATCTGAAGTACTTCACAAACAAACACTGGAGAAATATTAAAATAACAAATGCTGTCATAAAAACATTCAAAAGAAAGCTTTTTTAGTGTATTACTCGTCAGTCATTGGGCAAAATTTTACAAGTGATACTTTAATTAATAGCTGCAATAAACAATATTATTTTACTTGCTAATCTAAAGGAACTAGTGGATTCTGGACACCTCTGATTTTCAGGGAGTTTGCTCACAGTTGAGAAGCATAGAAACTAAATGCTCCCTCACCTTGTTCAGTTCTGACCCTGGAAAAACTGAGTGAAAATACCTCTGAGTCATATCTTAGATAATTCCGAGATGAATTTCTCAAGAAAGAGATTAGTAATTCAAAGCAATATGGGTTAAAGATAAAGGGTCAATTACCATTGAATCTGAGTCATCTTTGTTGCTCTAAAATATGTGAAGATATGTTTTATGCACAACAGTCTCAGTCCAGCTTATTCTATGTGTGTCTTACTCACCTCCTGGCAATTGAATATTTTCTTCATATTCTGATGAAGGTACAACTCACTACAGTACTATAATGGTCAATAATATTGACTTACACAAAATTGGCTTTCAGGAGGAATGATGGACAGTGGATGTCGTTTTGCAATTTTCTAACTTAATCTGCATGCTAATTTTATACATCTTTTGCTTCTTTGAAGAAAAGTTTCTCAGCAACCAATAATTTACCTGGGCATGTTTCTGGTCACTCTTTATCAATTTTTATTTACTTCCTCATATGCAAAAACAATGATATGGGACACAAGCTGGATTTCGAGACAGGTGGGTAATTTTTCTCCTGACAGGAGTGACTTCTGCATGTTTAAGATATTCTCATATACTTGAACAACCCAGATTTTAATGGCTGGGCCATGGAAAGTTCTCTTTAAGGTGAAATCTGTCATATAAAGCTCTATCTAGTTGCTATCAGCATGTGACTTAATATGGTGAAGAAAGCTTAAGCAGTTATTATGGGGTATGGATATGAAGGTGAGTTATTTAGACTGTTGTCTCTCTACTTGAAACTAACACTGGTGTAGTTTCAAGGTGTAAAGCGTAAAGTTGTTCTGCTGTTGTGTTTTCAATTGCGTTGAGAGCACCAGTTCACAAACAATTCTCACTGGGTTGAATGAAATTATTATAAAGCATTGAAGGAGCCTCAGACAAATTTTAAATTGTCTGCATAATCATTTATGGTATTTGGTAGGAAAAGGAAACAGTGACAAAGAAGATGCAAATAAATTGTATGCCCTGTGAGAATTCCGTGGCTGGCTAACGGTTAGCCGATAATGGTGCTAAAGAGTGCATCTGCTTCAAAGCTTCCAGTTGGCAGCAAACTAAAGTAGTCATTCACAGTTGTATTAATGAGTTTGGGCTGCATTTGATCATCTCTAATCCAGCATCTAATGGTCTTATTATACACAATAATGCAGAAATTCTGGACTAAACTATTGCCTCTATTGCATGTTGACGCTAAAACATAGAGCTTCGTTGTAAGTGGAGCTATCCTCCTAATTTTTTTTTTTATAAAGTGTTGCTTCAGGAGTTATCCTGGCCATTAAAAGATGCAATATGTTTCATCCTGTGCTAAAAGTGCTCAGTGAAGGAGCCAATGACTTGGAATTGTGATTAAGCATGTCTAAGTCATAATTGTATCAAGAGTTTACAGAGGTTTGTGTACACAGATAAGATGTTCTCCATTGCAGAGTTTTCTCCATGGCTTCATGTCAGTGGAAAAATGCATTCTAATTATTAAACATACATGATCACGGCTTGGGCATCTTTAAGTGAATTATGATGTTATTGTGACACAGATTCATGTGACAAAGATGCAAATTTCAGTTAAACTTCTCAGTGATTGAAAACATATTTCACTTCCCAGCTGGCTGCTGATAAGGTAATGTTTTCTTTAAAGTATTCAGAATTGTTCAGTTCTAAACATTCATTTCATTGTGTCAAAACTAGGCTTAACTGACGGTCTATTAAACTGACTTGGTGCAATGTGGGTCACAGACTGATGGGGTGGGGAGAGTTGACGAGACCATGCCAACTTTTTATTGATGATTCCCAAACAAATAAAATCTTAATGAGATCTTTTGATGAATTTTTCCAACTCTAACAGGATTAGGAGTCATGCTGTAACACGATGAGTTGCCACTCAACATGCACTGGATGTCTTGTTTGCAAGTCATTATTGAAAAAAAATATATTAATCTTACCCCAGACTTGCATTATTAGGAGCAGAATAATTGAAAATATTCATATGTAGCAGTGTAATTTTCATCTGCATAATCGCCTGTGTTGATTACTGTGATCCTAGCCACATGCAAGGATAAGGCTAGTTTTAACCGTAAAAGGATTTATCATGTTGGATTAGCGCAAAGGCAGGGATCTGTGGCAAATTACAAAAACATCTACTAATATTTCTTCATTTGCTGTAAATTAAAGCAAAAGGATTTCTCCCACTAATGCAATGAGGGTGCAATGAAAAGTTAGTTTGGTGTTAGTCGGTCAAAGTGAAACAATGCTTTAATCCCTGGTTTTAATTTGCTTTCCAATTCACAAATTAGTTGCAGGAAAGAAAGAATGATAATGCTTTATAAATCTGTTTTTATGCATTTGTTGGCAACCACTTGTTTGGACATTGGGAGAAAAATGCATTTTTTGTCAGCATTTTACAGGCTTTTCTTCTCAGTAAAACTGCTGCAAAGACTTCCCTGAACAAGGGGCAACTATCAAATGTTATATCTTTTCTTTAAATTAAGTAAACTTAGTCCTCCCAGGTCCATAAATCCAGCGCTGAGACCTGAAGGAGAGTGCCTTTTCTTCCCCTCTGCTCCCCTCTGGTCAGTGGATTTACCACAGGAGTAATAACTGTCAGGCCAAATGCCTGGTAAAGTGGCGGACAGGAGCGAGTGGAGGGGGAGTATTTATCACGATATTGACTTTGTGACTGCCGTGTCGTGAACTCTTTTGTCATAAACTGGAGCAGTGCTGCGGATCGATCCGAGGAAAACTGCTGTCAGCTCGACTCCCAGCGAGCATTGCTTTTCCTACAGCCACTTAGAGGGCTGATAAATGCCCCGGTTCCTCCTGCCCCCCTGTGCCTGCTGCTGCGAGGAGAGGATGGTCAGGAAATCTTAACACACATTCACACAGCCAGAGTCCATCCTTTTGCATCCACACTCTGACCAAACACATCAAGAGAGAGTGAAAAACAATGTGCCGATTCTGCACTGCTGAAAAAAAAAACAAGAACACAGTACAGAGCTGGATCTGGAAAGATCTAGCAAGAAACTCAAAGTTCTTAAATTTTGTAGTGTTACATTTTTTAAATTTTCTTTATTTTAAGGGTAAGCAGTTTTGTGTTTCAGTCTGAATGAAATTTAAAATACAACTTGTTACTTTTTATTTTCACTGAGGCTGAAGAAATCAACCACGAAACTTACCAGTAAAAAACTTCTCACAACTCTAATTTCAAATTAATTCCATGACAGAATGATATATGTTCTTTGAGGCCAACAAAAATATGTTGTCCTTCTCATGCTAGAAGAGTAAATGTTGTTGAATGAGGAGTTTAAGATGTTAGAAGCTCAAGATGTTGGTTTGACTTGAGAACTTAAAATGATTTTGAAACTCAATCTGGAACTTAAAGGCCTGAGTTGGTTTTGCGGTGTTATGAGCCTTTATCAAGTCTTTGTGAGCGAGGAGGATCTGGTGACTCAACTGAGAGAGCTAGCTTGGGAATTTGACTTAATGCTTTAGTTGGTGTGTTGAAGGTTTTTTAGACAATTTAGAATCTGGATCTGATGTGACTTTGATTCTTGTGGCACAGACTTGGACTGTTGACTTTGTATGACTTAATCATTTAAGAAACTTTACTTGTTTTAGAAAACTTGACATCTTGGCAAGCTGACCTCAGGAATTGAGTTGACTTGGGGATCTTATTCCAAGTCAAGACTTAAGAGTTGTACCTGGAACTTGGGGACATGAACATGAGACCTACAGGGCATACCAGAGGTATTCAACTCCAGTCCTTGATGGCTGATGTCTTGAAACCTTTGGAAATGCATCTGCTTCAACACACATAGCCAAAATGTGATAATTACACTGGAAAATTTGATTACACACTGAGAAGGTCAAACAGGCATTTAATTCAGATCTATTGGAATAGGGACAGAGAAGTTCCAGGACTATTGCATTGGAGTGACTCTCAAATTTTTGTTGATAACCTTTTCGTTTCTTTCATTTCCTCCAACTGTTTTATTTTTCATATCTTTGTTTCCATTAAACTTTTTAAATTTTGGCTCTTTTTCAATTAATCTTAATCATGTCCCAAAAACACAGTCTTTTTATTTCATAAATGAAAGTTAACCTTGTGGGCACTTACAATGAATCGGTGAACTTCAGTCTTTTTTTTTTGTAAGTCCCCCTTGCATGTTTTCCTTGTTTCTCTTTATTTCCCACATGCGTAACAGTTGTTTTCTCTCCTTTCTCTTCTTCTCTTGTAGCTCTTTGCTTGAGATGAATGCAAAATCAATATCGTCTGTGCTGACATCCACAAGCTGACCGAGTGTGAAACACACACTGGTGATGGATGACAGAATCACTGTTTGTGTGTGTGGGTTCCTTCATGAGGCTGAGCAAATGCTGAGTCCTTGAATGTGACCTCTGTGACTCTCTGGGTCATGGTTGGAGGGGTCAGAGATACAGGAGGTGGGGGGGAGGGATCAAGCTGATATGGCTCCCCTGGGTGTCTGGAAAGGGTCACATCACAAGCATGCTCTTTGACTTGTCCCCCTGGCAGTTCAGATGGGTGGAGGAATGTGGGGATAGATTGACTTCACTGAGTTTAAGTCCCCTTGTCTTGCACGTAGTGAATGCAACATGGTTAATTCTGGAACAGAAACTGAAGAACTAACTGTTGCATGGAACCTAATTTCAATGGGATATCTCAGCAGCAAGCCCAAGCAGGACAGCTATGATCTCATATTATTAATAGCTGGTAGAACCAAGGGGGTTGTTAAGTGCTTTAGGAAATCTTTGTCAAGATCCAGAGTTTGGAGTGGCATCCATAAATGTCTTGCTGAGATACACTACCACTTTTTGGGCTATGGGATGAGTTAGAGTTTTATCAGTGCTCTTGACTTATGTCATGGCAACAATTAACACAGAAATGTCGAGATTCTAGAGCAACATATGGTGTCTTTAAAAGCACATCTTTTCAAGGGTTGTCCATGCATTTTTCTCTGAGGCAATGGAAAACTACATATTGCACCTATCCCAAAGGTACAGCTGAGGAAGAAGAGTGTTTCATGCAGACAGGCTCCTCAAGAGATTTTCCTTTATCATATATCAGCCTTTGAGAAATGTTCTGCCTGGAATCACTCAATATATGAAACTGCAGATATTCTTATATATAATGCAAAAGATATTGCAGGAACATTCCCTTTCAACAGAGATTTGACATATAAAGTATATTGATATAAATACATTGTATTTCAGGATGGAACACAATAAACAGAAACCAGTAAAGAAAACTGAAGTGAACCTGACTCTCAGGTGTACCGGTAAAACTCTCACAATGACCCTCATGTCGAGAAACAATACAGAAGTCATGGATCACGTCTTCAAAGCTCGTCTGATTTATTCTGTAAGCAGTGTTCCAGCATGATTTAACAGGAGACAGAGTGTACATCTTTAGTCCAGTCTCCTACAGAGACTTACAGAGATATCACCACTCCTGGCATGAAAGATGACAACTCTGCCTTTCCACACTTAATCAATGGAGCTGACCTTTGCAGAGGCCTCACGCTGAGTGATTAAGGCCAAGTCCCAACACGGACTGTAGGGATCATGGAAATAAAGCTGTCCAGATGGGGAGAGAGAGGAGGCGACCTCCTGCAGTTTGGAATTCATTGTCACCTCCATCCATTCTTTTTCACTGTGCAAGGCCTGTTTAAAGTACTCATCCAGGTCACTTTTCCCCATCAGATGGTGAGAGGATTTTATTTGAATCTCTGTAGCTTCAGAGCTACACAAAACACAAACTTCCTTACATCTTTCTTAGGTAGATTATCTAAGCAAGTACTGTATTTTTCCAGAATTGCAGAGTAATTATTGTTACAGCAAATACATTATGTGGTTTTCTTAGTTTTACATATTTTTTTTTACAGATCTAATTTCTAAAGACAAACATTCCAGGACACATCCTAGAACTCTGTACTTGCTCATTCGTGAGTCGTCACACACTGATACTTTGCTCATAAATGCCCAAATAACTTCCCAAGAATATTTTGAAGCAAAGAGCCGTATATTTGGTTGTCCTTAGTAAACATCTATGACTTCAGACTATAACTCTAACTTCTGTTTTCCTCTTTATTGGATTTTCCTGTTCAGTTTCTTGTAAGACCAAATCCTGTATCACCCAATCACATGGGAGACATACATCTAACTGTGGTGAAGATGGTTAGCTGAAGTTAAAAACTATTATATAATGGGAAAAAATTTAGGTGATTTGCAGTGACATGGTTATTGATGCCAGATGGGCCGGCCTGAGTAGTTTAGAAACTCCTGATCTACTGGAATTTCCCACACAACTGTAAAGTTTAGTAAGAGTAAAAATAGAAAATACTCCAATCAGTGTAAAACAAACATATTATGTTGATGCCAAAGGTCAGATGAAATGGTGCAAATGAGTTTGAGATTAAACAAGAATAACTTAAACTATTATAGGGAATGTCATCTCTAAGCAAGCAACTGATTGAAGGCAAAAGCAAATGGACTACTCATCAGGCTCAGCTTGGGGATGAGATGGAATGCTGGATCACCGTCATGGAGGGGAAATAGACAAATCTGCAGCAAGGGCTTAATGCCAACAGTGGAAAATTTATTTTCATGATCACCAAGAATTGCCTTGGAAACAGTTTTGTGCTTTAGTTAGATTTATTATTGCATATTCTGTTTATTTTGTATTCCATTTCATCAATGTAATAAAACCAAGCCAATTTTGAGACAAAGTTGTCTCAAAGTTTTGTTGTTTGGCTTTGCTTTGCTTATACTGGCTCAAACTTAAAAGAAGTTATAACTCTGAAAATTAAAGACGTGTTGATGATAAAGTTAAAGAAAACGTGCAAACTGTATAAACTCTTAAAGGTTTAAATTCTCAAGACTGAAGCAGTGTTTTCTTTATCCATAATTGACTATATATTGGACCCAGCTGATGTTCCAAAAATCCTAATTTTAGGAGAAAATGAGAAATCAGAAAAATAAATCTATCAAGTCAGAGGTTTGCAGAAACTAGCAGCGGGGAAAAAGCTGCAAGATTGTAATTCACACTTTATTCCTGTTAAACCTCTTGATAATCCTAGAGTGCATTTTCTTGGCCCAGGTCCAAAGCACTCTGTAGCAAACAGACAAAATAAAAAATGGTGGATGAATACCAGCAGAGGAGTGTCACTGGGGTGAGAGATTTATAATGTGAATGGTGCAAAGCTCCTCGTAAATCAGTGCAAAGGGCTTTCAGGTGGGGGATCTGGCATTTATGCAGGAGAGGGAAAAGGACGGGGAAGACGGATTAAAATACGGAGCTATGCAGGTGCATTTTTGGGAATCTACAACTGTGTTTGGATATACAGTACAGTTGTCATGCTGACTGATGGCAGATCCACGTGGACGAATAAAGAGGATTAACAGGGAATTTTCTTTCTCTCCTACCTAGAAACCATTCTGACATGATGAAGAGAACACATCAGACCGACTGTTATAAAACAAGATACACTCACAAAAACACAAAAAAGACAGAAAGAAGTCAATTTTCAAGTGTTAGTTTGGATTTTAAAGTGGAAATAATCATCTGAAGTTATCAGTAGAAGGTAAGTGGAAGTTTAGTTGGAGTTGATTCAAGCCGTTTTCATCTGAAAACAACAAAGTCATCTATGCAGAAAAAATAAACGAGCTCTCCTCATGAGGACAAGGTTTTCCACACCCACCAAAACTTGTAGAAAGTCTAAAAGAAGTAAGCAGGCTAATTCCTCTGGGTATCAAAATGACATTCCAGATCACAACAGAGATTGGATTATGAAACTTTAAAAAAAGACATTCATCACTTTGGTGAACAACTGGCCCATCACAGAACACTTTTAAATTCCTGTGTTGGACACTGGTTTGCTAGCTGTCCACGCAAATGCACTTGAAAAGCTAGCTAGCTGGGGAGTTGTCATGGCTCCCTTCTTCTGACTAATAGATTGTCCCTTTATCAAGACACAACTATGTAGGAGACCTTTCTGTTATCACTTTTGTCTTGGTTTGCCACTGAGTGATGCATTGACTCTCAAGTTTAGTCTTTCAAATGTGGTGTTAGCAACTTTTGAGCTCCATTCTTGGCTACCTTATGCTCATTTTCTTGTACTTTGTTCAAAGCCTTTTCCTTAATCTCTTAATTTTGGACCTAAAAATAATTACTTCTATGATTTGCAAGCCTGAAAAGTCAAAAAAGGAAAATTGCAATTTTGAGAAATAGCTAAAACTTGGCACCATATGATTTTCTGTTCATTTGAAGTACGTGATTATTGTTTAGAACACATTGGTAAATATTTATTACATGTCTTTTGTGAAAGTCCTCAAATGTTTGATGTATTCTAATTGCTTGACATTAAAATATGGTTGGAGTCAAAGTTCACGGTTGAGTTTGGGCACGTTTTAAAAATGTTTTTCAGAAGATTGTTTTTTCTGAAAGTTAAAATAACCACAACCAACTGTGCTCTTGCCTTAAAGAATATCTGAAGACAGAAGCATTAAAGCAGTGTAGACCCAGTCTTCTGTGATCACTTCTCTCTCACCGTGCATTAATTTTCTGCCTTTACTTCAAGGTCACATACAAAAAGCTTTCTTGGCCAGCTGTAAATACTTGAATAAACAGTCAGACTTTGTTGTGGTCGCAGGCTGGCAGTGCCTTTTTCTAACATGCTCTCATTAAACTGGAGTGTGCTCCCTGAAAGCTGCTCTTTGGACCTGCTAAATGATGCAGGTGGCTTGCTTTATTATGCAAGAAAATATATTTCTGTCTCCTGCAAATTCTTATTAACACCTGCTAAATATTAAAGTGCTTTTCGGTGCCTGTTTCTGTCTTTGAAGTGTCTGAAAAAGCTTGGTGAAATGTTGCTTTGGGCGGTTCACAGTCCTTTTCAACAGAAAGGCCGCCCTCGGGGTCGTTGTTGCAGAAGAAATCCTCTGCAGTAAAACATCTGTGGAGAATACTTGCACATGTCGGGAAACAAACGAAAACTAAGGACTATTGTTAGCTTCCTTCAAATAGGACATTTATTTTTTGTAAAACATGACTAGCACTCACTACACTATCCAGAGTCCCTGGTAAAGATTCATAAAAATACCTCAGTGTTTCTGGCTGAGACACTTCCATGCCTCAAAAGTTTCTATGGATACTGATTGTGCAACAAGTGATTTTATTAAAAACTACTAAAGTCTGGATTTTTCTAAATTTGCTTAATTGTGCTTGTGCTGCATGCGCAGTGGAGAAGGTTTTAGCACTTTTGTCTTGCAGTTTGAAGATCCTGGGTTCAACCTTCAGATTGAAATGTTTCTGAATGAAGCGTGCATGCAGAAAAATCACTGGGTATTCCAGCTTCCTCCTACAGTTTAAAACATACCTGGCTAATTAATTGGTCTCTGTAAATTACCTCTTGAAGCAAGTGTGGTTAATTTATGGTTGACTGTTATGTGTGTTTATTGGTTTTGCTGTGACGGACGAACACTTTGTTTACTGTGTGACCGTGCTCAATGGTGATTAGATATCACGCAATAATGGGTGATATTCTTTTTACTTTTAAACATATCTTGGCCAAGTGAAACAAGAAGTGCAAAGTGTTAATGTTTATGTTAAGACATTATTGAGATGTCCCTGTTTACACATCTCTAACCAAAAAGAAAACATCAAAGTTTTTCTTACGGCTTTTGGATTTTGGATGTCGCCTGAAAATGTTCAGTGGCTTCCATCTGACCATCCCCATGGTGGATGTACCTCTGGAGGAAAACTCCTGCTTCTACTTCCAGTTGATTTTCACGTTAAAGCTGTTTTCATTTATTTTTTTACTGTCTTGTAGGAACAAAAGAGAGTTTTTAATGGGATACATTAATGACCTCTTTATGTAAGCATTTCAAGAGGACAAACATCTATTTCTGCTGTATCCCTGATAAGATCTAAATCATAGCCTAGCATCAGTTATCAGCTCTGTGAGGGTGTGCATGTTAGTGTTCATCATGACCTACCGAGCACAAACAATCTGACCACACAAACAAACTTGTCAGCAGGAAAAATGCTGCTTTTGAACCACAGCCAAAGAAAACCAAGAGGGATGGATGTGGAAGGAGAATGGATATCTCTCAGCCAGAGAGGGAAAGAGCAACGAGAGGCTAACGCTAATCCACTTATTAAGGCAACAACTGCAAGACTGAAACCCGTGCCAGATATTAATACCTAATCATGAGTTAATTAAAGGAGGGTTAGTTGGCACCTAATCCGCTGCGATGGGGGGCTGATAGTGGCAGGGAGCGGCAGAGTGTCCTGAGGGGGGTGATGATCGGGTAGGGGGTGGGACACTGCTTGTGGTTAACACCAGAGATGAGGACTGGAGAGACAATTAAATCCAGGGTGCCAATGCTCCATTCAGTGTTTTAGACTACTTGAAACAGAATAAATTAACAGACGTGGAATTTTCAGGTGTGAAAAATGATTAATGTACCATAAGACCAAGATGTTACTGTTGAAGTGAGAACTGATTTTGAGTGTGACTCATAAAAAGAGAACACACACACATGCACCTCCTCATTAAAACATCCAGCTTTTAAATGCACTTCGTCTATGCTTATTGCTTATGAAAGCAATAAAAGTTAGCAATGTAGTGCTGATATTGGATTTAGAAATGGTTAATAAATAAATAAATAAAACACCAATCAGCTTAAAACACAAACCTTTGAAATTAAGTCGTATTGGTCTGAAACATGGAAGCAAAATGATCTTTTGCTTCCATTTAAAAAAAAAGTGTTTTAAATCAGTTTTTTTTTCTAGCACAGTAGGGTACAATAAAAATATTTTGATTTCATTATTAGACTAACTGGCAAAAAAAGAAAAGGCTTTGGAATTTGGGGTCTAAAATTAAGTTAATGAAAAGTAAAACCTTAATAGAGGGAGAGGGAGAATATCTACCTGCCAGAAGTCCCACAGCAGCCAAGTCACCACAACCAAACAAGAATACCAGACCAGAGATAGCTTCCATGGAAAAAAACAAAACATAAAGTTAACAGCAAAATAATAAAATTTGAAGAGTAGCAGAAGAAGAAAGTGAAGTCAAGTGGCCAGTTTACCCTCTTGTAGACTAAGCTAAAAGCAGCATAACCACAGAGATGGCCTTTAAGAATGAGGCATGAAAGAGGCAGAGTTTAAAAAGTACGGTAAGTGTAATGAGTGAAATCTACTGCTGTGAGTATTAAAGAGTTTGGAATGCAAGCTGAGCCATAACATATTCACAATTTTATAATTAGAATCTGACTCTAAACATTAAAAATAAAAGCAATTATCTGAGTAAATAGGAAACAGGCTAATCGCAGAGGCCCTAATGCCTAACTCAAGCAATAAAACAGTAGTTCATAATCCAAAACACACTGCCATGTTGACTCTATCTCACCTTGATATCAACTCTATGATTAAGTGAATGCCATTACAAATAAACTTTGGAAAGCTAACACAAAATGAAAAGCAATAAAACAATTCAAACATAATCCAGGTCTTTAAAACATTAGTCATGTTGGTTGAAAGGTTGCACATTTCATGGAAAAAATCCTTTTTTTTTTTTTTTTGCAAAGATTGAGAGTTAGTCTGAAATTGATAAATTGATTAAAATAGCACATTTTTGTGCATCTTCCCCACTTCCTATCTTTAATATTTAGAAATGTTCTTCTCTTTTTCTCCTCTGTTTCTCTTCCTGGTCTTCTTCTCCACAGGCTCCCTGTAAATCTTTTCCACAATCCTTCCTTTCCCTCTGTCCTTGTCTTCCACTCAGATCTGTTTTTGAAAGTATCAAATCGCCACTGCTTGACTCCCCCTTGTGGCGCCTCTCTCAGTCATCATCACACATACAAACAGACACAAAGGTAGACCTAGAGCGCATAGAGCCAGAGAAGTGTGCACACAATCGCCCATTCTTTGTGATGAGGGTGTTTAGCAATAAAAGAGGAGTCACTGGTTGTGATGGCAGGAGTGTGAGCATTTGCATGTGAAAAGGGGCTGAATTAGCCATCGCTCGACAATCTGCTGTAAATGACTCCTGAAGCTGGTTTTTATCTAAGGGGAGACTCGCAGCGGAGGTGGCAGAGGGGAAAAAGGCTCCAGTGCAATATTCAAATCCAGAAATTTCATCATTTTCTTCCTCTACAAGAATTCTCAGAGGACCTCACCATGGTGTTGTGTTTGATTTAAAGCTTTTTCCCTTCATTGGAAGGCCTATCTTCTCCCCAAAACAGGAGGGGATCCTGAGGAGAAAAGAAGAATGGAGGGATGGAGGCAGCAAAAGAGAAAGAGAGAGGGGTCAGTGAACCTGAGTCCACAAATGACAGAAAGGTCACCAAAGGAGACGGTAAACAGATGGAAATTTAGAGAATGGCACTTGTCCAAAGGCCAAATTTTTTTCTTCCCCCATCTTTATTTTCCCCCGTCTCCCCTAAGGTTGCCATTAATTTGCCTATTATCTCTCCTTCTCTGTGTTGTGAATAAATCAGTGATATTAATTACACGCCTCCTCATGCAGGATGGTTTGCGCCGTGTCACGTGCACAGTGTAAACACGCAAACATGCTCAGAGTGTAAATGAACAGAGGGGTCATAGCAAAGCAACATTAAAGTCAATGATAGGAATCATGTGCCTAGAGAGGTAAACGTGTTGTATTTCACACTTCTGATGAGGGACACTGAACTGCCTCTTAATGCTCTCTTTAAGTGTTACAAATTTACTCAAAAAATGTAGAAGGATCACAGTGTTGTATCACCTTAGTCATGGCATATTTTCATATTTTCAAAATAGTTCTCAGAACTGGGATTAAAAAGTCTGTTTCATTTTAAATTTAGGGTTTTTGTGGATGTTTCATGTTATTAATCCTCAGTGCAAATATTTGTTATGGCAAATAAATATTTTTCAGTGCATTGTTGGATATGAATATGTTCTCATAGTTCTAAAATGTTTTGTATGTCATTGCACTGTTTTAAATGATAAATAACTAAAAACGTTTCAGTATGAGAAAAAAATGGTAAATGTTGGTAGAACAATTTTCTAAAAGGATTTTTTTTTCAACATAATAAAATGAAAAAGCTTGGATAAAAGCAGTATTTTATTCTGTTCTTTTGTGTTATGCTCTTAATGATCAAAAGTAGCTTTTAGTTGTTCCCTGATTCAGATGACTATTTACCAAATTACCAAAACATTTCTAATGATGTTTTTGCATCGGTTTTACTTGGAAACTGAACTTTATTTAAAACAATTTTTATGCCTACAAAATGAGTACTTTCATGACTGTGATTCCTAAATATTTAGATTTGAAACATTTCATTTGTAAAAATAAATGGCGATCTGTTGTGGTGCACTTCAGTGCAACCAGTAAAATTTGTTTTGATGGAAAGAAATGTAATGTATGTTTTAGACCACTTTGTGGTTGATCTGCAACCTTTCCAGTTTTCGAAAACTTGCAGATAAGTTTTACCACAGTGTTGTGTGTGATGATGTTCTATGTTTTTTGTTAAAGTTTTGTGTAACCATGCATCTTTATAATTTCAATTTTTTACTTTTTGTCAAACGCATCTTCTTGGGTATCTGAAATATAAAAGAAATATACATTTTACATTCTCCTATGTATGGAAACTTATGGCTCACCCTGAGTTATTGAGAACTTTTTATTTCTGGCACCACTATTCTGCATACAATAAACTTATTTTCAAAACAAATTAATATAATGAGCTGCAAAAGCTTAACTTTTAAGTTGTTGCAATGGATTTTATAGCTTTAAGTTCATTTTATTAACTAATTTTTTGACATAAATCAAGACTGGTCGATCTGTGTGATTCTCAAAAAAGCAAAAGTGCAAATGATCACTGAGATAAACAGTAAAATAATATTTTTTTAGATTGCAAACATAATATTACACTTTAGTTTCAGCAGCTTATTTCTCCAACAGTGTATATAACTTAACATTTTTTTGTAAAAACTTTGCAACAGTATTCCCTTTAATAACAGTAACATTCGTAGTCAACTCAAGAATAATGTCCACTAAGCTGTACGTACTGATCATTTCCTGCTTGCTTCCACCAGTTGCTTTACTTGCCTCTCACTGCTGTTGTTTTTCTTTCTTGTCACTGTCAAAAACTTCTCCATCTCTCCTCCTCTGTCAACTCTGCATAACAGTGAGCTGCTGAAGGCTACTTCTACTTGGTTGAACAAGCAGCCTGATTAGTTTCAGCACTGCTGCCATCTAGTGACTGGAGGATTGTTTGTCACGTAGAGGAATTTAGAGATGATCTATGACAGGGATGTGCAAAGTCGTTCCTCGATTGCCGGCATCCTGCGTGTTTTAGTTCTCTCCCTGGTTTAACGTTCCTGGATCAAATGATGGCGTATTAGAGGCCTAAGAAGTATACTCACATGCTGAAAAGGTTACTATCAACAGGGAGAGAACTAAAACCTGCAAGATGGTCAGTCGAGGACTGACTTTGGGCAAGCCCCGTCAAGGAGTCCATCAAACAAAGAAATGACACAAAGCAAACAAAAAAAAAGACAGTAAAGGAGAGCAAGTGTTACTTCTAGGTCAAGCACACGTTGATTATGATGGAGAACAATATTCTGAACTACACCAGAAAGTCTTCTTCTGAATGACAAGACAACACAAAATGGAAATCTCGAAATGACATCCATGCTCAAAAACCGTCCAGTGTAGATCAATTAAAACAATTCTGCACATAGGACTGGGTTAAAAGACTTCGACTGTGATGTAAAATTCTGATTGGCAGTTATTGGTAATACTTCTCTTTGTGCCACTGCTAGAGCCGGGTATTATGCTTAAAGGGCAATTACTTTTTCACATGTAGGCTGGTTAATTTGGATAGCTTCATTCCACTATTATTAGATGAATAATAAAAAAAAAGACTTTTTAAATTTACTCTGTGTATATACTGTTTCACAGCTCTGTGAGTATCTCCCTTCATGGGTTAACTTCAAGTCTCTATGCTGGTTCCTGTCAGAAAACACATGCAGATGTTTTGGAACAACTGTAAAGAAGAAAGAAACGACAAAAGATTTACAAAGAAGATGGAGGAAATAGTGGAGTGTGCAACCTAAGCTTATGGAGAAATTAGTGTGATGTTGGATAATCACCGTTTTGCTTAATGAGACTGTTGGACAGGTTCTTTCTTGGTTGATTTTCATGTGTGGCTCCAGTTGAAAAGAAACAAAAACATTCCACTGATACTTTCATAATGGCTGGTTTTTGTTTACTTTGGTTGTAAGCGTTTCGTTATGAGCTCTTTTTCTGTTGATGCGCTACAGAAACATTGAGCGTTCCAACAATCAGATTCACTTTTATTGCAGCTTTTTTCTTGAAATGTTTGTTTTATTTTTCTTCTCAGTCAGGGAGGAGACACTAATACAGTTCAAAGCTGAAGAAGAAGACCAAAGAGGAGGAAAAGGAGGAGTGATTGGTGGTCATTAGCAAGAGTCCAAGATCAGCCTGAAAGGAGCGGCTAGCTGGCGCTCGGATGAGGCTAATTAGATTCTGTCCATCCTAACACATCCATCTTCTGCTCATCCCTCCTTCCTCACTTCCCCCTCTCCAAATAAATTGCTCTTTATTACTCTATCATTCAGGTTATTGCCTATGAAATAATGAGACACTCCTGGTCAGGGCCAAGATAATTGATTCCCCCCCACCTCCTTATTTATTTTGGTTTATGTGTGAATGAATGTGTTATTATTAAGTAGCCCAAGATTACGAAGATGATTAAATTGTGGGAACCAGGACACACAAAAAAAATATTTTCAGCTTTTTAGTAAAGTCTGGTTCCATTTCACATAAATGTACTTGCAGTAGTGGTTTCTTCAAAGGATTGGACATAGTTGATTGCAGCCTAGTTGAAATATAAACTTGTGAAATATAAATGTCTCTTCACTGATCCTTCCCCCTCCACCCTAGTCTTTGTCCTACTGATTGCAGAAAGGAAGAGACAGGAGGGGCCTCTGTATAAATGTTTCATTCCTCCTGAATGGCAGGTTAAGTGAGGATACGATAATACCGCCGACAGTAATGGCAACTTTAATTTCCTTTTCCTATTGTGGAGATTTATGTGGAGAAATTAAATTCCAGCAGCTCGCAGGCCTTGAGAATCATTATACGATGCAGAGAGGGAAAAGAAAAGAAAAACTGTTTTCATGGTCACAATATATAAAAGAAGCAGGTTAAGCACCAGGGGAAAGAGAAGGTAATCTGTGAGGGTGTAATAAATGCAAAAGACATTAGACAGATGTTTGGGATAAGACTTGAAGCAGCGAGTGTTACGGAGCGGTTCGAGGAGCTGAAACCGACCTTAAATGTTTTCCTCATTCTGCCACAGATCAGCTTTAACAAATGTAAAATCAGATATGATGGAGTTCTACAACTCTTGTTTTTACACATAAACGGTCACAATTTCAATGTAAATGATGGTTCAGCAGGATGATCTAGATACAAAGTCCTCAGTCTTTACATCAAATGAAAAAGGCGTAATTTACTTGCCAAAATATGATTGAAGAAACCACTGTTTCTTTGATCATTATTTTAATTTAAGCTCTGCAGAACTAATTTAGTTAATCTTTGTAAGTAGTCAGTTGTAGTTATTACATAGCATCACATCTGCATCATACAAACTCAAGTCATTGATTTAACACACACTATCTCAGAAGTACCTGACTAATACCATCAGTTGTATTTCATACATTGTCCTTTTCAGGTTCATGCAGAATCAGGACCTCATATTGACCATTTTTGGTGCATAAGTCAAAGTATGATCGTCAAATTCAAGATGCATTTGAGAACCAGAAGAGATGCACAAAATGACATTTTGGTCCCATGGAGGAGTCAGAATTGACCTCAGACTGGACATACTATCCATCATTATCCAACACTGATAATATATTTTCTTAAAAACAAATGTTTCGAACTTTGTGTCCTTGGCCACATCATATTTTATACAAATACAGTTTAGTACAAGTAGAAATTTTGTATTAGATCTTCATAGTTTACTTCTTCTAAGGACACTTAAATTTTCAACCTAACCTAATCCTGATCATCTGTAAAGACTTAATTCAACAGAGAAAGAAGATGTTAATAATAAAAATGGAATGTTATTTTTTGCTATCAGAAAATTTTCCTAAAATATATATATTTTTTCTACCTTCTGACAACTGCTGTTCACATTTTGGCCACCAGCAGCAGCAGCTGCACCCACACAAATTTCTGACTGATGGGGAGCATGTTTCTGACCATCCGTGGTGTATGTGTGTGAGATGAAGGAATTGTGGGTCCAGCTCACAGTGTGTTGTGCCTACAGGGGGTTAAACTGCTGCATTCAGCTTGGCTGCTCGTCCCTAATTTATTAAAACCAAGCCTTATCAGATGACAAGCGTCATTGAAGTTTGACATTGATAGAATAATCTCCTCTAACAGCAGCTTCCTCTGTGCGTATGCTTGTGTGTTTGATGGAGACAGTGTGTGCGTGTGTGTGTGTATGTGTGTGTGCAGGGTCAGTAATGTTTACAAAAGACAGACTCTGATGAGATCTAAATGTAAGTAATTTAGTTTATTTAGTGAAAAATACAATAAATACATATATAGCATGAAGCAAAATAAGAGATCTATCAATATGTCAATAGAGAGATAGATAGATGCAGTGTAAAAGTTGCTGGAGTAGTGGTGTTCGGCCCATCTCACACGATTGCTTATTTGACTAAAGTTTCATAGTAAATATGATTTTAATTGCCAGTGGTTCTGGAGGCTGTCTGCTGTGGTGGAGGACTGGATATTGCATGGAAATTGGTGAGTCACTTTGTTGATACCACTAGCATGTATATAAAAGCATGTTGCTTGTAGCTACCATTGTGGAGTATTTAATGAGCTTGTCTGCTAACTTGATGCTATTAGCATTAGTTTTATATTTACTACTATTGTGTTGTCATTGACTTGTTTTATTGTTTTCTGTTTTCTTTTTTTGCTATTGTGTCTGCCTTAAAAGCCATCTATTTAATTAGCCTTCAGTATTCTTTGGCTTGGTTTAAGCATTCAGTTCATTTAGATACTGAATATACAATTTGTTGAGTGTTTATAGCATCAAATCTGAATTATATGTTTGTGTGTCATTTACTTTTCCAACAACACCTTTTTAAGTAAAACCTAATATTCTGATAGCCCAAACTATAGCTACAACCATCTGCTCTCAGTACATATATTTAACATATATCGTACACATCCATCCGTCATCCCAGCTCATGCTTGAATTGATATCTCTCAACATTTCAGTTACCTTTTTAAAAGAAAGTGGTCTTGATTAATAGGATGGTGGGTTTTTGGAGGTCTTTCAACATTATGTTTGGACTTTGATTGCTGTTTTACACTTAGTTTCATTTCTCTTCATTGTTCCTGCTTGCATGTTGAGCAACATAGTTCTGACTTTTGAGTCATTTGGGTATAAAAATGCTGCTAATTTAAAGGGACAATGGTGATGTGCTAGCACATACACTCTTCCTCTGTATTTGGAGGAATGTTAATCATTCAAGAAGTCATGAAAAAATCTAAATAATGTTTGTCTTTGCACTGAAAAGATGTGAGTTGATTCTCAGTAGAGGTAGCTTAATACTTTAATTCATTAAGTATAGTTATTTTCTGTATTTATCCCAGCCAATTCAGTAGAGGGTGATGATCCTGAAGAAGAAAATAGTTTTGCTGACAGACAACACAGAACTTTCTTGTAATCAGAAATAGGGATTCAAACATTCAGGCAATGGTGATGGCCTTTCCTCTGGGGAAAGCTCCAGAAAACAAAATGTGGAAGGCTTTGTCTCATCTTTGTCCAAAAGACATATTGATGTTCTACATATGATTGGTGACTTGTGCATCTCTTTGTATGTGTGAGGTCTGGGGTTATAAATCTGACCCAAACTAGAATAAAGAGCTGATGCTCTTCCTCCCTGTAAAATACCCTATTAAAAGCATCTGGATGATCTGAATGTTTTCTGCTGACTATTCATAGTTCAGAGTGAGATGAAAATGTTGCAGTAAAAGTGATTTTAGCCCTGATTTCTACATCCAAGAAAGAAGTGTGCAGAAGTACTATAGACCGTAAGCAACTTCTAAAATCACCAAGAAAAACTAAAATTTTTTGGTAGCATTTTTTATATATATATATTTTTTTAACTGAAAAGTTGCAAGTGTTTCCGTTTCAACTGATGGTCACTTATGACTTATGACCATTCCTGTTCTGCTGAATTTGATGTTTTGCAACAGTTTTTACAAATCATTAAATGAAGCATGCCAGATTACAGTTCTAGCCAAGATCTCATTTTTCCACTCCAGTTCTCGAGTCTTTGTGTTTCATTTAACCTTTTTCACAAAAGAGAAATTAAAGTTAAAATGCATTGTTATTTAAAGCAAAACCAATGTGAGATGAGAACTCTCCTATTTACCAACTGTACAACTGTTCTGTCAAGGCACATAATGTGATTGTGCCAGCTAATGTGAAACACAGAACAACTTTATATCTTTCTTGATACACTGACTTTTTTATCCTATTTCCGTCTATTTCTGGTTCTGGGGAATCCATAAAAGAAGATAGTTAGATGGTAGAATCCGCGATATTCTTAAGTACTCTGGTAATCATCTCCAACTTTCATATCCAGTGTTTAAATTTCATGGAAACTAATTTTCCCCATGAAAAATAAAATCAAAATTCATCTTGATGCATCTTGTCAGAGTTGACATTGCACACAAATGCAACTGTGTTACCCTGGATTTACTCATGCTACCTAACTTTTAGCCATCATATTGTGGATCAATAATTGGCTGACCATCCCCCTCAATCTGACTCAATAGAAAGTAGTGTACAGCAACTAAATTGAGAAACCATAGTCATACGTGTGTCTTCTGTGAGGATCAGCTCTCATTAATTAGTCTCTCTACTGAGCCCTGTAGGTAACATAGTGCATATTATTCAGCCATAGTTCGCTGTTCATTAACTCTCATGTATACTGACAGGTTTGTGAGAATAAATAGTACACAAGAAAATGTGATGGTTTAAGTACAAAACTTGTGTGGGGTACCGGCTTTACACAATGGTGGAGCAGAAATGGATTTATAAATGAAAACCATTATGTTCTGATTGAGCCACCACAGAGCAGCAGACTCTCAATACCTCCAAATGAATTTTCCAGAAATTATTGCTTACTTTCCCAAACTCTCTGGTAAGTCTTTAAATTTAAACTACTTTCCGGGAGTTTAGAGTCGTCAGCATTGAGAGAACAACTCTAAACTCAGTTTCCCACTGGCACATACTCGGCACAGCTCCATTTGACTCGACTCTAATATGTGATTTCCATTACATTGTAGTAGACCCTGTTTTAGAACCTACTTCAGTGGGGTTTCAAGCATGCCAAGTCAGGTTAAAAATGTAATGTCAGAAGTCTGTTGGTCACTGCATCACTAAAGCAACTTTTAGACTTTTCGGTACCTGTCTACCTGTCTGGCTGAGGCCGACTGAGCTTCCTCGTCCTCGTTGTTTTCTTCTGTTTGTGTGGCACATAGATAATGTTGCACTAGTTCTTGCATTCTGTAGCCACCACATTATATGACAGTTCCATGAACGTAACTCACAAGTTCTATGAATTTTCTGGACCGCAACCTCAAAGTAAACTACTTAATAGTGTTGTCATTGAATGTATTTGGATTACGCTGGGCTTTATACTGACAATGTTACCTTTGCTGGGATTACTTTTGGTTGGAGCTTTTACCTTATAAATAAACCTGAATGGAAATCAGCATGTGAATGAAAAACAAAAAAAGTGTTGATGTGCTTGCTTACATGTGATACTTGTTGGGTTTTAGGAAAAAAGTTATATTTAGTGTTTTTTTTCTTTCTTTCCAAGTTTCAGGTTTTTTTACACAGAAATAAATTTGGTTCATAAAGAAATTGGACTTTATGACAACAGGAACTTTCTGGTCCTGTTGACTTTGGATACAATTCATTCATCCATAACTCATATTTCACTCTAACTTTTTGGCCTTTTATTATAAGTCTGAATCACTTCTGAAACTACTTTTGGATTGACATAAAAAGATTGAAACAGATTCCCACATATAGAGAATGAATCTGAAGATATTCACATTCACACATCCTGTGCTTTCAGTCTATGACCGTAAAGAGGCCAATGACTAATGAGATGCTCTACAAACCTCTCCACAGTAACATCTGTGGTGTTTACCACTTCAGAGCTTGACACCCTTTTTTTTCTCTTTTTGCTGTACTTGTTCAACAGAGTGCCTACTTCTTTCACTCTAGTTTTTAACTTAACTGATGTTTCAGAAACATCATTGCCGGCTAACTTTCACCGCAGTCATCAGATCTTCTTTAACACCCTGGGGCCAGCTCAAGTCACCAACCGCACAGCAATGAGAAGCCTAATCAGAGAAACTCAATCAACATTGACCAACATTTTTACATAGATGAACTCTCACACACAGAGCAAGTTCAACTCATTTTCTCACCTGCTAATACCACAAAGAGGACGTTAGCCAAGAGCGGCACTGATGCATATCAAGCCTCTTAAACCACAAGCACACACACACAGACACACCCTCACTAATTCCTTTACACGTATAAAACAGACCTCTATGCTCACCATGTTTCATGTAGTTCCTGAAATATGATGCAACTCAGAACCCACAGGCAAACACTTTCTAGATTTAAAAAAAAAATTATTCACCTCAAATGTAAGGTGATTGAGGTAAAGCGTTATTTTTTTCCTGTTTAGTTTTACATGTGCAGAAATGTACTTAAGAAAAATGCAACTGAGTTTGACATTGTAAAAATGGAAACATTTGTGCCGAAGTGACACCACTAGTATTTTGTAGTGGGCCTTGTGAGGATGAAACAAATGTTGTGCAAAATCCTTCACTGAAATTTCCTTTTGTTCAAAGGGGTTCTTTATACATTAGACCATGTCTAAAGTCTATACTTTAGACACAAAAAAGCTGATCTAGTGGTCAGGCTTTAAGTAGAAAAGCTTCAGAAACTACTGAAATGGTGGATGGATGTCGCATTTAAACAACAGGGCTGTAAGCTACCAGTCCTATGTCCTGCATCCACTAATCAAAATCTTTAATACTTGAAATGCAGATCTTTGCTTGTTTTATTTATTTTTTTCAACATCTAACCACATCTTGAAAGAGCTTCATTAGACTACATAAAAATCTATTTACATTTAAACTGGAATATTAACAGCTTCTTAGAAATTTCTGTTTTTGTTGCCAGGCTCTACATTCCCTGACTTCTACCTGTCTGGTCATCTAATTTAGGCTGGAGCTCCCCTCTGAGCAGACCTGTTATATTAAAGGACTAAGTCCATGACCTCTTCACAGTTCAGCAGCACGCTCTACTGCTTTGCTGCTTCATGTATATGAAATGTGATGCCCATTTAAATATTTACAGAATGGTCAGCTTCTGCTCTAATTGGCAAAACCAGTGAGTTTGCACGGAAACACAACGTGTTGTGGGGTCGGTTTCTCTGAAACATTGTCTGGAGACCTCTGCATCCATGAATGTTTGATTGATACAGAATTTTAAAGGGAAAGTGTTTTTCTTCATAATTCAGTGGTTGGCCAGAGGATGTATGCAGGGCTAAAAGGAAGCAGAAACCAAAATCTTTTTGCAGATATCTATCATTCATGGGTCTGAGTGCTTAAATTCCACGTCTTGTCTCTTAGAATGCAGTGTAAATGTGTGGAGAGCATTTTTACTCAGATGCTCTCTCAAAATGATGCAAAGCTAAACGTGTAGATTGCAGAAAGCTGTAACACAGTAACATTAGTAAAATCTCCTAGCATTACTTGCACTTTCCAAATCCACTTAAGGTTTCATGCACACAATAGGAGTCACTTTTCAGTGCCCATACTGGGACAATGCTATCATAATGTCAAGTACAAGGTTCCTCTACCATGTGTCAAGTGGCCTGTTGTAACAATTTTCTGGTAAGCAAATTGTTGCTTATAGCGTGGAGCCTACGTGAGTTGTCGTAAGAATTTTAGGTAATGTTAGATACACATTTTTTAAATGCAATGTGTCTAGAACTGTTTATTTTTTCAGTACTCAACAAAAATCTTAAAACATGGATCAGCTGTAATTAATGTTTTTCAGGAATTACAAGCTTTTTTTTTCTTTTTTTTATGGATTTAGAGTGATTGCTGGAAGGTGTAATTTTTTTTTCGGCTAGTTGGATTTTTGTCTCATGTTAGTCTATCCATTTTTAAGTTCATGTTTAGATTTCTATACTCATAAAGGGGCTCCTTCATAAAGAACCCATTATCTATGAAAGTGTTTGAAATGATGTAACTGGTCACCTGTCACTTCCCTGCTGTAAACAGAAGGTAATAAAAATTTAGATAATTTATAGAGGGCCAATTAAGAACAAATGTCAACGCACTTTACAAAACCATGAAAATAAAAAGATGAAATTAATTTTCATACAGCAATGATTAGCTAACGTAATAAACACATAAGGATAGATTCAGTCAATCATTCATATTCCAATTCAATACACTTCAAGCCTTTACAGAAGAAAACATTCTAAAACAGGCCAGTCCAATTACATTTATTATTTAAATGCATACGATTTAAAACTGATTACTGACTCACTACATGTTTCAGCAGTTATTAATAAGAAAATATCAGCAGTGTATGGATGTCTGATCACATGATTTGTCATGAGTGGGGTGACTGAGGCACTGAGAGTAGAGAAGTTGTCTTACAATTTGAATGTTCTGGATTTGATTTCAGCTTCCTCCTGTCACAGGTCGATATGCCCTGGTAAGGCACTTAACTCAGTGTTGCCCACTGACCTGTGTAAGAATATGTGCATAATGTTTAGTGCATAATGCTAATGTGACTGTAGTGAAGTGCTTTAAATAGTTTGTATGATTAGAAAAGTGCTATTTATATGAAGTCCTTTTATTTATTTGTCATGTGAATTCATGGGCATTTTACTGAATTGGTCATGTTAACTGCTGGAATTAATGTTTCTTTCACCTTATTGCACATTTCTAATTATCTAGATGTCATGATTGGAAAGTTTCTCCACTGCCGTCTTAATTGGAAAAGAAGCACAAAAAGACATTGCAAGTAATAAAAGAAAATACTTCCTTTAGTGTTAATTCTCCTTCATAGAGTTGGACTCTTAAGAGGGAGCGGAGAATTAAAGAAATAAAGACAGCTGTGGAAGCACTCAAAATTTGGAAAATGAAAATGAAGAAAAAATCCGATGATGGCTGCAGGAGGAGTCAGATGGCAAAATTTTGGTCTTTGTTGCAGGTTGTAGTCGGTTTTAAGAGCACTTATGTTGCATTTTTTATTCTATAAAATTTACCTTAGCAATGGGTATTTTGTAGCGGCTTCTGTGAAAATGTAGGTTCAAATAAAATCTATGCACTATCATCTAAGGTGCAGGTAATCCTGAGTCTTTTTTGGGTATCAGTGTAAAGTATTCAGTCACCACCAATGAACACATCAGAGAGTAAAAAGCTGGACTATATACCATCCCCACAGATCCTTGTGTACTTCCTGATAGATGCCAGTGGAACATGAGAATGGCTCTGGGAATAAAAGAAAACCAGAATGACCAAAAAAGCTGGAAACAAATCGAGGCCACAAGCACAAGTGAAAGCATGACAGAGTGGCATGACATTGATTGATGTCTGAGCGCTCCTCCTGATTCACTGATTAAACCCATCAATCTATATGCAGAGGAGGTGTCCGATGCAAATAGGCCCAATCAGGCAGGACAAAATGGTTTTGTCAGGAAGTTATGGAAATAAGAGCACGCCTACCGATCCAGGTGAGAACTGGGAGAACGCAGCGTGCAGGCGGGGATCTGACGCCGCGATGCTCCAAATTAGGAGATTACATGCCCGCAGCGTCTTTCCGTTTGGTCCTGCTCTGACGCTCAAATTGTTCTGCCATTCTTTCTATTTCCTCTGCAGCGGTCAAAGCGTGTTGATCCAATTCAAAACGCAAAGCAGCTGACAAAAGGAGGAGGTCCACTTCTCCACACAAGAAGTGTTCTTGTTTGATAGAAATGGAAAAATGACTCCTAAATGTAATGTATTGGATTTATTTTTTAATACTGAACCATCTGAGCAGAATGACCTGCTGGCAGCTTATTAAAAAAAAAAGAAAAAAGCAGAAAATGCATCTCTTGTCAGAAGAAAGAAAAGTGAAGCAAACTGCTGTAATTCCAGATGGAGTTCTTCTTTTTTTTTTCCCGGTAACTTGTTTTCACCTTTCTTCTTTTGTTGCCTGACCATTTCAATATCTCAGCTCATCTAATAACAGTCATTCCTCTGTGGATTCTCTGTCTCATCTCACTTCCTCAGCCCCACAGTGTGTGTGTGTGTGTGTTTGTGTAAGTTTGCGTGCATGCACAAACACACACTCTCCCCTGAAGCCAACTGCGATCCGAATCAGTTTAATTAAGTAACAAATTCTGTTGGCATAGTAACAGCCCAGCTAATTTATCATGGGAAATCGCGTGCGAGACACACAGGTTGCATGGCAACAGCCAATGGCGTCACAATATGTGGCAGTGACAAATTGCATGGGATGCAGATGCGTGTGACGGCATTCTGCTGCGTTCGAGTGCTGTTGGGAAAGTGTGCATTGGGATGTGTTGTGGTCAGGCTTTCCTGAGCCAAATACAACAACTATCCCTCTTGTTAGTTTTTAACCTGTCAGTGGACTGAGTTGTAAACATTTACAGCAAATCAGAGGAATACAGACCATTTTTCTTCACTGGCAAGGCTGAAACTTGGTTGCAGGGCCCCCTGTGAGGATATAGTTGTCACTGCAGGGCAGTTGTAAATAATTAGAGGAAAATGTGGAATGAAACTGAGTTGAATGAATATGATTTATGAGCCAATGCTTTCGTGCTGACCTTTATTTCACCATAACTTGCCAAGGATCCTTTTTTTATCCATTGTCTCTGTCGTCACGGTTAATGAGTTAAGTTTTCTGTCTGATCTACGGCTGCTCAAACTATTTCTTTCTTTTATGTTTGTTTGTTGTTTTAGGGGATCCTACAAATTCCACAACTTTTCATCAGCATAAAACTGCTTCAGCTAAATTAACTAAAAGTTCATTAATCGCATGAATTGACCAACATCCATCCACCATTACTGTTTTGCTAAACAAAGTCATCTCTTGTAAATTGTTTTTGTACTTTCTTATTTTGTTTTATCTTTTCATAAAATCTGTTTGATGCATAAATTCATGATAAAATCACTGCAACAGAGGGAAGCAGTAAAGTCCAGTTGTCTTGCTGCCTTCTACTCAATAATGAGACACTTGAACCTTTCTTCTTGGGTCAGAGAATATATTCTGACCTAAGTAAACCGTTCCACCTTTTTTGGGTTTGAAGCATTACTAGCACCATTCTTAACAACCCTAGTTTATATTTTAAAGCACAATGTAGCATTTGCTGTTCATGGTTGCTTTTCTTGTACTAACTTTTTTTAACTCTATTTATTCCAACTAAAACACTAAACTTTGTCACTTGTTTATTTTTTATTTTTTTGTGTTTTTTATTTTTTTTCAGAAGAGACCCGGTGGACCCCAACTGTTTACCACAGCAGATGTAAAAGCTTTGATAAACTGGCTATAGGTTGACTCCCTGCTGTGTTACAGCAATCTGCAGCAGAACAGAACAAACACTGACATTTATTCATAAGAAAATGTCACCGTTTATTGCATTAAAAGTTGTTGCAAATGTCCCTCTTGAGCCTTGGCGATAACAGCTGACAGGAAAATGAGGAGTCTTCAGTGAAGCCTTCAGAAGTATCAGGGAAGAATTTCTTTAAACCACATTTATCTGTTTTTTTCTACCTGCAAAAGTACATGTGTGAATTTATGGCACTGAAAGGACAGGAATTATAAATGATTAATCAGAAACTAAGTGTTAAGACTAGTTTGTAATGAAAACATTTAAGATTGGAGTATTATAGCTGACCTAAAGAAATTGTTTTACAGTCCCAAAAAAATTATTGCTGAATATTTCTAATACCTCAAAGGTTGTAAATAATTAATATGGCCTGTGTTGAAAACTCTAGATTCTCTCTATAGATCAAATAATTTGCAAACTCCTAATTGGCCTGCATGTTTAGCTAATTACAACTGAATCAGACCATTTTTTTCACAATCCTGAACTCAGTGCTTACCCTTTTTGCTTCCAAGTAAAAATACAATATATAGAAATTATTGGTGCATTTTGACCATGGTTATAATTTCGTACAATAGAAAATCCAACTTTGAATGATTAACATGATTTTGTGAGTTTGAACACCACAGTTATCTGAAGCTTCCATTTCCAGTAAAGAGCCAAGATATCATCCCCATCAACCATAAGACACAAACTGCAAAGAGAAAATTAGAGCGTTGACAGGAACAGCTCCAGTTTTTCATGACAATTGTCACACAGAATGCACCGGGCCATTTTCACCTGCGACAGAGATGTTTGCTGCAATGCAAATCCTTGATGTGTTGTCTCTCTCCAGTGCACAGTCCTGTCATAAAGCACAGCTGCCCCAACCAACAGCGCACCCACCGGACTAAGTGCTCATGTGATGAAAGTTATTCATCACATTTGAATTATTCTAATCAATTTGCTGTCAGGCTAACTGCTGTGGCCGTTACAGTGACACCGCCGTCAAGCACCGTTTGGCTGCAGCTCGGCGCTGCCCATGAAATTTATACGTTCCATAAGTACTCATAAAACCTTCACGGCATGACTGAGCGAGTGGAGTCCCTCCCTCCACTCCCCCATCCTGTCAGCATCCCCGCCCAGACGCTTCAGTCAGGACAGCAGCTGCAGACAACAAAGTCACTCACAGACAAATACACCAGATTAGTGCATGCACAGAGTGCTGCAATGGCAAGAAAACAGCTTGCAAACACAATAAAGAGCAGTAGGAATCGATTCTCCTTTTTCCAATGCACAAATGAAAACGTTTGTTTGGAAGCGGGTCTGAGATCTCAATCAGTGATTGAGGTTTGTCATCCAGGTCTTGCTCAGAACAGCTGAAAGCATTCACTAGTTCCTTCCTTCATTTAACACCCTCCATAAAAACTGCCTTAAGCCAAAACAACAAGGCACACAATCCCAGCCTAAATGCTGTAATCACCAAGTGAATATGGAAAACGGCATTTTCCAAAGGGGCCAGAGACACTACACTGTTTTACTTTGCAATATGAGTGTGGCTTGTCATGGTTTCACCGAGTCCTTATTAATGGTAATGTTACGTACAACAAGCCAATTCTTAAAGTTTAACCTAAGTCTTCAAATGGAAAGAAGTTAGTTAAAAAATAAGAATTAAAAAATAAGAACAATGTAAAATCTTTCAAAGTGTTGTATCCTCAAAATGCCAAATCAAATAATCTGAAGTACTTATTTTGTACATCATATCACAGCATATTTCATAATACAGCAGAGACATTTATGCTCTAAGGCAGTTAATGGAAAGAGGTCTATTAATGGTGACTGAATCAAGCATTTTTCTATTTGTGATAACTAAATTACATGTTTTTCCCTACCTTCATGTGGTTCACTGAGCTGGTGAATTTTTAATATTAAAAAATGTTTTTCCAAATCCACATTTAAGCCCACTGTTCTTAGTTCTTATTGGTAACAATAAGAATGAATGTGACAAAGCACAGGGAGTAAATGAATGAATGCTAATCTTTTGAATGAACAGAAAATTAGTGGTTTTACTTTGATATCAATCTGCAGAGACTCAGACTAAGGCAAAGCAGCAGTAAGGAAAGTTTTATTGACGTAAGTGATTGTTTTTTGCTCTCGAACCTCAGCAGAAGATTGCTGGTGACTGCATTTGTCTGTGTATTTCCTGAGTTTTGTGTAGATCTGTTTACTGTACTTCTATTGTCCAAATGTGCATAACATCTAAAAGCTGCTTCAATGTATTTGTTGCCATATTTAAGAAACCAGTTTGAGATAACTAGAGATTTGTCGCTATGGTTTGACCAAACTTCTTCTGCTTCAAACATATCTCCTTCAAAGTTTGTCTTATTCTGCATATTTCTGTTGTCACAAGATGATTCGAGTTATATTTTTTTTTCTGTCATTTCAAACAACTTTGCTTTATCTTATCTGACATGTCATCAACTGGAACTTTTCATCTACAATGGAGACAAATCTTGGGAATATAATCATAAAGATTTTGACCATGCTTTCTTTTTTTTCTTAAAGGCAAAGCAAGTATCTTATCAGGGCTCGTGCAAAAAAAAAAAATGTACAAAAACTAATTTCTGCCACTCTTCTTTCAAACTTTTCTGCCTAGATTATGTGTACTATGCAAATTCCTTTCAGAAATCCGTCAACAGTCTAACAAGGACTATCATCCTCATTGTAGGACATAACCTCAGCCCTTC
Organism: Poeciliopsis prolifica; assembly: GCF_027474105.1. Classification (NCBI taxonomy): domain Eukaryota; kingdom Metazoa; phylum Chordata; class Actinopteri; order Cyprinodontiformes; family Poeciliidae; genus Poeciliopsis; species Poeciliopsis prolifica. The sequence continues at coordinate 13,234,253 of NW_026562388.1, forward strand.
TCACACCACCTCCTCCTCCTGTAGTCGAAATAAGACTGTCACTTTGATGCGTCCGTTCAGTCTTGATGAGCTTGGGAATAAATATGCAAAAAGGGGTGCTCTGCGGTGGGGAAAGAAAGAAGAGAGAGAAAAAAAAAGGCAATCAAGGATAGCCGCGGTACCCGGCTGGACTATAAATCTCTGTCTGTTTCAATCGGTGCTGTGGCCGAAACGGTGTAAAATTCGAGTGGGGATATCATCAATTTCTGTTAGCGCCTCTGTCCCTCTCTGTGCCGGTCGGCCGGCAGTGGTGATGGATTGATTTTGTCACTTGTGCTCAGTTCACAGTATGTTAACATGGAAGGGCAGAGTTGGGTTATGGAGAGAGGGTTATTAGTGCTGTGGCTGTGGCTGGACTTTTCTCTCCGTTGCATACTCTCTGTTCATGTGAAGGACTCTCATTCTATCTCCCATCCCTGTCACTCTACCTTACACTCAATATACTCACACCCTCATTCATCACACCCCATCCCAGTACACATCTGCATCTGCTTTATCTCTATTGAATGCCTAGAGATGTATAACATCAACAGGATTCTGAGAGCCTTCATTGCAAACTCGATGAGGCTGTGGAAAACCACCCTTGAAGCCAACTGCAAACCACTTGCACAAGTGTCCATCAGATGTGGCATATTTTAAGGAGATACTCTGTCCCCGCTACTGTTCTGCATAGGCCTGAACCCCCTCAGCCAAATTATCAACAAGACTGGTTACGAATGCCGACTCAAAAATGAGGCCAACATCAGTCACCTTCTCTACATGGATGACATCAAGCTGTATGCCAAGAGTGAGCGAGACATCGGCTCACTAATCCACACCACCAGGATCTACAGCACGGACATCGGGATGTCATTCGGACTAGAGAAGTGTGGTCGGCTGATCACAAAGAGGGGGAAGGTCATCCGCACAGAAGGGATCTCACTCCCACAAGGAACAATAGCAGACATAGAGGACAGTTACAAGTGCCTAGGTATACCACAAGCAAATGGCAACTTCGATGAGGCCACAAGGAAAGGAGCCACAGCTAAATACCTCCAACGAATAAGGCAAGTCCTGAGAAGCCAGCTCAATGGCAAGAACAAAATCTGTGTGATAAACAGCTATGCCTTGCCAGTAATCAGATACCCTGCTGGAATAATTAGCTGGCCAAAGGAGGAGATAAAAGCCACAGATATTAAGACTAGAAAGCTACTAACCATGCATGGAGGGTTCCATCCCAAATCCAGCACCCTGAGACTGTACACGAGCCGCAAGGAAGGAGGCAGAGGACTAGTGAGTGTGAGAACCACTGTCCAGGACGAAACAACTAAGATCCATAAATACATCAGGGACAAAGCCTCAACAGACAATGTGCTTTACTGATATCAGCCACTTCAATGAGCACATTGTTGAGGCTTTGTCCCTAATGTATCTATGGATCTTAGCTGTTTCGTCCTGGACAGTATATATATTATATATATCCTCTTGCTCATGCCCAACCCTGTCCAGTAGTCATTGGGGAAGAGGTGAGGTATATCATGTAGGTTAAAAGATCTCAAAAAGAAACAAAGATGGGAATTCAAATATTTATGTCATTGACATATATCTCTTTGGAAAATGTTAAAAGGTTATTTATTTTCCAGTGAACAACTGTGACAGTCTTCCTCAAATATGAAAATCAACTTACTTGGGTTGCTTAAAATTTACAATCAGTGCACTTCAGTGTATGTGCAGATAATACTAATGTGACAACATTGTTTTATTATTGATTGCAGCAACATACAGTCATTATGTAATGAGCAAAATTGGACTGACCCTTACTCAGTGGGTTCAAGGGCAGAGGCAGTGAAACTTGGAGGGTCTAAATTGGTCCAAAGGAGTGAAAGAATGCACCGCACATGCAACCCTAACACGATAAACACACAACTTCACAACATACGTAAGACAAATTGAATGACAAGAAAGGACAACACGTGGTTAGCATTGAAGCTAACTTGCTATCTTACCATTACTATCTTAATATTTGAGAAGACTGATGCATTCAAGGATAGGTTTCCTCAATTTCAATAAATTAGTGGATAGAATGTTAATTTTTGACCAGTCACTACATGTCTCGAGTCAACAACATGGTTCAGTACCAGCCTCAAAAAACTTGGCTTTCTGTGGGTGTGCACAACAAGACTAAAGCATTTATGTGAAGAGTAACTTTCTGAATGATTTAATGCCGTAAACTAGACTTGGAATTATCTACTGGTATATCAAACAGGGAAGTTGAAAAACTACTTTACTTACTTTGAGTTTAACAGTGTCATCCTGTTGGCTGTTACTGTTAAACACATGTTCTAATAACAATTCTCTAAGTTACAAAGGGTTCTTTAATCCATCTTATGTATCACTGCTGCATATTGCAGACAGTGTCTTCTATTTGCATATTGTTATATGTATATTTCTGTTTTTTATATATATATATATATATATATATATATATATATATATATAATAAAAATAGTTACAATGTGGTTCACATGCAGAGTACACTTTGAGTTTGATTTTGTCTGCATGAACATGACAACATGCAGCGATACTCCGCATATTGCCACATTACTTCCAGCAGCAAACTGCGTTGTGTCGGTGGTAAATGTCAGTGTTAGGGCAGGGGTGTTGTAAGTCATGGCAGATGCTGTAGCAGCAGCGGTGGTATATTTCACTGATACGGATCTCATGCTCTCTGACAGTAATGGTACTTATGGTAATGTCCTCTGTGAACCAGACATGGCCCTGTGCTTTGGCAGACACATCATACAGCTCCCCGACACTTTCTGATTTAACTGGCAAAAAGCTAAAGGCCTGCACTGCTTGATATGGTGATTTTTAATTTCAGATTCAGCAATCCTTTCAATGACACCTGGCCAAGGCTTCTCAAAATGGATATGTCAGATCACCCAGCAGTAAATCTGACATGATTAAGTCAAACTAGAAAGCAGATTGTTGATGTTGAATAAAACTGAAAAACATGTCTTATAATTGTTATATGATTTACCCTTTGTTTGTTTCTTCTTAGGGAGTATATTATGAGTAGGCATAAAAATAAAAAAATAAAAAAGATTTAGGAACCAATCAAATTAAAATTTGGGTCTAGCTACATCTTTATGAAATTGAATTTTCAAAATTTTAGAGTTGAAAAGTTTGCAGTATAAGCATCAAGTTACCTATTTACACAACATTGGATGAGCAGTTTTACCTCGAGCAAAATTTAGTGAAAGTCTGGTGTTCCATGCTAATTTATACCTAAAGTGGTCTCAAAAAATCTCTGATGCCTGTTGTTTGGAGAGGTTGTGGTTCACAACAAGTGTTGATGTTTACTGTGCTACTTTGTAGCACTCTAAAGTAATCCCATATATATGCTTTTTTTTCCCCCCAGTATATCACTGTACATAGCAACTTAAAACACCTCACATTTTCTGTTGGTCCCCTCTTCTCCTGAAACAATGACATTTTAAAGTGACAGGGAACGGAAACAGAGGAGCAACCGTGTATCTTCCTGAATCACTTTCTTTGCAGCATCCATCTCTCCACATCAGCCTAACATAGGCAGATGCTTATTCTCCTTCTTTCCCTCTGTCTTTTAATGTGTGTTTTCTGTTTATTATTAGTTGACTCGGTGCTTCATCATCCTGTGAAAATTCATATCTGCTGAACAGAAGGAGCAAAAACAGTGGGGAATCAATCTCTGGTGCTCAGGCAGATAAACAAAAGACATAATCAGAGGGAGAAGGAAAGACAAGAGCAGAGGAGAAGAGGAGAGGGCCTCACGCCCTGATCCTAGCCGTGATGGATAGCTGGCATAAAAGTGTTGGGGCGGTGGTATGTAAATTCAGGAGACATCCTTGCGTGGCCTTGATGATTGTGTGAAGAAGTGAATGATGTTTGTGGCATCCTGCTACGGCCTTATTATTTTCTTTTTTTTTTTTTTAATGCCCCTGGAGTGGATTTGGTCTGACCCTGTAGACTCCCGACCCCCATCAGGTTCTCCATTTTCCTACCCTGTCCAATTCCCCAGGGCAGGAAGCTTCCCCCCAAAATAAGGAGGAAAAAATACTCCGTACAAGACATCTGTTTCATTTCCTAAACAAATTATCTGTCAAGGAATGTGCCCCCAGTGGATACACCAAGAGGTGGACAAGAATGGACACAAAGCAAAGAAAAAAAGGAAGGATTTGAGGGCATCCCCATCCTCCTTGTCTTCTTCTCTTTCTTCCCCCTTCCTCATCTGTTGGCTGCAGTTTCCCTAAGGCGAACAAACAAGTGACAAAGCTGTAGAATGATAAAGTGTGACACTTTTTATATCACTGAGTGTGCATTTCTTCCCTTGATTTGAATCCCACCATAGAGCCGGTTTTTGTGAGGTATAACGAGAAGCTTCTTGATAATCTTTAGGTTCCAAAGTAATTTTCTGAACAGAGAAATGCGGTCTTGAGTTTTCATTTTGTTTGGAAAAATGCTCATTTGCACTTTCTTCATATTTTGTGACATTGCTGACCTGACAGGTCGGCTAGCTGTTGGTTTTTGTTTTAAATTCGAAGCCAGACAGGTCAGTGGAGGTTTGTTCTCATCAGGGTTGCTTCTTTCTAAGCACACATCAAGACCTTGTGGCAGGTAAAATATCTGCTGGGACAACAGGAAATCAACTTATTAGAGCAAAAACAATCAACAAAATTTACATTGTTGCATGATCCTTCACTTTTATCCTTTAAAGAGAGCCATATACTGCTCTCTCACTGCATGCCATGGTTTTATTTACACTTGACAGTTTATAATACAAGAATATCTAAAAAGAATCAGGCCCATAATCCAGTTTTTCACTGTACATTTATCAAAATAATAAAAACTGGAGCTGAGCTTGTTGAACAAATACAGCTACCGTTGACTATGTGTTATTACTTTATTTTTCTTGCTTTTCTGTTTAGCTGTCTTTCTGTCCCGGAAGAAGCCAGGACAGAAATGCCATTAATTCTGTGTTTTCTTTGATTCCTTATTGTAAAAATGTACTCCTGCTTCCAGTGTTTCTATCTTCTTTTTGTACTTTACTTTCCGGTCACCATGGAAGATGTTTGCTTATGTTAAATGATTCTTTTGGTGTTTGCTTCCTTTTTAAGAAGGAGTACCGCATATCTTTTCTACTGCAACCATGATCTCATGCACAAAGGTGGTCAGTAGTGAACATGTGCTTTGCAATCATGAAGTCTTTTTGAACTAGCATGTTTTGCCCTACACAGTTATTTTTGAGGAAACTTTGTTAGGGTTGTCAGTTTAAGTGCCCTTTCTTATATGTAAGAAAATTTAGTGAAATGGGAAGTTATAACCACTGTTTCCAGTCTTTTGACCTCATCAAGAAATCTGATGGTTGACTTTTTCATATTAAGCTACGAAAGAAGATTTCAGTAGGCCAGAGATATCACAAGGAATTTTTGCTGTCCAATCCCTGTAAATAGAGCTAAAACTTTGAAGTAAATGAACTAGTCGCCAGCGCATTGAATTCAAAACTGAAATCATGTATTTCCATCCTGCAGCTACATTTGTGGGAAAAGAGCAACTCAAAATCTAAGTATTACCTAAAACATTTCAGCAGTAGGCAAAGGAGCTCAAACCAACTATATAGTCAGAGAAGAGAAAATAACTTTATAAGGAGGTGTAACAAACAACTAAGCCAGCTGTTTCTGCTGGTGTGCAGAAGAAGCAGAGAACAGTTTCCATGCAACCAAAAATAAATAAATAAATAACCTATGTATGCAAAATACTGTAATGCGTAGACAGCAGTTGAAAACAATGTATGAACTCGACAGAAGTTATTCTGCAGAGAACACTTCATTTTGAGTGAATTTTAAGATTAGAAACACACCCTGAATTCACATGAAACATCACAGTGTTGAATTGATATGGCCCTCAGATCACAATTGTTCAGGATGTCCCAGAGAAGATGAAGAAGGAAAACTGAAGGTAGCTGAGCAGTCACCTGTGGCTATGTGTGGACAAGAAGAACAAAGATCCCAGCACAAACAAACAAATAGCCTGATTCATGCTTTATGCTGCAGCAGGATGTAAATCAGAATGCAGACATGGCAAGGTTTGATCTTCTTGCTTTCTTATTGGATGCCTCATGAATTGTGTAGAAAAGAATATACTGGGGGTGGAGGGGCTATTTGCATTTTTTTGGCAGTCTATCTCAGTCCTCAAAGTTTCCTTTACGATAACGAAAAACCATTAGCTGCTGTCAAACAGCCACGAAGAGAGATTATTTTTTTTATTGAAATAAGATTAAAATGATAAGTTTGACTGAGGGTTCCACCTGATAAAATATTTCAGCTCATAAGCGCAGTGTGGGCACAGGGATTAGAAGAGGGAGAGCGAAAAGGAGGGGGAGGAGGAGTAAAACACAGAGAGAGGCAGAGAGAGAGGGAAAAATTCATAATGTATAATAAAACAAAAGGTGTCATGGGAAATAACAGTGATATTAAAATTAGAGTAAGGTGAGATCTATATGAAAAATGCAGATTTGAAAATGTAAATGATGACGAGGGAGATGAGAACAGATGTGGAACGGTGATAGAGTGAGGAAGAAAGGAAAGTTGTTTTGTGGCCTCGCAGAGACAATCTGTGACTTCACAGTGAATAAAATAAGGACACAATTAGGAGCAACAAAAAAAACACACACATTGAGGAGGTCAAAAATGATCACAACTCAGAATTTAGAAGGCAAAACCTCAGAGCAGGAACAAGTCAGCAAAGACATCTAAAGTAATAATTAAATTATCTCTGGATTTTCACATCATTACTCATATTTTAGCTACAAAGCCTAGATTTTGTAAAATTATTTTTGTAATAATTATTAAAATTATTATTGAATCTGTGGTGATCAAAAAGCTGTTATGTAATTTATACCAACACTTTAGGTATGGTGCACATATTGCAACACAATTTCTAAACATATAAATTAGGTATCAACTGACAAAAAAAAGAGAGAGAGACATAAATCCTAAAAATGACAGGCTATTTATTTTTATTTTTTCGTTTTTTTAATATCCACTTGCTCGGTTGTGGATCTCCGACAGTGGGCAAAAACTGGGGTGCAACCTGTAAACACTGTCACTTCCACAGAGGGTTACAGGAAGAACAGTTTGTGAAAATTAATTGTTTCAATACAGTCTTGGTACCTAAGCAATCTCTTTTTTTTCTTTCTTTCTTTTGATGAAATGGTGTAAAATACAGGAGACCTCCTATAGCCCACAAATAGGCAAAATTGGAGAACTCGCAAATAGCCAAAATATGCAATTACTTGAAACCCCTGCTTTTGACTTTCAAATATTGTTTATCTACTTGAAATTGCTATTGGGTTGGGCACATCCTCTTGTTTTTTTATTTGCAAACTTGTTTTCTCGTTTGGCACTACGAGTTTTGCCATTTAAATCTGTTAGTTTGTCTCTATTGTGATTGATAGCTTTGCTTGTGATGCACACTCCTTCTATAATGCAAGAGAATTTCTGACCTTGGCCCACATCTTGAGCATTGATCGACATGCAGCAGCTCTTTATGAATATGTCATCATTTACAGAGCTGTAACTCCCATTGACCATCACAGATGACCCCTCCTTTATCCCCTCATCAGGAGAGAGCAGTGTTGCCCCTTTAGTGGAAAATGAAGGAAGAGTAAAAGGACCCCTGCCTTTGATATGAGCCTCCCTGAGGGCCTCTCCTGCTACTAAGGAATGTTAGAAGTTCAAGTTCCAGCCACTAGCCTCTGAAAGCTGACCTGGTCTGCCACATGTCCTCTGCTAGAAGCCAGCCAAGGACAAGGGCAGGCAGGGAATCTGCAACTAGCCAGAACATGAAGGAGAAACATGAAAGATCCCACTAACATGGGAAGTCACATTCAAGAAACACATCTTTTCTAAATTTTGAGAATGTTTTTTTTTCTCTGTAAGAAAAAAACATTGATATTATCAACTCAGTATTTAAAATTTCTCTCTGCAAGATGTCCATGTCTACTGTTTTTCGCACACTGACAAACTGTTTTTATTTAAAAACACCAACACCATGAAGAAAAACTGCCAATTATCACTCGTTGTGGCCCTGTTACTGCACTCCATATGCTTAATGAACCTTGGTAACCCCAGGTTGCCACAAGCAGTGGACAGTCGCACAGATATGTGATGCCACTTAGTCCCAGTAATGCTTTAGTTGGTATCTGTGAGTGGTAGAGGCTCTTTACTCCAAACAAGTGCTTTTAACTGCTTGACTTCTTCCAGATAAAAAGGGAATATTTTTTTTTTTGCCCATTAGCACTGCTATTAAGAGCTATTATTTGCTTTAACCACGATAAGTATCCACTCCCACATCACCCATCATTACTGTTGTCTCTATGAGTCAAACCTGAAGGGGCACAAGGATATTTGGCAGGGTTTGGCTGCTTCTCTGGATGAAAAAAGGAAGGAGTAGGAGAGAAGGGATATTTAGCTGTTTATCCTTGGCTTGGTAACAGAGAGGGGAGGAAGACGGTTGTGTGGGCAGAGCAGACATAGAACAGACTAATAACTCTTAATCTGGCGAGCATTTTTCATTTATCCACTTTAAAGCCTTAGCTTGACACTGCACAACATTTAACAGAGGGAGAGCCGTGGAGCTACTATAAAGGATTATTGAGTTTGATATGCAGTTTCATTTGACCAGGCCACAGACAATGTCAAAGCAGGGTGTGGTAGACCTAAGGTGGATGCCCTAACGATCACTAAACCCTCTGAGGGCCTCCAAAACACTTGAAAGAATGAATGACCCGTCTCGTTTTACCACATCCCCGATATGTGCAGATATTGCTGAATGGGCAGGGAGTTACGTTGAGGAGCAGCTAGGATGGCACAGGGGCTGGCCTCACCTGTAATGGCATATCTCAGCCTCCCCATATTGATCAGCTCTGCCCCTGAACATTCGTCTGGGCTCCGGGCCGTGGGCTGCTGGGGCGCTGGCCGTGGATCTCGTTGCCACAGTGCCCTTGGTGAAGGCCGGTGTCCAGTGACAAAGAGCTCAGTGGAGGGAGTTAACGGGTGGAAGCAGCTCCACTCACGGGAGAACAGTGCAGACTGGATACATTGGTGGACCAGTACAGAAACACAATTATGATTATTTTAAATTAATTCTTATATTAAAGGTTAGTGTCATGTCTGTAGCAGTTAATTAGAATTAAAGACCTCAAATACATGGCTGCCTGTCAATGTTATCAAAGCAAAAAGCCAAAGCTGCATTAAGGTTTCAACAACTTAGCAGTTCATTAAAAAGGTAGATGAACAAACATTTATAACGGCGACAGTATTAGATGCCAGAGAGGTCGAATTGACTCTAGATAGCAAGAATAAGAGCCAATAAAGATGGACACAAAGATGAGTTGTTGTTTTTTTTTTGTTTTGTTTTTTTTAAGTTTGTTTAGGCTCTACAAGTTACTTTTAAAAGTAACTTGTAGTAAAGTAAAGTATTTTAAATTGAATGATAATTGATCAGGCAGCAAGTTTTTAGATAATGTCAGGCTATAAATTTGAAATCAAATGTTGCTGTTTTAGTTCACTGTGGTTCTTGTCATGAACATCCAGAAGTATCTGTATTGTTCACAGGAGTTTTCTCAGGGCTTCCTTGCTGCCATACAGAATAGTAGACACTGAAGAATAAATGCTAAAACATAAATAGTCATACTTTGAGCACACAAGCTGCACTCATCAAAACTCAGTTCAGAAAAAAAAAAACAGCATCCTCTCTCAGTAACTTATATTGAATGTGACAGTTGCAGCAGCAGGGGACAATTTTAATCTGTTAAAAATATTTTTAACCAAATAGTAAACCTGAGTAAAATCTTTTTTGCAAATCAGAAATGAATTTTGTTTAAAAGAAAACTAAGCATAAGTTTTAGTGTGTTTAATTTCAACAAATTATCATCTGAAATCATTGCGGTAAACCAGGGGTTCATAATTTTTTCTAAATACAACCCTATATTTCTTCAGCAAAGACCTCTCCCAGTTTATTTAAAAACAGACCGATGATAAAAAACAAAGTTCAGCAGGTTAAAACCCAGTTCTCCATATTGCAGAACTGGGTTCAGACTTCAATCATCTACACAAAAGTACAAGATAACACTCTCCTGTACACTCTTGAGAATTGAGAGCAATATCTTTTGAGAAAATCAGGATGTCTTTACATGAGCACATGCATACAAATGCACAGCAGAGCTGCTCTCTGCAGCAGCGCTGAGTAAATCCTCCCTGTCTGCCGGTACTCCCTGGTGACCCCGTCTTGCTGCTACTCACTTGTTTTATTTTTTTTTATTTGACACATCAGATGAATACGGGGGCCGAGTTGGTGGGAGGAGGTGGAGGAGAGCCAGTCATCCCATTGGGCGTCGTGTTTCTCACTCGGTTAACACCTCGCTGGAGAAACAGGATGCCAGCCTTGGACGCACCAACCTCTCAAACACCGCCGGTACACTCCTCTCTACATCCAGCGACGCTCACGCTTCACGTTTTTAACATTCTTACCTTTTAAAGTAGCCTTTTAGTCTGTTTGGACTGTAACCTTGCTGCAGTGACATGTCCTGACTTCTTAGTGCTTGGAATGTCTCCTGATGCTTTTTTCCCTCAGCTTTGCACTTCTGAGCTTGTCATGTTGAGCCTTTGTCTGCTGGGTTTTGGCTCCAGTTTCACTTGTTGCTGAAAGATGCCTAAGAAGAAAAATTACCAAAACAATAAAGATTCATCAGAAACCCTTCAAATAAAAAAGGGTAGTTACAATATAATGTGTAGACAGTTATTCATTTAAAAAATGGCAAGCAATTCCAGTATTTTAAGGACGCTGTCTAACTCTGACAATTGAGAGCCCTCATTATTTCGGAAACAGGATGAAAAGTTTTGGATGTTTCTTCTGAAATAATATTGTTTTAAATGGTGTTTATTGAAATGACTTGTTTGTTGTAGATCAGATGGAATATAAGTTTCACTTAGTTTAATTTTATGGAGTCTGACATGCAGTAGAAAAGCCTCAAAACAACGAACTCAATATTTCCTGTTTAAAACCTCCTACATTTAACAATATTTTATAAGAACAATCTATCTGAGGTTGGTTGCATGGATTCTATTCATGTGACAATAGAACTAAAAATCAACAACAAATTTGATGACCTTGGCTTAAAGAATTCCTTGTAGCCCATTGTGACTGTCTTACCAAGTATTGATTAAATCTTGTCAGAAAATGCAATGAAACTGACCAATTATGTTTAAGTAAATGGAAACTGTTTGCATAGGTGAAAAAAAAGAATATCATACTGTCAACAGAAATCAGTTAAATAATAACACCAACTCATAAAGGTTACTGGTTCCTCTTTGTCGCAGATGCATCCATATGCTGCCACTGTTTATTCACATCAGTTTCCAAAAGTTGGATCCTAACGGCAACGGTCGGAGGTAAAACTGTGCACTCTGGCAGTCCAAACTGAAGACATAGAAAGGAGGAGGAGATGATGGGGAGTGAGGGAGGATGGGAGGAAAAGAAGAGGAGGAGGGAGAAAATGGCACTTGATTGGTGACAAAAGATAACAAGAAGTGGCTGCAGGGAGCCTCCAGAACTCAGAGTGGTGTGAATAGACCCCATCTGGTTCCCTCAGAAAAATGCTGAGGAGACGCAGATAATAGGAGGCACACACACTCTGATGTACACAATCCCTCTCCCACCGACTTGTTCCCTCGCCGTGTTTGTCTCAGCGCTCGGCCTGACCGGTCCCGGGTGGCCTCATCGCCTGGTCCAGGATCCCCCAAAGAGCTCTCGCTCATCGTCTCAGAGCATACACTTCAGCTAGACCAATTTAACGTGAGAAAACGTGAGGAGGGCGAGACGCCCTGTCCATCTGTGGCTGGTTGTCGTGTGGGGGCGAGCATAGAGGGGGCACATCACTCTTTACTTTACCGTGGAAAAGAAAATACTACATGGCATGTTTACAGAACAACTTAGAGGAAAATATTCAGCTTCCTTTCTTGTGCTTGCCTTTAGATGATGTTTTTCTAAGTTTACTTCTAACATTTAGAAGATTCCTGCTCAATCGTATTTCAGACTTTCTAAAAATGTATGTGTTACTATGATGAAAACTACAAATGATGTTAATGGAGAGAACAGGATTTTATTTTTAATTTTAACAGGCTGGACCTGCTAGGTGTTAATAGAAAGAATGCATTTTCTAATTGCTCATACAGATCAACCTTTTTTATGTTAACTAAATATTAAGGTGTCGCATTTGATGGGATCAATAAAAGAATCATCATCAAATTAATGACATAATCCACAGTTCTAATACAAAAGTGTCTGAAAATGAGAAAACAGCAAGAATTTTATGGATTTTGGAGAATTTATTGGTAATTGATGAGATTTTAAAGTAAGGAAGCAATACGTTCTTCCTACATTCTTTTACTCTCTGAAATTTTAAATTTCAACTTATGATCCCCCAAGTTGCTTTTGAAGGACATTTTGGTCCCAGGAACCGAGGGTGCAAACAAGTTTTCCATCTCTTAGCCTAAAAGAAGAAAATGAAATATCCTCTTTATCCTATTCCTCCTACAGACAAATCAATTATCAATAAATCTGATCACCGCTCAGTCACACATTGTACTGAAACGAGCTCACTTCACTATTGATGACTTGACTGGCTAAATTAAAAAAAAAATAAAAAGCTCAAGCTTGGAGAATAAAATCTCAGTGTGCTTAGATCAAGGACAACTGCATATGAGGTATGAATATGTGTGTGTGTGTGTGTGGGGGGGGGTGTTGGGGGTGGAGGAGATCAATGTGTCATTGCACCACACACACAAGGGGAATTCTGGGATTTTGGTGGGAGCTGTGTATAGTGAGAGCAACTGCTGCACTGTCCACTTGCTGTGGAAAGTGTGTGTGTATAAAGATTATTTAATGTCCCCACTCCCCCCGTTCCTCCCCATGTTAAATAATTCAGAAGCTCCCCTCATCGCTCTCATTATAAATATTTCAGCTGCGGTGACAAGGGAGCACTCATCTTGTGCGACAACTGGGAGATATGTTCTGAGAGAGAAAGAGAGGCACAAACTTCCTGTTTGTGCCTCTCTGTGTTTACATATCATTGCACCCATTTAGCACTGGTATCATACGTTTGCCTATGTACTTACTAGGATCAACCATCCACCCTGAGAGGCACAGAAGGCCACTTTAGTTCTTCTCATTTCTCTCATCAGCCAGTCTGCTGCAGGATGAAAGCACCTGGAAGTTAATTCACGGGATCCACCCATACTCAAATGCACAGTAAAACATCTGAGTTTCTTTCAGATGATGAAGAGACAAATAAGGTAGGGAAAGTCTTCGCTCTTCACCTGCCTGTAGGCTGATGTCAAAATAACGTTCAGCCTGTAATAAAGCCAGTGACCAACAGAACTGATTAATGTTTCTTTTTCAGCAACTGGAAATCCTCATGAAGCAATAGCGGTGCATATTCTTTAACGTAATTATTGCTCACAAAACATATTTATAATATTATTTATTACATTGAGATACATTTTCCTGCATCACAACATGGATATATTTAAATATTTTTTATTGCATTAGCTTAATCCACTCAGATGTTTTCAGATTACATGTTATGGAGCTACTACAAGGGCATTATTTTGAAGAGAAAAATGAGAGAAACTACAGATTAGAATGTTTCTTTTGTTAAAGGAATAAAATCTGAAAAGTGTGGTGTGCATTTGTATTTGGCCCCTTGCTACTCTGATACCTCAAAATAATTTGTAACCCAATCAATTGCCATCCAAAGTCACTTAATTAGAAAATGTATTGTCCACTGTTCTGTAAATGCCTCAGAGGAGAAAAACTGAGAAAACATCAGTGCACTGAAAATTAAACTTTAATTAAACACACAGCATTACTGGAATGAAACATGTTAGAGGTTGAATAGGCTACTGAAAATACTGAGTTTTGAGAATGTTATACCTTAATTCTCACCAGTTAGATATGCTTAAATGGCTTGTGGATTGTTACAATTTTGCACAAAGCAATTCTCTTGCATTTATAAAGCACCAAACTGTTTTCATATTGATCTTAAACTGATTCATTTACTAACTCAGTGTTCAGATTGGATCATTTATTTTTCATTTATTTTTTGACGTTAAATCAGCTATTAGATGTAAATGTGGAATCACTGCAAAAAATAACAACAACAAAAAAACAATAAATATGTGTTTAGAGGATTTAGTTGAAATACTTGTTTTATTTTTATAGAGTTAAAATGATTACTGCTCCTATCCTGTTGGGTTGGATTACAGGAAGAGTTATGCATTTTCTGCCTCTCTTCTTTTGTTTTTCTATAATGTTATCATTTTAGCGATTGTGTGAGCCACTGGAGTGAGTGATTGTAGAGTATGGCTCCTGGGTTTGTTGTGGAGAGAAACAAAGGATTTTTATTTGATTTGATTTTTTCTTCTTGAGAGCAATGCACTGAGAGGATTTTCCTCCGACCACAACTGCCCTCTATCAAGCAAAAGGGATATGCCCCGCTGCAACAAACAAACACATAGATCACCGCCAATGATCTGAGAGGGAGACAAACACATGGGTGCACATCTCAGCAGAGATGTGAGTGGCTTTTTTACATTATTTCAGCTTCATTTGTGTGGGTGTTTGTGTGTCTGTGGCTAGGGACAGATCTGTCCTCTAGCTGGCAGATGCCCAGGACAGCACAGCTGGGCCCCAGCCAGCCAGGAGGGGTCATGGGGGGCCCAAGATTTCCCCTCAGCCCTCAAGGCATTTTTAGATTTAGCTTTCAGCAGCAGTGCTTGTACCAGAGGCTTATAAACACACACTCGCACATCTACACAATGGTATTGATGAAGACAAACATTTTGCTCCCACAAATCCGGGTCGCAGCATTTGGGGTGTACTCGTCCCAGTGATCCCTTGTTTTCCGATAACTGATGATATCCTCTCTGCTCAAACATGATGAGGTCAAGTGAATGTTTACAGCCAAACATCAATGCCAGCTGCTGGATCTCAGGCTCACAGACCTCAGGTTTTCATGTGAAACAGAAGTTGCGTGTGTTTTTATTTAAAAGGTTGAATAGTTCTTTGATCATGAACATTGTACAATTAGATGTTTTAGCATTTATTTATTTATTTATTCTTTGTTCATTTTTTATGGCATGTAGTGTCATGGAGCTTAATTTTAAATTATTCTTTTGGTGCAAAACCCCACCAGGCTTAAAAAAAGATGAACATTTAGGATTAACAGGTTTTTAAAAATGCATTTTTTGAGTATTGAATGCTTTTGATTGAGCTGTTGTTCTCAAAACATACATAGAAAAATAAATAATACAACTTTATTTAAACATGGGTAAATATAGCATCACCAGGTATTTGTTTGGCACTTTCTTAATGTTAAAATCTCCACTTTAAAGAGTGCAGATGTTTGCAAATTGGATGCTTCTTTCTCTGGCTATAATAATAAAAACATAAATATAGGTACTTTGTTCTCTAGTATGAATAAAGCTTAATCAGCACAGCGAGATACTATTTGCTTAATAGCCCATTTTTAAAGTGCAAATCTCTTTGCCATGTTTTTATTAATTATTCTGAAGTTGAAACTGTGCTGTGCTCTCATTTTGAATGTGCAAAACACATGTGAGATGGCTGATAAGTAAGACTCATGAAAGATATCCTGAAACTCAACTCAGAAAAAACTTTTGCTATATAACCACATTCAACTTTTCTTTCTATATTTTATATTTAATATAAATGTAGACGGCCCAAATTACTCGGACAAAAAGGCAACAACAGAAGCAAGCAGTTTTACTCCCACCTAATATGCATTTGACAAAATACGTTTGCAGACATTAAACATTATGCAATTCTAGTTTAAAAGTTGAATACTTTTTTTTTACATTTGGCAAAGAAAAAAACAAATCTACATCTGGCACATTTGAAAAGTGTACAGACCTCGACACACATTTCTAGGCAATATCCAGTAGGGTTAATTTGATGTCATAGTTGTCATCTATTAAGAAAAACTGTAAAAAGATTAGTTTCTTTAAACACATGTTTGGAGATGCCTTTACTCACCCAGCAACAATCAAGGTTCAGTTCCCCAGAGTAGACTTGTGTTTGTGTGTGAAGAGAAAAGAATGATCTCGAAACATGAGATGATGCAAAATTTAAATGCTTACAGAGGAAATTTAAGGTGACCAACATCAAGCTTTTTGTGCCAGATAACCTTCAGATGTAAGATAAAGGTTAAAAAAAAGGTTTGTTTGTGATAGAACAGCGTCATTTTATGAGGAGCATTATATAAAAGCAGTTCAGTTTGCTTCTATTTCACATAAAGCACACAAACCTCTGCCATCAAACCTGGGATAAAGACATAAAGAATGTGTTTTATGGGATTTGGACCGTCTCAAATGACCTTATCAGGTGAAAATATGATGATTATTTGTGTGTTTGTGTGTTAAGGACGGGTAGAGGCAAAGAACTGATAGGTGTTTGACTTAGTCACAGAAAGAAATCTTCACACACAAATGACATGTCAATGTCACCTAGTGCTATTAGGCTCTGCTTTAACAGCCTGGCCACTCAGGAATGGCGTTATTGACCGCTCGAACGCAAGGTGGAATCTCTCAATGTGTCACAATCTACTTAGCTGTCTTCGAGTTGCTTACAAACAGGCATTGATTGAATGATCCCCAAGTCAAAATGGAACCAAGAAATACTGCTAAGATATGACTGTACAGTACATGCATCTTTATTAAGCAGAAGACAGACAAAGGTGAGTTTTCTGCAGTCATCAAACACAAACATTCAGCTTTTCTGTATCCTAGAGATAAATTTTAGAGTGAATCCATGCTTCAGATACAAGAACCAGAAATTAAAGTGCCACCGAGTGAGACTCTGTATGTGTTTGGATTCCCAAAGGCCCGGATGGATGGCTTTAATTGTCACTGTGTGACTCTCTGCTCACTCTTTCTTTTCCTTCAAACCAAATGAAGCGCCAGGATTCGTTTTTCAGAGGCGTGCTGTGAGCAGGGAAGTTGTAATTCACCGAAGGAATTACAGAACGGAGCCAGAACACAGGTAATAAAGCTGCAGGTGGAGCGCTTTCAATCTAACATAATTGTCACAATTATCACATGCAATTTGGAAGATATTATTTGAAATCATTATTATCTGTATTCTGTTTGTCATTATGTTATTAATTGAGAGTGTTTTCCCGAGGTCACAGTTGTTGATGTAGACATAACATCCTGACGACTTGCAGACTGAGAGCCGCGGCCAACAAAAACCTTCCCCTTGATCTCCATTAGTAGCCTTGGCAGTCAGTATGCAGGAGAGAAGGTGCACTGTGTGTGTGTGTGTGTGTGCGTGTGTGCGTCTGAGAATGTGTGCATGAGTAAGGGGGTGGGGGTCCCTAATTTGCACATATGGAAATGCTTTTTCTCACCGCGCCTCCTTCTCTGTTGTGGCCAGATGGAATTAGAGAGTGCTCAGAAGCCGTGAAGGCAAACACATCAGAAAAAAGAGGAGAGGGGGGGAAAGTGTGTGGGAGAGGGGGAAAAGAAGGGAAGGATGAAGGAAAGAGAAAGAAAGGAATGGAAAGTTGCTGGTTTTTCCACCTGCTGTCTGCAGAACGAAGCGCAGGGAAGCAGCTGTTAAAGAAGCACACCTAAATGTAACCAGAATAATAACTCCCGGAATGAGCTCACATGTCAAAAGTAAGTAGGGACGCGGGGGTTGTTTTGTGTTACAAATAAGGTGCTCAATATTCTCTTGGCCCAAGACCAACTTCCTGGTCTCCCCGTTGAGTTTGACATCCATGTCTAATAATACAGTGGTAATTAGACGATGCATTGTTTTGGAGCATCAATGAGTTCCAATAATACCTCTGAGTCCCTATGAAGGGGAAACGAGGAAGAACGACTCAGTCTGTCCTCTACCACTGAAAGAGAACCGCTACCAGATAAATAAAGACAAATTACAGCAATAAATGAGACGTGCATTGATTTGAATCAATGCAGGAGAAGTGCCAGAAATGACAATGTTTGGAACTGGTATTGCTTTGATGTAGAGACAGGTAAAAATCAATTATTTTCTTTCGTTACATTAGAAATATTTTCATAACAGGTTAATTAGTTACATAGTTTAACAGTTTTATAGACACATTTCTTACTTTTTAATCTCAATTCAAATGAATTACTTTCAGTCCTGTTACTCATGGTACATGGTCTGCATGGGCATAGCAAGTCCGAGCTCTTTACACTACAAATACGTAGTTAAGGACCTTAGCCATGTGGAGAACAGCACTAAGTTTGTTTGTTATAGTGGTTATATTGAAAACTGAAAATACATCTTTTATTTCTGTATTCAATACATTTATATAGCTATTCCATATATATATATATAAAAAATTTCCCTTCTCACCCCACCGCGGGTGGTTCTTATCCTCTGAGCTCGGGTCCTCTACCAGAGGCCTGGGAGCTTGAGGGTTCTGCGCAGTATCTTGGCTGTGCCAAGGACTGCACATTTCTGGACTGAGATGTCTGATGTTGTTCCTGGGATCTGTTGTAGCCACTGCTCCAGTTTGGGAGTTACTGCCCCGAGGGCCCCGATGACCACAGGCACCACTGTGGTCTTCACCTTCCAGGCCCTCTCCAGTTCCTCCCTGAGGCCCTGGTATTTCTCTAGTTTCTCGTGCTCCTTTTTCCTGATGTTGCAATCACTTGGTATTGCTACATCTACCACAACGGCTTTCCTCTGATGTTTATCCACTACGACAATGTCTGGTTGGTTCGCCATTACCATTTTGTCTGTCTGGATCTGGAAGTCCCACAGGATCTTAGCTCTGGCGTTCTCCACCACCTTTGGGGTGTTTCCCACTTTGATCTCGGGGTTTCCAGTCCATATTCTGCACAGATGTTTCTGTACACTATGCCTGCCACTTGGTTATGTCGTTCCATGTACGCTTTCCCTGCAAGTATCTTGCACCCTGCTGTGATGTGCTGGACTGTCTCAGGGGCCTCCTTGCACAACCTACACCTTGGGTCTTTTCTGGTGTGGTAGATCTGGGCCTCTATTGCTCTGGTGTTTAGGGCCTTTCCTGGGCTGCCAGGATGAGGGCCTCTGTGCTGTCCTTGAGTCCAGCTTTTTCCAGCCATTGGTAGGATTTACTGATATCAGCCACTTGGTTATTTGCTGGTGGTACATCCCATGTAGGGGCTTGTCCTCCATGATGGTATCTCTGGCACCTCGACCTCCGTTCCCTGTTGTCTGAGACATTCACTGAGCACATTGTCTGTTGAGGCTTTGTCTCTGATGTATTTATGGATCTTAGTTGTTTCGTCCTGGACAGTGGTTCTCACACTCACTAGTCCTCTGCCTCCTTCCTTGCGGCTCGTGTACAGTCTCAGGGTGCTGGATTTGGGATGGAACCCTCCATGCATTGTTAGTAGCTTTCTGGTCTTAATTCTGTGGCTTTTATCTCCTCCTTTGGCCAGCTAATTATTCCAGCAGGGTATCTGATTACTGGCAAAGCATAGCTGTTTATCGCACGGATTGTTCTTGCCATTGAGCTGGCTTCTCAGGACTTGCCTTATTCGTTGGAGGTATTTAGCTGTGGCTCCTTTCCTTGTGACCTCATCGAGGTTGCCATTTGCTTGTGGTATACCTAGGTACTTGTAACTGTCCTCTATGTCTGCTATTGTTCCTTCTGGGAGTGAGACCCCTTCTGTGTGGATGACCTTCCCCCTCTTTGTGACCAGCCGACCACATTTCTCTAGTCCGAATGACATCCCAATGTCAGTGCTGTAGATCCTGGTGGTGTGGATCAGTGAGTCGATGTCTCGCTCACACTTGGCGTACAGCTTGATGTCATCCATGTAGAGTAGGTGACTGATATTGGCCCCATTTTTGAGTCTGTATCCGTAGCCAGTCTTGTTGATAATTTGGCTGAGGGGGTTCAGGCCTATGCAGAACAGTAGCGGGACAGAGCATCTCCTTGGTATATGCCACATTTGATGGACACTTGTGCAAGTGGTTTGCAGTTGGCTTCAAGGGTGGTTTTCCACAACCTCATCGAGTTTGCAATGAAGGCTCTCAGAGTCCTGTTGATGTTATACATCTCTAAGCATTCAATGATCCAAGTATGCGGCATTGAGTCATAGGCTTTCTTGTAATCAATCCAAGCCATGCACAGGTTGGTGTGTCGGGTTTTGCAGTCTCGGGCAACTGTGCGGTCTACGAGGAGTTGGTGTTTGGCTCCTCTGCTATTTACACCGATACCCTTCTGTGCCGTGCTCATGTGTTTATCCATGTGTTTGCTTATCTTGGCCGCTATGATGCCTGACATGAGCTTCCAGGTTGTGGAGAGGCAGGTTATTGGTCGGTAGTTGGGTGGGACTGGACCCTTTGATGGATCCTTCTGGATTAGGATTGTCCGCCCTTCAGTTAACCATTCAGGGTGAGTCCCACTTTGTAGCAGCTGGTTCATTTGGGCTGCCATTCGCTCATGGAGAGCAGTGAGTTTCTTTAGCCAGTAGGCATGGATCATGTCAGGCCCTGGTGCTGTCCAGTTTTTCATACCTGAGACTCTTTCTTGGACATCTGTCACAGTGATGGTTACCGGGGCTTGCTCAGGGAGGTTGCTGTGGTCCTCTCGTAGAGAGATCAGCCACTGTGCATTGCTGTTGTGGGACGCCTCCTTTCCCATATGCCTTTCCAGTATTGTTCCGTCTCCAGCCTTGGTGGGTCTGCTCTGTTGTTATTGTTACCCTGCCATTGAGAGTACACACCTTAGCTGGTGAGTGGAGAAGAGCCGGTTAATCCTTCTGGATTCATTCTCCCTTGTGTATCTCTTTAGGCGGCTGGACAAGGCTTGGAGCCTCTGTTTGGCAGTCTCGAGTGCTTCAGGTATGGGCATCTGCCTGTACTTTCTGGGTACTGGTCTTTTCATTGCACCCTTGTGGAGCTCTGACAGTTGGCTCACTTCCCTCCTTGTTACCTTGATTTTAGCCTCTAACCGTCTTTTCCATGGTGGGTATTGGGTCTCATGGTTGCTCTTATAGCCAAGTATCTCAAGGATCACTGATGCTGAGTTGTAGATCAGCTCATTGGTTTCTGTTATGGTGTTGGTAGGGATCGTTCTCAATGCTGCATTCACATTCTCAATGAGACTTTCAGATGGTACTTCACTCAGCCGTTGTAATTGGCGCCGGGGAGGCCTGGTTGTCATTCGGGTCATGATTCTCTCTCTCAGGTCAGCAGCTGTCTCGTTCAGCTCTGTTTCGCTCATTGGGGCCGTGTATCCCCTCACTGGGTGGGGACTTGTAGTTAAGTCCCCACAGTCCTGACATCCGGGTTCCTCCCTTTTGCCGTAGCATTTGTGTTGTATCTCGTCAATCTCAAGTTGTGATAGCAGTTGCCGTTTGCGGATGTTGGAACACTGAGCTACTAGTTGTTTAGTGCTTAGTGTTGACTGGGGATGTCGAAGTAACCATTCCTTCCCCAGTCTTTGCATGTAACCTCTCTCACTAGGGTTACTTGAGTAGTAGCATTCCAACAGATCCACATTTTCATCTCTCGCCCATTTCCGTCTTGTTCCAGTAGCCCATTTGTCATCAAGGTGCTCTGGTTCCCCAACACCTGACGCAGACCTTGTTTGGCCGGGCGACGTCTGAGCCGGCATGTTATGCAACTTAGTATCTCTCATGGTATGAGGTAGGCAGTAGCTTGAAGGGTCTTGCCTAAGGACCCAGACTGGATTCGAACCCTGCCCTCTCGGGTGATATACTGATGCCTTATGTATTGAGCTATCCAGTCATATATATATATATATATATTATATATATATATATATATATATATATATATATATATATATATATACTAAATTGAATTTCCTATATTTTCACTTCATCTTCATCCCATTGGTGGAATTAACAACATGTCTTTTGTAGCTAGTTGAAGCCTGGAAGACATTGATGAACTGTTAATTTGCTGTGGAACACGTTTGAGATCATTTTGGAGATTTCAAATATATGGATCAAAAGAGGCAATATCAGTCTGAAAAATAATTGATGGAAACATAAAAAAAATGTCTGTTTTCCAGTTCCCAGTTATATTTCTATTTGTTCTGACTATTTCATGTTACCAATCATTATTATTTTTAGCTTGCAAAACAGTAAGACAATAATCAAATTAGAATGTGAAGACTGGTTAGTTTATATGTAGACAGCCTTTAATTTTCCAATCCAATTTACATTTTTGGCTTGTTTCACAAGATAGTTTCAGCCTCAAGGAGATGATTTACCTCATGAAAGTTAAATCAAACATTCCTTTATTGCAAACAACTTCTTAGTTGTTTGCGTCAGTGTGAAAGTTCAAGTGACTGTGGTCTAGAAGAGTATGTTAGTTCTCTCAGCAATATGTTATTTTAACAATTGATGTACATTAAATGTAAGTCTTTGTCATACAAAACTAATCCTCCGTTGCAATAGGCTTTGTCAGAAAAAGAGCCTATGATGTAAACACCCAGTTCAAGTTCAGCATGATTAGCTCCAACCCAAGACCCTCACTGAGTAAATTTCTGGTTTAGAGTTCATGTAGATCCTATTCCAAACCTCAAATACTCTTCTATCTAAATTTGTGACAGAGGTTCTCCGATGTTCCACAATTATTTAACACCAGATTTGTTGTTGTTTTTACACTCTCACCCAAGTCATATCCTCAATCAGCCCTTTAGGCCCCTCCAGCTCCAGCCTCAGTCCCAGTATCAGCTCAAACACAGGCCACAGCTGCTTTGTATTTGCCCCTCTTTTCTCCTTCAAGCCGAGTTGTTTCAGTTCTGCTGCCAGGGTCATAATTAACATTTCAGCTTGTGATGGAAAAGGCCTGCGAGCCCTCCCTCCGTCCCTTGCTCCGGAATGAGGAAACTCCAACAGTATTCACATGGTTCTAAGAGGGGGTGTTAAACATCTGATTAACACTTTCCCTCCCAGATTTTCCATTTAAACTTTTAATGAGGGGATGCATGTGCAGATGTTTGTGTTTGTAGTCGATCCATATGCTCCTGTTAACCTTTCATCCTTCTCAGTAGTTCAGACAGACTCTCTTAAATAAAAGAAAAACAGACTAATGAAACATCCAACTACGTGAACAGAATGAGACTTCACTTCCACATGAACTGCTGATGGTTTAAATGAATCCAGAGCTGCGTTTTGCTCTTGTTTCGCTCTCAGATTACTGTCAGCGATGCTGGTGCCAGAACTTGTCAGAGAGTTTGTCTTCACGCTAATTTGCAATTGTGGATATTATATTTCGACACAGCAATGATGGATGGTGGCGAGCCAAACATTGCAAGTATGAGCTGACTGCTACCTCAGCAAAAAGGAGAATTGCATAAATTCTTTTAGGTGTTCCTGCAATGTGTTGTACTATGTACATAAAAGCATTGATTACTGCTCATAAAGAGAAGAATTTCTGTCAGTACAGTGGAAGGGTTACATTAGCAGATATAACAAGTGGGAGTGGCTAAAGCAGAAATATAAGAAAAAAGATATTTAGCCTTTTCATGTCTGCAGAATATCCTTCAAGTTCTGCACCTGAATTTATCACAAAGGATGAAATGTTCTGGCCAACATTTACTTTGTTTATGTTGCTACCACCTTTCTCATTACTTGTACAGTATGCATATGCTTAAAATGAACTTTTTTAAGTTAATTACAGTTTGTTTGTTTTTTTAAAAATGCAAATACGTCCAAATCGTATGATGTATTTTACTTTGAGACACAGTCTTTGTCACAATCTGTCTTTTGCAATATCAAACTCCTGAAAAACGATTAGAAATTACCATTAATTTAACAGGGAATTAAGGTTGATCTTCCTAATGTAGACTAATGAGAGTAATGCATTAATTTCACCAGGTCACCCAGTGCTGCCAGAGCCATACTTGCCTTAATTGCATTTTTCTCTTCCGAGGTGATGAAAGAAGCACTGGAGTCAACGGTCAAGCGAACAGCAGAAGAAACAGAGAAAACAGAGCCTTCCTGCAGCTGACACACCAGTATTAAGAAATAATTGAAAATGCAAATGAAGGTGTGAATGAAACATTAGTGCACTAATTAACTTGGACTTTATGTTTGGTAATCTAAACAGGGATTTCTGGAAACTTGTTAATGACAATGTTATCTGGTCAGTTTTGTCTTTTCTTTTATAAAGAAAAGAGGAACCTATTGTCTTACTGATTTGTCATCTTTCCTTCACCTCATATTTTCTCTGACTCAGTTTTTTTTTTTTTTTTCGCTGGCAGATGAGGGCCCACCTCCACTGCTCATCTTCCACAGACTGGCTTACCTGGAAGGTGGCATGTAAGGTTAATTGGGAAACGAAGTTGAGAGAGTAATTAATGCATTTGTCAGCAGTGTCTTTCTCTAGCCTGTAGCCGTCACACAGCAGTCAGGCCTATTCGTCTCAGCTTGTCTCGCCAGGCTGTTCTGGTGCTGCTGGTTAGATGCTGCTCTGATACAGTGAGCGAGTCTTGGATGCACAGCAAGGCCATTGTTTTCAGGAGAGTGGGAGGATGGCAAAGTCAGTCAACTTCACATTAACCATAGACAAAAGATTCAGGAACCTTTCAAATAAGTATGTCATTATTATTCAAATGTATAACAGTTTTAGAGCAAAGCATGAATTAAGAAGAAAGAAAAGTGCTTTTGGATCAAAAACAGCATTTTAAGAACATAAAAAAAATATAAAAATACTCTCAATTGGCAAAGACCGATGGACACATCAAAGGTATCACAAAATGGGTTTCCTGATTCAGCAATATATGTATGTCATTTATATATGTCATTTATATATGTAAATGACACCTTCTGTGTTTTTGAGACACTGATTTTGCTGATATTAATGCTGAGATTTATTGAATTCTATTTTTATTGTAATGTAGCTGGATACTTTATTTAACCCTTAACTGTCACCCCCAGAACAACCACTCATAAATTACTGGGATCATGAAGACATTAAAGGAAAAAATTACATGTTTCACATGGGGGAGTGAAAAGTTAAAGCAGCAAAGTAACCAAAATTGCAGATCATGGAAATTCCCAATACTTCTCAGGATTTGCATTCTTACAAGAAGTGTGCAGTTTTACTGAAGTTGGACTTCAGGTCCTGCAGTGTTTGTGCAATGTTTTCTTTTTGGTTTGTTTTCTTTTTGAGTAAAGCAAAGTGTGCTGTTGGTTGTGGAGGAAAAACTTTCCCAAGAATCCCATCATGATTTGTACAGATCTGTCTTCCAACTATTCAATAAACCTCTTCAACTACATATTGAAACCAAAGAAAATTTCTGTACAAAGATTTTATTGGGATATTGATTCTATTCAATTTCTCATTTTAGCTTACAGATTTTGGTCATTAGACCAAAGAACTTTGGCATATTCTAGTTGAGACTTGACATGCGTTTTTGTCAACAGTTACGTTCTCCCATAAAACTCTGACCAGTGAAGAACCCAGACAGCAATTGTTGTCTGTAAGAAGCGACTCTCCCACTCAGCTGCTTAAACTTCTGACTCTTTCGGTGTAGTTTTAGGTGGCCTCTCTCACTGGTCTCCTCCTTCTACCAGGATTAGTTTGAGAGGACAGCCTGATCTCAGCAGATTTACCAGGGCTATGGGGATTCAGGAGGTAGAAGTTTGTCTTGTGGCGAAGCGTGGGTTGCTGGTTTGAACATGACAGGTGTTAGATGACACTGAATACATGTAGGGAATTTGGGATGCATTTCTTATATTTTACATACTGTCTCAGGGGAAAATGAAGATCAGAAATGATGATTACAGGATTTGCTTTCTCTTAGTTTGTTTTTTATTTTTTAAATAGGTACTAAAACTTTAGTTATTTCAAGGAAGCAAAACTTATCATGACATAGATATCCAAACAAAAACAGCTTCAGTATGTCTGCTTTCTCTTTTTTTTTTGCTGTGTTAATCCATGCGATGAAAGGGACCTCCCGTGTTTGCCGGCTGCAGCTGATCGAGGATTCCTAATTCACCAAGTCCCACTTGGAGCAGATTAATTATAAATGAATGATATGGAGCAAACCCTCACGGCCTGAGGGAGATGTTCCCTATCCTTCCTTCCTTCCTTCCTTCCTTCCTTCCTCTACCATGAAATATATATGCGGCTTAACTCTGTTATTAATAACATATTTATAAATGGATTATTGATTTTTTTTCAAATGTACAGGCGTTTATCTCTTAACAGAGAACTCAGTTATAAAGCTGATCAGGCCGTTTTATCAGCATTTTTAACTAATATGTTGAAAAGATTTCATTTCTGGGTATGTAGAAGTCTGTCATTGTGACAGGGAACACAAGAAAGGTCAAAACTGGGAAAAATAGAGTATAAGTGAACAGGTGTTCTGAAACAAATTAATAAAAAGAGAGCTGAGTGTGTCTTTGTTTGCAATATTAAACCACTTTAAAATATAAAGAGGAATTATTTGCCTTTTCTATGAGTGTGTTACACATTTGAAGAATAATCAGTAATTTGTGGAAAGACAAGCAATCACCTCGATATGAAAATATACATTCAGGGCAAGCAAAAATCAAGTGTACTGTTCATCTAACATAAAGTCACTATTAATCAATTTAAATAAATGAAAATGAAAGTATATATAATCTCAGAGTACAAATAAAAAATTAATTCAGGAAAATAACTAATAAATTAATTAATGTGATATAAATCTGACATTTGACAAACATTTAATCCTACAGTATTTATCAAGATGTCTCTCAGAAGACTAGAGGAAAATATGGTTTTGTTCTAGATTTTAGTGTGTGCTACAATCTAAAAAAGAAATGCTCATGCTGGAACTTTGCTGTTAGATGCCTTATGTAAATTAATTGTACTTTTTTCCCCACAAATGTTACATTTAGATGTTAACGAGTCCTATAATTTTTTCAAAAATTTCCAGATTTTTTAATTTGTCCAGAATAACTAACTTATTACTGATATTTTTGTATTGAACCCTGCAACATTAATAAACATGAATAAATCCATTCAACAAGACAAGTATATATTTCAAAATGATTAAAAGAAACTGTTGTATTTCACAGTTTTAAATGTTCTAAACAAACAAAATTAAATCTAAGTTTTAACATTAGTAAAATCTTTAATCAATAGAGTATCACATACTTTATGTCTGCATACAGTGGCTGCTTAAAAATTGAAGTCAAATTCCTTTTTTGCTCACACAGTCTTGGGAAATAAAGCTAAATGAGAGTCTGCTATGTTGCTATACAAGTAAGGAAGAAGCTTTTGCATTGATTTGAAAAACCGGAAAATTTTTTCCAGATAGTCGATTGAATTCAAAGGTGATTGAATTTACCTTTGAATGTAATCTGGAATTCAAAGGTGAATTCCAGATTGATGCTCTGATTGTAACATGAAAAAACATGCACAATCCAAAATCCCAAATGTTGTCTTTTTCACTCCTTGCGATGCATGTTTCCTGCTCTGCGGTGTCTCCTGGAGAGATGTTTTTAATCTCAATGTGGCTTCCTGATTAAATAAGGATTAAACTTAACCTTTTTTTTTTTACAGTTACTCAGTGACTCACTATGGAAGAACTGGTAGTGTCAAAGGCAAACTGAGGACAGAAGTAATAAAACCATCACTAATCAGGTACAAACCAACAGCTGAAAAAGTTTTTTTTTAAATTCTGGAAACATTTTGTGCATACTTACACACCACTGAGAATGGTTGTTTAGGTATAAACCTGGCTTTTTCAGTGCTTCCTTCCAATTTAGCACAACATTGTAATATCACAGTAAATGGGAAATTTAAACACCAGCTGCACAGTCATTCACACACCGGAACGACTGTTCTAGGGACGTGATGACATCTATATTATCCAGGAACCACATTTAAATTTATTGGACTGATTTAAACAAGGATACAAAGGCAGTCAATTCCTCTTTTTCTCCACACTGAGTATTTTCATTGCAGTCATTCACTGCTGACGAAGCAGTCACTCTACGAGCTGAGAGTACAGGAATCCACCTACACAGATCAACATCTTTATTTAACCCAAAATAAGGCAGTGGTCTGCAGAGCCATGTGGAGATTATAACAGGTTAAACAACATTTTGACCTGGCAATTTTTCTTTTAATAAATGTTGCCTGGATCAATGTACATCATCATTTGGATGATCTTTAATCCTTACGATGCATGTTTCCTGCACTATGTTACCATGATGTGGTTCATTTTGTATAGTCTGTGTGTATTGGAATGAAGGATATACAATTCAAAGTGCTGTAAGACAAACACCCAGGACAGGCTGGAATTCTACAGGAAGAGATATGTTGAACAACGGAACCAATCAATCTTTATTTACAGAGATTGATCATTAAACATGATTGATGAGACTAAAAAACCCAACAAAAAACTAACAAAGACTATAATTTAATTATATTAAGATGATAAATATTGATGAAGAGCATTAAATTAATCACTTATGGAAAGAAGAAACTCATGTACAAAGTTTTTTTTTGTTTGTTTTTTTATGAATAATACTTCTCATTGATTGTGTGGCACCGAGAAATAAAAATGTGCCCAAATTTATGAGTTGTGTTCTGTCATCAATGACACAACCTTTCTTCCACCCAATTCGGTCTAAAAAATCATTTACTGACACTGATCTCACTTGTGCCCGATTGTTGCCTAACAATTGGGCAACAATTTGATGATGACCTGTGAATTTTTCTGCCTGACAGTGCACAGTGACCAAATGACTCAGAGATCAGAACACTAAAAAGATCGAATGCTCAGTGAACCATAGGGATCTTAACTCCTCAGAGACCCTGTGGTCAGTTCTTAAATGACAGCAGACAAACAGTTTACCTTCGGTGTTTTATGTCGTAAAAGTATTAAGATAATTTTCAGGTAGAAAATAAAGCAACTTGGTTTCCAAGCTTCTGCAGCAGTGTCAGCCTTCAGGGATTTTCTTCCTCTAAATGTGGGTTGTATATTTACATGCCAGTGTTTGTTGTTTTTGGCACGTGTATCAGTGTAGAAATGTTTGGGGTGACATGACTCTGTCACTTCTGTCACTTGTGACAGACGTGTGCAGCAGCAAACATACTTCTCACTCGGTGTTGTAAATCCATTCCTGCCGTCATACTGTGGGGGAACCGACTGTATTTTAGGAAGAAAAATGTTGATTATGTTGCATACATTAGGATTTTCTTGTTAAGTGAACAGTAGTCACAATGAAGGCTGATGTTGGTGATGGGAAAAAATTGACTGTTAAGTCAGTGTAAAGTTCTTTAAAGTGATGGAAATTTAACTGAATTTATCTGGTCCTTGTGTGTTGGAGACTCAGAGCAGCTCTTAGCTCATTAATGTAAACACTCTACTAAGCACAGGTTCTGCAGAGCTGCACCGCTGACTCCACCAAATCCACCGGGACACCGACCGACATCTCTGCCTTGTTACGCAGCTCTTTATCCTCCTCTGTCTCTCCTCCTCTTCATCTGTCCCCTCAGGCTTTGCCTCCCCTCAGGCTTCACCTCCTCCATCATCACTTTTGCCCCTTCCCCCCCCTTCCCTCATCCTCCACCTCTCACCATCTCCGTCATCTTTTTTTTTTTTTTTCTTCAACATCTGCCAACACTTTCTCGGCTGCACACGAGTGAGCCCTCAGAAGTTTACACTGCGGCGCTAAATAATAACCACCATATGCCATTTAGTCTTTACAACCATCGAACTTTCATCCAGAGTGATTTAAAGCCAACAGGCCTGCTGTTGAGAGCATTTCATTGTGCCATATAGTTCATGAGTTTAATGAGCTGTATTAGGAATTGTCTGTCAGGATTGAATTCACATGTTGGAGTTGTTATGTTCAGAAATGGAAATGAGTCCATTCAGTCCCCCTTTCTGAGGTCAAAGAAAAACGGATAAAATAACTGCATAAACAAGATGCATCAATGTAACCCCATACATTCAACGTTTACTGCAGTTTCTTGGTAAATTTGTGTTTTGTTTGTTATTTTTTTTAATAAGCTAATGATTTTACTTCATCAGGAGTAAAATCTGGGTGACTCAGTGCTTTGATTCTCTCTGAAGCTGTTAAGTAGCGTTTCTGCTTCAGGTCAACTTCTGTTTTTCTCCAAAAACCCAGTGTTGCTTTCATGAGGTGTTTTAAAGTGTCATATCAATTTTCTCAGCTTAATGCTTTCAAAAGACAGGTTCCTTTTATAGTTTATCATTCTTTGCAGCAAGCTGTCAATCTTAATCTTTGTACTCTCTTTTAGCCTTGTTTGGTCCTCGTCTCTTAATGGATTCCCATGAAAAGTAGTGATGTACTATCATTAGTCTAGCAGGTCCTGTACCTCATTTGACTGCACTAAACTTGCAAATCCAACAAACTAACTACTGCATTTTTGACATTTTGACCCATGACTCAGATTCAATTGTACATGTTAGTATACAGTAAGAAGTACTGCTAATTATGACTAATCCACTCAAAGTATGGTGTTTTATCAAGTCCAGAGGACACCATAGCACTTCACACAACATTCAGTTACTCGCCCACTCACACACCGTTTGACACACCGATGGTGGTAAGCTACTACATTGTAGCCACAGGTACTCTGAGTGTCACCAGTGTCTCCAGTGATCACTAGACACTGGTGGTGTCTCCTGATCACCACCTGCAGAACAGGCAGAGGATGTATCTTATCCAAGGGCACAATGATAGAGAAGGATGAAGACAACCTACTGATAATGGAACAAAGTGCTTCCACCATCACCCAAAGTATGACTATGTTGGTTGATGATACCATTAAAAATTCATATGTGGGAAATTTCACTTGCTTTTTGTATGGCTATATAAAAAAAAAAACAAAAAAAAACAAGTGAACTGTTTGAAAATACGCAGTTACAAAAATATATTTTATGCAACTAATATAAAGTCTCAATGAAATAAAAATGACTAAATTATCTGTAGTGTCAGCTCAAAATGTTTTTCTGAAGCTCTGTAGCAGCACTGGTCTTAAATAACTGAGGAAATCTTTTTAGATAAATGGCAAAGTTATTTCTATTTTATACATAAGTGGAGTGTTGCATGTCAAATTGTTTGTCAATGAAAGATATACATTTTTAGGTTTGAAATTGTCCTATTTATTCATGGAATACTAGTAAAAACAAGAGCTAGACAGAGAGTCCGGAGAGTTTCTAAGTTTCTGGTCTTCTGTTTGTTTGTTGTGGAGGACTATAAGCCGATCAAAGGAAGGTGGGTGTAGGCTGTAGTCGCTGGTTCTTGACAGCAAGTGATCGTCTCAGCTTTGCTCTAAAGAAAGCCAGGGCTTTAATTTATTCCCTCTCAACTCACGCTCTCTGTGTCGGCCTGAGTGTTGCGGAAAGTGCTCAGATCATATGTAAAGCTGTTTTATGCTAATGTGTGTCTGTGAGTGTGTACGCACGTTGTTATAGACATGTCACACCAGCGTACACAAACTGCATCAGAGCCTCTCCACCTGGATGACAACTTGTGTTGCTGCTGCTTCTTTTCCTTCCACCGATTCAGACAAGATTTAGGACAAATGGAAGGTAAGAGAAAAATTAACCTCCTGCTGGTGACTTAGATAAATGAAAATGTTTGTAAAGTCAAGAGACTGACAAAGTAAAGCTATATGTTCAGACACAGTGATTCTGGTTTCGCTCTCCATGAAACCAGATTAAAACTGGTCTATGCATGTTTGAGCTGTAAAAATGTGCATACACACTTTTGGTTTACAGCAGAGTCTTGTATTTACATAAAGTCAGGTTCTCGCTTTTTAATGAACTTTCAAACAAATTTCTATGGTTCATTGTTTTTGCGCTTGCTCCTTATGACCGTGTCTTTGCTTTCTTCCATCGTTTGTCTTTTTCCCTCTTCTCCCACACATGGTCTTAGTATCACTGCACCTTGTTTCTGTTTTCTCCCTCTGTATATGTTTTGGTCTCTTTTCATCTTGATGCGCTCTCCATATCATCCAGGATCAAGTCTTTTGTTTTTCTGCCATTATCTTTTTCAAACTCATTTACTACCTCCACCCACTTTGCTAAGTTAATTTTGATTGCAGCTAGTTTTAACTTCTCCCTGTTCGTCTCTGAGAAAAAGGTTTTCAGATCATTCATTTTGTGATTCCTCATGACCAACATACAACTGAATCACTTCAGCTTCTGTCCTTGCTATACCTTTTCATTTCCTTTCTTTTCTTTTCTGTTTTTTTCCTTCTTTCTTACTTTTTACAGGGTGACAAATTAACCACTTCTATACATTTTATGGAAGGAAATTATAGAGTTCTTTTTTTTTAAAGTGTGTCAACTGCTAGTTAAGTGTTTCAACACTAAGTAAGGCAAAGTTTGGACCTATTACCTTAGGAAACTCAACAGCGTCCTGAATCCTAACCCAGTTAAGCTAAATAAAAAATGCCACAGAGAACATTACTGAAAGTGCCAGCTTTCTTCACAAGCCAAATCACAAATGTGTGTTTTGATTCACTTGGAGACGGCTGAAGTGACCAGGCGTCTGGCGACTGTGAGGTAGTGTTAAACACCATGTGAGGGAAACATCAAGGCCTTTAGCACTCCGTCTGTTGACCACTTGGCCAAAAAAATGCATCTTTTTGCACTCTGTCTTTCTCACACCTCTCAGCAATGTGATACAATATTTTTTTTTTTTTTGGAACTGATCCTTTTATTAAACTACATAGAGGATTTGGAATATTGCAAAATACACCATTAAAAAATATTCATACAGGACTAAGTATCTCCAGAGCTCACTTGAAGTATACAGCGCCTGAGAAGTTTTCCCAAGCTCATTTTCACAGTTTTCCGAATCAACAAAAGTGGTTGGAAGGAGAATTCCTGATTTGCAGCATTTATTTGAAGAAGCTTTGTGAATGGTGGGCAGATGGAGAACTTGCCGCGGCTGCCATTACAAAACATTTAAAGGCCAGCTCGCCAAGTTAGCGCCTGGTCTCAGACATTTGTTTACTGAGGAATGGTCCGATGTAACTGTACTTTTTCCTCAATGCATCTTGGCACCACTTTACTTTGAAAAACCCTGATTTACACTCAACACACTGGTCCTTTTGTGCCCTGATTTTTACACTTCTTTGTCCAATTCAAGGGCTTTTCACAGGGATGCTGGGGTGTTTTACTTTAGTTGACTCTTATTTTTCTCTTTGAATTTAATTTCCAGTTAACGGAGGTTGAGGCATGGGATATTTTACAACAAACAATAAAATCAAGGTCTGCCAATTGTTCTGAGAGACATGTAACTCTCTCATAATAATCACTTTGAGTATTTTATTCTTGCTCTTTTTGACCTTCCACTGATCAGACAAATTATTTTTACTCAATTTGAGCTTATGTTGATTCCCCAGTGTTCAAATATTTTATGAAACATATAGAATAAAGTATATTCTACATTTGCTTGGATTTAATTTGAAAGAGAATATTTTAATGATGACTCCTGTACTGCTTTTCAAATGTGTTTTCAAATGATAAAGTCATATTTTCATTTAGTTTTTTTTGTTGTTGTTTGTTTTAATAAAAGTTCTGATTCATCCACTGTGCCTACCAAACCTGCAAAATAGGAGAAAAAAACTCCCAAAAATTTATCAGGTAACTGTTCTCAATATCTAGGAACATTATAAGAATTATTTTCATGCCATCTTAAAAGAAACTCAGAGTAAATAATGCCTTAATTATATCAGTGATGTTTTAGAGAAAATATTTCTTTCATTTTAAATTTAAACTTGGTGATTGTGTGCATTTCATCTTTCATAGTTTTCCTGAACCAGGAATCCTGACCAGACTCCAGCTCCCCAGTACTGGAACCGGATGATGTGCCAATTATGCCTGAGGTGTGTGCAGGGTTTTGGTCTCAGAGGTCCATGCACCACATCCTGCCGGGCTTCATGCATCATTGTGAGAGGTTGGCCATCGGGTGATGAAGCATCCATTCAGACCTTCCTTCTAGTGACACACTCACACAGTCGGACATGAGAGATTGTAGCAGAAGCTGCAGGGTGCTGGAGAAAAACTGCATTTTAATGCATTTGAGAAATACACAAACACTCTGAGAACAAGTCAAAGCCAATCATAAAATATCCTGCTTACTTTACCTGTCTTTTTAGATCACTCATCCAACAAAAATTGGTATTCGGGGCTTGCGTGCTTTCTCATTCTATCTGATGTTAAATGTGATAAAACAAAACAACGATTTTACCAATAGGGGTAGAAAAAATGCTTAATGACATACATCTTTTTGGAGTCTATGACACCTCCATCTTTCTGTCCTACATCCTAGGCTCCACCTCCACAGCATCCTCAAATGATGGTCAGGAGGGGTGGGGTGAGGGTGGGTGACATTTTGTCATCTGCTGAATGCTGAGGTCCCATTGGGGGGCTAATGAGTGCCATCATTTTTTAGTAATCAATAAATCATGCCTTATTGATTTCTTCTTCCTCTCGCTCCCTCTCTAAACCAGCTTCTGTTCTCTGAATGCCAGAGAACAGGAAGGGGAGAGGGGTGGAGCAGTGGAGGGGCAAACAGGTGGGAATAAGGGATGGAGCTGAGAAGAGGGGGGGATTAGTTGGATGAAAGAGATGGATGGAGAGATTAATAGAGAGAGGATAAAGGACGCGAGGTTGGAAAAAAAAGTACACAGTGGTGGTTACATTGCTGTTGACCTATAATGATTGACTTTTGCCCTTTGATTTAAAAAACCATTATAAAACAAACTGGCTGAACATTGGTTGACTATAAGATCTGTTTGCCTTTATAATAGCTTCTTTCTTAAATTGATCTGGATATTACTTTATCCAACCAAAACATTGGATTAGTTTGACTAAAGTTTTCACTGAATGTCAAATTAGGGCTCACAGAAGTTTACAGATCATTGTCCCACACAATTTA
This sequence comes from Poeciliopsis prolifica, assembly GCF_027474105.1. NCBI lineage: Eukaryota > Metazoa > Chordata > Actinopteri > Cyprinodontiformes > Poeciliidae > Poeciliopsis > Poeciliopsis prolifica. The sequence goes on from NW_026562388.1 coordinate 13,269,319, forward strand.
TGCTGCTTTCACACAGTTTGTAGACCTTTGCATGCTCTCAGTGACACACAAAACCTATGGCACTGTGATTGGATTGTGTCTAGAACCAGTTGACAGCCCTAGAGGATACATATGCATGCCAAACATGTTATATTTTATTCATAAAATTGTTAAAATAGTGTATAATTTCCCTTTACTTTCAACATTATGCAATACTTTGTGTTAGTATACTCTACCATGTGTGTGAGGGCAGCTGTGCACCAGAAGGTTATTTCACTGTACTGTGAACCGACTGCTGCAGGTATCGTGTAGCTAATACACACGATGATACTTGCTTCATATTCCCAACCTGTAGTGGTGTATACGTTTTTCACCAAATATTAAACCATCCTGATCTCATTACGAGCATTTTGTTGTAACATGCCACATAACAGTAATTCCTGACGAGATCTTCATGGGTGAAGACCCCTGCTGATACCATCCACCTCCTGGCAGATTTTATTTATTTTTTTACAACATAGTTGCAAGTTTATTCACTGTTAAGAAAACCTTTAACATTTTAGCCTCTCGCTTCACACTCGACTGCTGCAAAAGCCAGGTGCCCACACCGCAGACTGACATGCAGATGGTGTTCTGATAACACTCTAGCCACCACGTTACAGAGAAGCTTTCAAGCGGTGTTGCAGATACTTATCACAGTGGGAAATGCATAGCTGCTGCTGTGGCTGGAGTTGTGTTTGGTCAGTTAAGCCTTCACCACTCATGTCAGATATGTATCTTCTTACATAACAGCTATTTCAGCTTCTTACATGCAGGGTGGTAAATTGTACATGTGCATAATCAAACCAAATTAAGCCAGAACACTGCATGATCACCCATAAAAGCTCACTGAAATAGTCAAAGTGGCCCTGAGCTCTAACAAGTGGAGGAAAATGTTCAACGTCTGAGGCTCACTTAGTGCTAATGTGAGCATGAGTACAAGCAAATAATGAGGTATTATTTTAGAAAATGAACCATACATACCAAGAGAGCACACTCTGACCTGGGTCATCCCACTGGGTCTTAAAATACATGGAAAGGGGTGCTATTTTGGATGAAATGGGAAGGTGGAATCATATGGAGCCACAATGGGTTTGATCCTCTGAAAGAATCAAAGAACTCATTGGCTCCTTACAATAATGTGAGAATCATTTTCTTTATTTAATTGAAAGTGTTGCCTTAATGGATGTGTAATATATTTTGAAGAGCTGGAAAAAATAACAGCTACACATTGACATTGCAATAATATTCAATATTCATTGAAATGTTACTTTATTTCAGTAATAAATTCAAATCATGAAATGCATATTTTATGAAGATTCATCACACACAAAGATATACATTACAAGCTTTAATTTTTGCTAATTATCATCTTTATAGAGTCATTACTCACAGATGTATTAAGGACATAGATTAAATTGATAAATGCAAAATCACTCATAAAAAAAGATTTTGTCAGAGGCAAGAATGTAGAGGCAACAAATCCAAGTTTCTTTAGATTTTCACAGTCAGCAATGATTTGAACAGCCATGATATCTGATCACGGGAGTCTCTTTCTGATAATCCTTTCATTCTGTTATCTACATGTGTTTTCCAAACCATGCCAAACGTGGAATCAGAGGTTGAAGTTATCCGATCAATATCATGCACCTGACAAACCTCGCGAGGTAGTAATAAACCTCTAGCCACTATGAGCTATAAGGGGTTAATTTGGGACTGCAGAACGAGTGTGACATAGCAATATGATACAAAGCAGAGACGTCTGCAGAAGCAGCAGGGGTTCACGGTGTGCAGTGAGAGCAGACGCAGTGAAGGATCTTCCAGTCTGTCAGATTCGAGAAATATTTTGCTCAGCAGAATTTGATGTTGAATATAATATTATGAGAATGGTGCATAACAATGTTGCGCATTATTTAAGTCCGGAATGATCATGAACTCTCCATCTGGACATTGCCCCTCTGGAAATCTCCCACAGGTCTCATGCCTTGCTCAGGTGAACAATGTGAGCTGTAAATCTCACCCCTTTGTGCATGCAATCTCAGTTTATGCTTTCTGTGTATATAGCCAGTGACCTTGACAGATTATTTTGTAGGATATGAAAGGACAAAATAAGGCGTGATCATTTTTTTTTTTTGTATGTTTATATTAGAACTATGTTCAGAAATAATCATACAAGGTAGCACTATGTGTGTAATAAATTTATGTGTATTAACACGTATTGATATTCTGATACAGTTGTATGTATAAGAGTGCACATGGACAAAATTGTGAAGTTATTTGTTTTATTTAAAGTTTTAATTGATTGTGTTGTTTTTATTATTATAGTTTACGTAACAATAAAGGTTATTTTTTATTCAGAAGAAATCCCCAGCAGTCATTGGGCCAACTGAGAAAGAGGCCTACGACATTGCAAAGATAAGTGAATATGGATGGATTTGGAAGTAAAAATGTATAGAGCTATTGAATGATTGCCTGACTAAACAGGGGAGAAAAGATGCTGAAAAACGTCATTGTGCAGGACTTGTAGGAGCATTCTTTCAAAGATAAAGTGTGCAAGTTGTGCTGGTCAGCCTGAAGCTTAAATCTCAAGATGAGAGCATCAGACAACAGTCACATACAGTTTAGCATTTTAAATCATGAAAACCAGAGGATTGGACTCTAAAAAGATCCAGCAGCTGCTATCTTCATTACAAAATGTCAATTAAAGTAACATGACACAGTACAATAAGAACATTTACTTTTTTTTCTGTCTTTATTAAATTCTTGGCGTAACATTAATTTTAAAACTGCAAAACAAAACTGCCAACACTCAGATACACAGACACGCACATCTAAGCTTTTAGAGAGAGAGGATGAAAAGTGAGCTGTCTCATAATACAGCAGCAAGTCTTAATGTACGCAGACAGTGGAGCTGACCTTGAAGAAACAGATGCCATGCCGTTATAAAAGGCTGTTTGCTTCATTTATAGCCAGTCCAGGAGCCATCCCGGTTATCCTTGCTGTCAGAGAGTTTACCTTACAGTAGCGGAATGAAACACTGATGCTGTGGCACATTGCAATAACCGGCCTGCTGTGCTGTGTTCTAATGACACAATGTAAAATCCAATTGTGTGCAGCTCATTTTATCATCTGAAAGCCTTCAGATGACTTTGGAACAGAACCAGAATACTTTCAGCAGCTCTCTGCTTTGTTCTACCTTCTGCACAAATGAATGCAACGCTGAATGGATATCAATTAATAAGTAATATTTCAGCCGCTTTGCTTGGATACAGACAGGAGAATTTATCTAATGGAGTTCTTCAACTTTTAATTGGTTGTAAAAACAAAACCCCGCTTTTTCCCGCCACACGTTTCCGGTAGAGCGATGGTACATCACAAACACGGGACCTGCCAATTAAAAACTTTATTTGTGGTTGAGAATTATCAATTAAATGAGGCCATCCAAAACAGAAATAATGGAAAATATGAACTGCAAAGTTCTTTGTTACTCTACACCCAAACGATTCTATTGTTTATTACAAAACAACAGTGTTTTAAAAATGTTCAAAGCATGTTTATTTGTTAGGATTCTATAGCTTTTCGAGCTTTCATATTCAGAAACATGAACCTATTAAAAGAAAATGTGTCATAAATTTACTCTGAACTTTTCTATTTATGCGTTAAAGATTACATAAAAATTGAATTCTGAAAAATTATGTAATTTTAAGATGTGAAATATGGAAACCTGATTTTTAAAACTCCTGTCCTCAGAGCATTTCAGAGCTGTGATACCAATAACATTAATGTAACATTATGATTCCCCACACGCCTCTGTTCCATTAGGAAATCACAACAAACTCTGTTTCTCCATCAACCATCAAAAAGTCCTTTTTTCCTACTTGCAACAACATTAGCTCAGATGGGTTCACGCAAAGCTCTGCTTTAATTAAACAATGGAGCATAACACTGGCCTCCATCTAATTACCAGCACATATATTGGTAGCAGGGTACACTAAGAACTGTATCTAAATTAATTAGGCTCTGATTTAGGATATTAAACTCACATTAATCATGGAGAAATGGAAATGATCCATGACACTGTTCCAACTGTGAGGCCAATTTTTGTTGCTGTGTGCCACGTGGAGAAGTTCTGTTGTGGGCCCTGAAATCCATGAAAAAGATTTTGGTTCCCAACAGCAAAACACTGTGATCAGAGTTAGAGAACTTTTGTTCTGGCAGTGGAATATTCTCATCAGCAGCTCTTAAGTGCTCTTCAGAGGAGCTGTGCATCGCTGTTATGATCTTCCACTTGTCCTTGGCTGTACAATCTTTCATCCTATTGTTAGTGGAGCTAAATTCTCATGTAGTGGTACTTGAAAAGCAGAAACGGTAGCTAGTACACGGCTCTGTGTGCAGGAACACTGCAGGTATTTAAAGAGCTTGAGATGTGCACCTTCTTGTCTCCTGTTTTTTATTTTTTTTATTTTTGAACAATGGCTTTAACTGGAACACATCAAATGAGTTTGATTTGATTGCAGCTATTCAAAATCTTCTACCTCTGTGAAACCTTAATATCAGCTTCCCAAACTAAACTCTGAGACGACTGCGTCCACTGCTACACTGTGGAGTCATGTCTTGAAGTTTTTCTTGTTTGTTTTCACTAATGTGAGCTAATTAGCACTCTGAAGATAGCTATCTTTACTTGTCATAACAATGAAATAGTATGGCGAGCAGCAAAAAAGCCCATGATTACATGGTTTATTTTTCTTAGTCAGGCACTGTGTCTGCAAATGGCTTCATAACGGCAATCAGAGCCTGTCGAGCCGCAGACAATCAGTCAAAACAGAACGCAGCAGCTCAGAACCGTCAGAGCTGCTCTCTCTGTCAGCACTGCAGGAAAACACAAGCGATTAAAGAGCAAAACTCTCATCTAAATTAACAATCAGGTAAATATCCAAGATCTTAAGGATGTGTTGTGTGAAAAATAGGCTGTGCCAGTACATGATTTTCATGAAACTTTATTTCTTTACATAGTTATTTGCACCACTCACAGTCAAAGAGATTGTGCATTCTATGTTCCAATATGGTCTATTCTCAACTTGCTTTATCATTTATCTTATACAAGCAACTCATGTATGTACTTTTTTTGTTTTGATTTGAATCAAAACTTACATTTAAAAGTCCATCATTGTAAAATGTTGTATTGAACAAAGTGCACAATGTGTCCATTTTTTCTGAGCCAGATGGAAAGTCTGTCTGCAATGACCAGCATTTTTCACTTTACCAATGATGTGAGCATGCAACTTAATACTTGCATTCACAGGGAACATTGAGTACAGAGATTATGAATTATTCACATCTAGCACATCTTAAAAAAACACAACTTGATTTGTGACTTTGCAAACTCAAGTCAAAAGTGCAGAGCATACTGTATTTATTTTTTTTCACCCCTAATAAAACCATTACCAAATACTGAAATTAACTTATCAGACATATTTGACTTAAGTATATATGTAAGTTTGTAGAAAGGATATTAGTTAGTGGATTTGCAAGATTGTGTTTGTATTTCCTTTCAACCTCAGTCCAGTTTCAGAAAGGAAGGAGTTTAGTTTGATATTTCAGTGATGTGACAACTCTTTACTCTAGAAGTTGCACCGTCTCACCTCCGTTTGATGCTCTGCAGAATGAAGTGTGAGTTAAAGGGCTCCGCTACAGCACCTGAATAATGAAGGTTAATGTCACGGCATCATTGAATCACCTTTGAAATGATGCTAAATGCGATTAGAACACATCACAAGTACACTTTGGGTTCACAGAAAGAGACTCATACAGTTGGGGGGAGTATTCTCCTTCTCCACGACTTCTCTAACTGACTACTGGTCCCTGTGCGATGATTAGCCACCTCCCGGGGGAAAGGAGAGTTAGCAGAAGCAAACTCACTCTAATGAGCTGAGCTCTTCTCCGCTCTTTCTCCAGTACAACCCCATCCCTTCCTCTCCTTCCCCTCTGAGGACTAGGGGGTCGTCGGGTGGTCCCAGGAGGGGGTCCGCAGCACACCTGTTCTCTTTTCCACCCCACCCTCCTGTAATCAGTGCATTTCTGTACTTTTTCAGTGATGAAGGAGATGTTGTTCCTCTACCCACTGGGACCACAGACATTGTTTTTGCATCATTTTTTATGCTTACAGCTCTCTGTCTCTGATATGGAATCTCTGGATTTACTCTTGTTTTAGATTTTATAGCATGCTTATAACAACAAAGCAGTTTGAGCTGAGTAGGGACAAGACAAGTCACAAAAGGCCACCTGGCTTCAGGCAGCCCTGCCCATTTGGTTCCCAGGCCAACACTTTCCTTCTGTTAATGAGAGCACATTTTTGTTTACATACGGACCTTAGGTCACTGATGACAAGCAGCATCTTGGGACAAGGATGAAGAGGTGAGTGGAAGAGAGCTGGGGCAGATGGGTGCATGTGTGTAGCGGCAAGATGTGGCTGAACAAAACATCATACCTGCCGCCCCACAGCGTCAAGTCCCCAGAAGCCGGAGGGAGGACACGTGTTTTGTTGCGGGCTGGGAGGCGGGGAGGCCTGCCAGGCTGTAAGCGGAGCTTGTCCTGCTGCCCCTGGGGCGGGAATCTGGCTCAAGACCAAAGGTAAGGCCTGTCTAATTATTCCAGTGAAGGCTGTGATAACAAATAAACACAGAGCAGGTTTGGTTAGCTCTCCTGGGTGATGATCAGCCTCTGGTGCTTGTCGAGTCCTAATGGTGCTGTGAGTCATAGAGACCTCGAACAGCACCTCCAGGCCTCGCCTTGGGGTTCATCATCACCTCCATCTGTTCATTGCACCTCCTCTATTCGGTTTATCACATATAGACTTTAGCAGGAAGAGGTACAAACAAAACCAGACATCTATCTGGTAGCCTGAATCTGAAAATCAGCGTGAACAGCGACAAAAAGCTATAGGTGATATAGTGCCTAGTAAACGTGTTCATTGCCTTTAGTTTTAACACATTCAGGGGGATAATCATCACAAACTTCACTGCATTTCACTGGAACTTTGAGAAAAATAAACAAAAAGTTGTGCATGATTTTGAAGTATAAGTATAATGGTACTTGTTCAAGTCAATGCTTTATGTAGAAGAACTGTGAATATTTATAGATAAGCATTTCTCAAATGCTTTGTGCCTTTAGAGAGTGACGTTTTACATAATTCATCTTTGAAATACATAACTCAGCTCAGCCAAACTGCATGAACGTCACTATTCCAGTTTTGCCACAGGTTCTCAGTCTGATTTGAGTCCAAATTTTGACTGGGCCATTTTTTGTGAAGTTTTATTTGCTCTAATGGCCTTTATTTGATAGTGAATTGACAAGAAAGTGGGTACCGAGAGAGGGGGAAGACATGTGGCAAAGGTTATCAGGCCGGGACTTGAACCTGTGACATCCACATCAAGGATAAGGCCTCCATATGTGGAATGTGCTTTACCCTGTGCCACCACAGCATCTGACTAGACTATTCTAAATTATTAAAATATTGAAACTTACTATTTTTTTATTCTGGGAGTGAACCTCCTCCCCTGACTTGTACAGGTTTACTTTCAGGATCACACTGTATTCAGCTCCTATTAACTTTGGCTCTTGTGGCACGGCTCCCAAAGAAGAGCCTCGTCTTTTCGCTACCAACTGGCTCTTAATTTACCATCGTCTGCGGCTCCATATTTTAGCTTAACTTGAAAAATATGAATGCGTTCAATGTAAATACGTTTCTTTGCATTCAGTGTGTTTATGAGAAGCCTTATACTTGCCCAGTTTTATGTATTTGTTCTGTTAAAAAAAGCAGGCATTCATATTGTAATCACATTTTAACTTTTATTGAAGATAAAACAACTTAACTAAACAGTGCAAACAGGTTATTGTTGGACAATCACCTGTGTGTTTGTGTTTTTAAACTTGCAAACTTTAGCACGGACGTATATGTTACATAACTTAGGTAGCTTGGACATTTCGTCATCACCTTTATCACAAAAATTGTTCATATCAAAACAAAGAATATGAACAGTTTTTGTAGCAAGACAGTTTCAATGCACACCATCTCTCTTTGGGCATTAAAATCTCTTGATCACAAGCAATTTAGCAGGGTCTTAGTTTAACAATATTGTGTCATCTATTCTGATCCTTATTTGAGTAAAATGCTTTCTAATTGCAAGCAGAAATTGAAAATTATTATTTAGGAATTTGACTACTACGATATATGAAACAATGTTGAATAAAACTGAAAAACAGCAGTTGTAACAGAAAAAAAGTTTTGTCATCTGCCTAATTTACTTTTGAAAACACAAATAGACACAAATCGCAGTAAAATTGGCTCAGAAAATACAAGAGCAAAAGAGACGCATCAGTACGTTGTGTAAAATAATGTCTTATACTCTTGCTCAAGCTAAATTTAAGGTGACAATTTAATTGAATCAGGTCCCTAATAAAACAAAACAACATAACTATTTTTACATAAGAGGATACAGCTGACCTCTTTTAGCTCTCGGCCTTCATGCTGTTGAGGGGGTCTGATTCAAACTTCACATCTTGGAAAAGGGCAAGTGCATGCCAGGCAGACGTCCATCAAGGCTGCGCCCCAGTGGGCCAGCATGAGGCCATAATCCCTGGAAGTGCTCCTACAGTTCCTGCCCTATCTCACTTATCTTCTCCATCCTCTCCTTCATGCCTCCCTTCCCTCCATGCTGTTGTTTTCCTCCTCTTCTCCCCTGATAGGGGGTGTTTGGACCACGCAGCGTGACCTGACTGCCAGGGGAGGGAACCAGGGAGGGGCACCGGGGCCACAGGTGAGGCCTGAGCTCAATCTACCCCCCACATCCATCCCGCCTCTCCCTCCAACTCTCCTGGGTGCCAACTTCAGCAAGCCCCTGTCTCCTCCCTGTGCCCAGCAGGCCAATCAAGCCATATCTGTGTGCCATGCGACCTGGGGGCCGAGGGGACATAGGAAGGGAGGAGGCTAATATCAGATCAGGCAGGCCAAGGCCCCATGCGAACCTCCTGTCCCTCTGAAAACCTCCCAGGATCTGTGTCGCCATCACCATGACGTTTAATTACCTCGCTCATCTTCATTAATTCATGGGGCTTCTTTATTCCTTTGAGACTGGAGATAGGGATGGATGAAGTAAGGGAGGGGGCGGGAGGAATGGATGGAGGAGATGCCACTCCACTTAACAACAACAACAATGGCATCAGGTGTAAGCAGAGCAGCTGGAGCTCAGTGCGGAAAACAGCAGCTTGGTGACCTGGGCGTCCCTGAAGGCTCCCATGCAGGACCATCAGCACTGGGCTCCAGGGTCAGTTTGGCCAGAGCTAGCTGCCTCAGCCCACGAGACACTGTAAACGAAAATCTCCACAGTGTGCCCGGAAAACACCTCAGAGACCGAATAATAAAAAGGTTCTATTGATTTGAGCCTCTCCAGACCAGTCTTTGGAAAAAGTGACCATAATGACATTAGAGATTAGATGCTCAGATGCTGCTCACAGGAGACTGGGATTAGGCCAGAGGGTAATAAATACCCATCTCATGAACAGAGGATCATCTCTGGCATTAACTAGATAAGGAGAATTTCAGAGCTTCCAGTGGGAATAGAATTAGTGGACATTTAATCAATCTATTACTTCAATGATTTAATTATTTTTGGTATATAAATCCTGTGGCAATTTTAGAAAATAATAAACTTTTACTAATTGTTTATCAATAAATGTATCAATTGAGAAGAGATAAACTGGGTAGAAAAAAAATGATCATAAAATCTTAGTACTTGGAGGGAAATTCCAAAGGAATCTGAGTAGATTTTCAGATTATTATTATTTGATCTGATTTTTTTCACAAGTTCTACACATTTCTAAGGTTCTTAGGTTTCCTATGTTTCTTAAAACGTAGGTAAACCTGTTTACCCCCTTAACTGTGGAGGTGCTGCACCAAGAACTACTGAAGAAAATTACACCAAAACCTTCCTTAGACTCCGGGTTTCAGATGTCATTTTGATTTATTTTACCTGGAGTGGCATCAGGTTTTAGCTGTTGTATAATTTCTCTGTTGTCTTTGGTAAATGAACCAAAGAGACACTCTTCAACAATGGAAATGAACACCATTTCTTTCTATTTCTATTCGTGCACGTTTGTTTGTGCTGCATTTACCCAGAATGACCTGCACTGTTGTCCACTTCTTGTTTTTGGAGTGAGCGGTCTTTGTTCTGCTCAACATTCACCTGTGCATATTTGAATCACACAGAGTTAATTTCAACTGCATTGTTTCCAGCAGTTTTCTGTATAGTGCTTTGTCCTGTGATGCAACGTTTGAATGTTGTTACTTGCTCTCTTTGGAGACCATAACAGATCTGATCAGACAAATATCTCTCCTTTCTCTAATATATGTCGCCAAAAAGAAACACCAATGTCAACCTTATTAACTTCACCCTGAAGATGTGGTAAAAATGAGAACATCTTTCATTGCTGCTTTAGACTTAGAAAAATAAAACATGTACAAATTAATGGAAGGAAACAACGAATTTGAAATAAAACTGATCAACTCCTGTTTCACTTAGGAGGACTTCATATTGCTGAACAAAGCAAGAATTAACAAATATTAATTCCCATCTGCTGCAACTCGGAGGAAATATCAGAGCAAAAGTTGGATTTAAATAGAGAGGTCTCTCATTGCTCTCAGAAATTTGATGGAACAAAAATCAGGAAGAAGAAATATAGAAAGTGTGAACTGTATGATCTTGATTTTCGTTCACAAATACAACAAAAAAATTCTGGTTAAATTAGTCAAAGATTCTTCAGGTTCATCAAGGTAATGGGATCTAAAGTCCATTTGACTTCTGTTATTTCTCAGACAAAGTGGGAGTTCCAAGCCAGACCCAACAACGTCCTTTAACAAGAGTTATAGACCTCTTTGGAAACAATAAAGTTTATCAAAGGTTGGACTGAGACCAAACATCACAATAATTTTAGTCTGTTAATCCATATGTTTTCCGTCTTACATCAGAGCTCCAGCCGGCTCCATGTAGGCCCCAGCGGCCAGCGTCGACACCGAGGTCCCTCCGAGCAGAAAGTTAATACTGCGGCAGATGTGTCGCCTTCGTTCAGCCTCCTGGCCTTGCAGACCTTCTTCCCTGTTCTTCCCCTCTCCTAATATTTATGTGATTCCTCTGGCAGGATACTTTTTAAACCTGAAGAAACTGATGGTTAATTCTCAGAACCTAAAGCTTTTGGAACGTAAACTTTCATATTAAAACTGAAAATCAAGGATTTAAAATGGTCTTTATCATAATGATAAATGGTGTTTGACAGAATTGAGATATGTCCTTCCATGCTAGATAAATAAGTAAGATTTATAGAAGCCCCTCCTTACAACTTAGAAGACTTCATCTGGAAATTAAGTGATACTCTTGTTGGTAGCATTGTTTTGTGGTTTAAGTTCTAGTAAATTTCTGGATCCTGAGCTGACATGTGGAAATCCTGAATGTCCATGAGCATACCACAATGTAATGTGGTTGTGAACACACCATTCCACGCTACACCACTCCATATCATACCATAACACCCAAACCAACCCTCTCCAAACCAAAGGGCAGAGACTAACCCAAAATTAGACTCTAATGGAGTCACAACCAACCCATCATAACAAATCATAACTTCATGATGTTACAATTACTTAGTTTACAATCTGCGAAAAAAAAAATCCATAGGCTTTGAATAACATGAAATAATTTGTTTAATAACAGAATTAAAAATAAAGTGGTTTTGTCTCTGTTACCTTACTTGACCCTGTTTTGATCAACTGTAGGATACTCTGGTAACTGCCTGATACCGCTCCTTATGCCCTCTGGTGGCTGTTTTATATTTACCCTTTTGTTTTAAAAAATCAGAGCATTCCCATCCACCGAACAAAACTGCATGTGACCAAATTACAGAAATATGAGACAATTCATTTTTGATTACTGCAAGTATTTTATCACTTAAATTTCAACAATCTTTTATGTCATATGGTTCAGATTCTTTACTTATGTCTGTGAGATATGACATATTTCATATTTCAAAATATGAAAGACATAATTAAAGACATGACATTTTTTTCTCAAGTTTCACCATGTCTCAAAAGACCAACAAATACTTCCAAATGGACTAAAGAAGCTGCAGCAGTGAGTCGTCTTCTCTATTTCTCACTTTCTATTTTCCTTTGTCTCTTTACTGCAATCCCCCTCCGCCCCCCCTTAATTCACCTCCATTCGCATCACATGATACTAGGAGATTGACAGCCTCCCCAAAGAGTGAGAGCTGGAACAGATGGAATATGAATGGTTCAGTCGTGTATGAAAAAGGTGCCTGGCTGAAGGAAGCCATGAAAGGGGACTCTCAATTGGAAGTTAAGTATGACTAAATCCTATACCCCCCACCCTTCTCCTTTTCACACACACGTACACACACACACACACACACACACACACACACACACACACACGCAGTCATACCCCATTGGTTTGCCAATACCTACAGCACACACTTATTTTCTTTTAAATAGTATACCTTTCAAGAGACAATGACAATTGTCTTATTGCGAAACATTAGGCTCCTTTAAGTTTTAGCGTTACTTGGATTAAAGCATGACGTGAAAAAGAATTTTGAATTCCAAAATATTTCTGGATTTGCATTTTGAGATAAGCTTTTATCTAAATTATTTTATGTAACATGAAGCTGAAAGAGAAATGTGTGTAGCTCAATCACGCATGTAGATTCAGTGTTTTATCTGCTCTTTTCTCATGTTCTTCAGAAAAGATGTGGATGGGTTTGTCACACCTCCAAAGGCAGTTGAACATACAGAACTTAAAAGTGACACAGGATGGAAAATGAGTAACACTGCTGCATGAGGAATTGTCATTAAACTGTCTGTTCATTGTCATGAAAATACAACCACTTCCTGACTGTAATTTATTTTTTAGAAACATTCAAAATGAATAAAAAAAATACAAGTCCAGATTTTTGTTTAAAATTTCACAATTCTTTGAGCTAAAGTGTGACAAATTCATTTGATCTGTTTTCTTTGTTTTCAGACAAAAAATGTAACAATATTGCTTCTGTTTGTCAAGGTTTGTAACCTTCATGAGGAGAAGAGGAGAATTTTGAGACAGTTTTGCCATGCTATATCTGAAGCTTTCACTGTTAATCATGTTGGTCGCAAAAAGATTTGACGTTAACATCCTTTCTCCTTTTTATTTTGTCAAGACTTTATGATTAACTACTGAGGCTTAAAGTCCTGCTGTGCAGCTATCCAACAAATTGTTACTGCCATTTTTGTTTATCTACAGCTTGACACCTTAATAGTCTTCTTATTGTCACTCAGCACTTAACTTCTTCAGGATTTATAATACTTCACACTGGACAACTTTTATTCTGAGTCTCTCCACTCTTCCTTCAGATCTGGCAAAGGACTTGGATTTAATAAAACCAGAAGTTACTTTAATCTGTCCGCAGATGAAATATAGTTTTTACACCCCTACTCTAAAGAATTGATTCCAGCTGCACTTCACGCGTTGTGAAGGTGCTCCAAACTCTTTGTTCCATAGTTTTCTCAATGCTGGAATCCCTGTTGCTTTTTCTAACACAATTCTGCCTTCTGCTGAACCTTATATTTACATGCTTGGTTGGAGCACTCTGTAAACAACCAGCTTCCTTAGCAAAAACCCTTTTGTGATTTTTTTTTTCCCTTTTGAGGGCTGCTGGTAGACATCTGATGGACAACTGTCAAGTCAGCAGTTTTCCCCATTATTTTAAAGACTTTAACATGGCAATGTGTTATTTTTTTTAAATTGTTCATCTATTAAGTTTTAATTTCTAAAGAGCTGAACTTTGGGGTTCTACTAGTTGTAAGCAAAGTCATAAAAACCAAACAAATTACAAATTTGAATTAACTTTGATAATATTCAAATGTACAGCTGTTAACTTGTTAGGCTGAACAGTTTGTTTACTTTAATGCCACATTCATGTTGTTCTTATTCAATTTCTGTGGCATTTTTTCTGCATGTGTTTTATGTATGAGCCATAATGTTATGTCAACAAGTGAACACAGATTTTATTTGGCAAAGCACATTGAAATATTTTAATAAATGTGCATGAAGCATAAGAACCCTAAGTAAGTAGCAATTGCTACACAACTTTCACTCACCCCTTTAATTTATAGGGATCAAATGAGAGCTTCATAATGTTAACGTTTCATTTGTTATTTAACTGTTGAGTAAACAAAATGTGCTTGCAAAATAAGTAGCCTCTTCTGAAAGACAGCTCAACTCACTTCTGTGTCTGTTCCATGCAAAAATGTGTCTCCTGTTTGTTTTAAGATATTAAACAGAAGCTGCTCCAGGACTCGGTTTCAAAGTTGCGCCATCTCCTAATCTTCCTGATACGAATCCAGGACCATTTTTTTCCTCTGTGCTGTCGTGGTCTGCAGCCTCTTTCCGTCGGCCTGAAAAACAACGGCCTAAGAAAATATCCGGGATGAGAAGAAGGCAGAAGGAGGAAGATGAGAGCCGTCTGTCGGCCACGCAGGGCTTGTTTTTGAATTTCTGATCAAAAGTTTCGGCGGAGACCACCGCCGAATCCCGGCCTCCCAAACATCTGCTGTCATATCATTCTGAATTATTTATTTGTTGATCCTTCTGAATGCATGTATCCGTCCTTTTTCCCCCCTCTTGAGTCCATTTGAAAGAGTTTGCATGTGTGCATGCGGGCCGTCACATTCTTAGAAAAATGAAACTCTTCAATCAACAACAACAAAATGATCTGCTGGTTTGTGGATTCCCTGCGAGCTCCAAATGGATTCAGATGGAAAACACACACACCCAACTGCCAGCTGCACTTATTCTAACAGCGGGCAGCAATATTTCTGCCATAGACGTGGCAAAAACGCAGCTCTTATTTTAGCTCCAACACAATCACTAAGTGGCACATCTCATTAGAATGATTTAGGCAAAGTAAAAATGATATTACGATAATTCCACAAATGCTATCAGCGGGTTCATCCTCCCAAATGATCATTTAAGTCCTGCTTGTAATAGCAATGAGACTGTTACTGGGGTTATTCATTTCAGACTGTGTTAAGCACAGCACGCGCTGCCATTAGAGCTCAGTACCCGTACGTTTATGTTCACTGAAATGAGATTCTAGGAGGAAATAGATGCACTGATGAGTCTCTGTAGCTGCAGCTCTAAATGAAAGAGACTCAAAAGTTTGATGAGGACAAAGTTACAGCCGCTGTGTTGCTATGGAGGTTTCCCACACAGACAGCAGCCAGTATTATGTGATTGTGCTAATTGGATCAAACCTATTGTTGCTTGTGGCCAACACCTCTTTCTTTACCTCCTCCAACAGCTCTCTAACAGCAGCTTCTCTACGGAGGTGTTAAACTTTTAACTCTTTTTCTGACTCAGGTAGGTATTTAGAGCAGGGGATTTCAGATAGCACCCTAATAATTTATTCAATTGGTTTGATTATTTTTTTTTATTTTTCCCCTCTGTCAAGTGAAGGATCAAATGGGATTATAGCAAGTGAAGCATATTGTTGGAACATGATACTTGCATATGCTGTGGTGGAAATCAAAACATTATTTTTAACTGTTTGACATTACATCATGCAATAAATGGTCTGTTCAGATTAATTTCGGATTACACCAGTGAAAGGCAGGTTTGCAGACTGCCTTCCACATATATATCTGACTGAACATTTTTCTGGGATTTAAAATACGGTTTTTGACAAAGATTCCAACATATTGTCTGCAAACCACTCTATAATTTTTTTTTGGTTATATTCTTAGTGTCGCTATCTCATTGCAAGAATCATTTATGTCCAAGCTTTAATTTCTTGGCTGAAATCCAATAATAAAACTTAATGATTTTCTTCGGAATTTATTTTGGTTCCTAAAGAGTTGAAGCGACAGAGGTCTAATTTCAAGGTGTTAAAGTTTTTTTTAAGTCACGTTTCTTTTAAGTCATATTTGACATTTACATTACTATAACATTACAATACAAAATCAGTTAATTGTGCTTTAATATGGGATGATGTGGCTGGAAAACCCATAATATTGTCCCTTTAAACAGCTTTGCATTTCTGACCTACTAAAGTAAAATTACTGAAGGAAAGAAACAATCAGGATCTCCACAACACTATTTTTAAGATTTTTGACATGACATAACAGGTTATTCAGTATGAGCCTTTAAATCATGAGATAAGGTGCATAGAAAAAACATCTTTATAAAATTTATAACATCTCAAGCTTTGAAGGTCAAATATACCAACTTTTTTCTTCTTACAGTACCCAATTACTTTAAACGTCTTTCAGGTTACAGTTTCATCTAGCCCTCAAATAAAGTGCCAATTAATGGCTCTAGGGAGAACAGTGATTAACTCATGTTTATCACTTACACAGGCCCAGCGTTGTTAGGTCCAACTTTCCCAACAGAAGTCACTCATCATCCTCATCATTTGAACTCATTAGTGCACCACTCTGTAAATCACCAGTCGATCCAGCAACTTTCTACAATAATATGCGCTTTTGTTAGGCAAAACCGCATCACGGAATCAGGTGAGGAGAGAATTAATTTTTTTTTTCTTTTTTTCTTTCAGTGGTATAAACAATGTGTTAAATAAAAAGTAATGAAGGATACAGATTAAAATACAACATAAAATCTAAAATCTTTTTTTACAATAAAAATTATTTATTTAGTAAATGTTAAAGCACTGAATAGCAAACAAGATAAAAGTGAAAAGTGAACAGTTTGTTTTCCATACATGCATTATTGCTATAAAAATGTATATGAAATTACTTGTTTCAAGTACACATTTCATGAGGTTTATTGCTATATGTAACACTGTTTGTAAAACCTTTGCAAGAGGTTTTGTGACCCATTCGACTTTCCATGTTTCCACAACATTTTTTCCTCTGGTGATTAAAAAACAAGCAGTGTGTGATTATTAGCAACCATTCAGGCAACGCTTTGATTGAATCTCCAATGGCATTTCTGTCATATCACTAAACAAAAGCATTAAAGTACTTGAGAAGGCTCTCTTTGAATAACTATTTATTGCCTGATTGCATTAATCAGACTGACATCTATACCATGATGGTCTTCAACAAAGCTGGAATAGAAAGATCATGGGATAAGTGGAATGTTAGGAAGGCCAACAGATGATTTGCTTTAGAGATGACAGAGCCAAATGAGTTGGGTCTTTGGGGAAGAAGGAGATCTTTATGCTCTCAGAACAGAAAATATATTTAATTTGCATACTCGATTGGAAGATTTGAAGCCAAGATTTGAAGCCTGTCAACAGGTTCAAGTTCTCTGACAGGAAACGGAAAAGAGCAGAAAACAAAGGTGGTGAAACTGCTGCAGCCTGACCTGAAGTAGATGATCTCCACTTTTCCAGTTTTTCAAAGAGGTTTTGTGAAATTCACGGCCAGTCTTTGCGAAAATAAAACAACTTTAACTCCCTTCATTCAGGAGGAAATTAAAAGACCAGCTGCCAGAGAATCCTATTCCTAATGAGCAGCATGGAGAGAGTAAACTTCTGCATGTGCTACAGCCCAGGAGAGTTGGACTCAGTGTACACGCATGAAGTGTGATTACATTAAGGCTTTGCAAACAAATAGATTTCCTCTGCTGCTCTCTGCCGCTCTGTCAGCTGCACAAAAAAATATAAGAACATCTCTGATGGCACAAAGTAAAAGCTGTGCGGCTGGAGGAGGCGGAGGCGGCGGGGAGTTAAGGCATCTCTAACAACTTCCTGTAATTGCGATTTATTGAGAAGGAAGCGGAGGGTAAAGATTTTGAAATTATAAGCTATTATGTGCCAGAGAGAGTAAGCGAGGTGGGGGGGCTGGTGACATAAAATACAGCTGACAAGCCAAGGCAAATTAGCCCAGGACTATTACAAAAATCACTTAATTGCTGGCAATTCTGTCAGGTCAATTGACTCTAATTGGAAAAAAAAGAGATGGAATAACAAAAAAAGGATATTATGGCAGAAAGAGGCGAGTGCATTGAATGAGGTGAGTGTTCAGGAAGCGGGCTGTGATTGGAGATTACATTGATGCAGCTCCTCCTCTCCTCGCCTCTGCATCTGAAGTGATGTAACTCACTGACACCATTGAGCCTGGAGCCGAGGAGGTGAAAATATAATTTCACCTGCTGAACCGCCGCAGCAGGCCATCATCACTGCCCTGAAAACTGCAGTCATTCAAAAGAAAAAACAAAACAAAACTTTTTTTCAAGGTTTCACACATCTGGAGTTAGTAAGAAAATGAAATGCTTCCTACCAGATAAATAATTCATTAGAAGTCCTTGTCTGATGCTCTCAATTGAAAAAAAAAAAGAAATGCTCCATTAGAATTGTAGGTGAGTCTCTGCCAGAAGCAGAGTTCAAGAGTTTTTGGCATTCTGATCAAGGACGAATGAAGTAGAAGATTTATAACAGATCAAAGGTTCAGAATTTAGGACTTTGCTCTCGTCTGTTGTGTCCATGCTAACCAAACACAGCCGAACGCCTGTGCAAACACTGGCCCTTGAGAAAGCCGCCACTCATCAATGTTGTCTGGTCTCAATATCACCAGCTGGTGCTTTTAACTAGATATAGCTATTGAAATGTTTGAGTAAATTGTGTCTTTGGCATCTTGTACGGAAACACATAATCCAACAGAGAGAGGATTGACAAGAACCCAGCTGGTTTCCATGCTGCACCTCTGGCTCTGGAAACACCAAACTGGTTCTTTGGGCTCATTAATAGATTTTAAGTCTAACTGAAGACAACAAAATCTGTTTTTTTTTCCCCAAGTAAGCCAATCGCTTAACTGTTTTAATTGACTTATGGATAACATTATGTATTTTTTATTATCTAGTTGATCGCAAAAATTAGACATTTTGTCAGACATTTGTAAAATAAAGAAGTGTTACATGTTTTAGGGTGTGTCTATTTTATATAGCAATATTTGTTTATTATGACAAGAACTCCACACAGTTTGATTGATTGATTGACTGATTGATGCTAGAAGCATGTGGATTCTGATCACCTGAAGTCTTCCAGTATCTGTTGGCGGTTTCCCCTTTCACAGTTGTGTGTATGGACATCATCTGATCTCCACAGATAGAGTAGTGATTAATAGCAAGGCAGCACAAGGGTTTAATCAGTTAATTGATCATTGAGAGGAGTCATCTGGGATTCTGTCTCTGTCCTGAAGAAGGGAAGCTGTGCTTTGTCTGTTGAAGAGTCGGACCAAAACAAGAGTGCAGAACAATATAGAAGCAAAACAGCAAAGACCTCTCATGCAAAACAGGTATTTTGCATTCTGAATAATCAAGGCAGATTTTAATTTCAGCTTCCCACAGTGAACTCCAGCAGTACCAACACTATGGAAATCAAATATGAACAAAGCAGAGTGGCTCAGGGACTCAGAGGCATATAGAGGGACAGCATCAGAAGAAAGAAGAAGACGGGCCAATGGAGTCACTGACATCTTCAGTTCAAAGTGGAACTGAAGGTCCACACACACAAACACTGTCTGTTTTGGTCACTTCATCATTACGGGAACTGTGAGTTGCCTGTGACTGACAGTGTGTGACAGTATCTGGGTGTGTGTATATATATATGTCCACCAGTTTTTTAACCTTTTTTCATCCAGTGTAGGTTGACAGAGTTCCATGAATGTGTGTAGAAAATCCTCTTGCATTCAGAGAGAGAGCTGCCCACCAAAACAATACTGAGCTGCTGTTGATCACTGGACAGCAGTAGGACTAATAAAGTTTTGGAAAGTACATCTTCCAAAAAATGCCACACATTTTCCAGGAGATTTTTCACAATTTTCATTAAGTTTTCTTTGCACTTATTGTGATGACATTCAACATTGTTTCATTTTTTGGAGAACTGCTGCTGTAATATTTAGCAGCTTAGAGAAATTGTAGAGTCATACTTTTTTCTCAATCGGGGCAAAATTTGGTTGCGTGTCAAACAGAAATGCACATGCACATATTTCTTTTTACATTCGTGCAAATTGTTTGTATTTGATTCCACTAATTTTTCATTCAGTCTCATAGACCAATTCTGACTTTTACACCAAACCAAACTATTATGCCTAACGCTAGACCTGACCTAGTCTCTATTCACAAAATTTGTCCCAATCCTAACTCAAAAACTGTATTTATTATGGGGCCTCTACTCCTAATAATGTGCCACTTGTTGGAAAGAATGGCCTTACAATGTGTGAAATGCCAAAACACACATATGCACACGCACGCACATGCCCATAAGATTTTTTTTTCTTTTCTTAGTTTATTCATTGTTAATGTTTATTATTTGTAAATGTTATGTTTTTAAATATTTAAATTTTATTTTTCTTTTAAATTATTAAATCCATGTTCCTTTCTATTTTATTCTAATGCTTAATTTCAGGTTCAGGCTGAGAGACTAGGTTTACGTCAACTCCAAATGTTGCCATTTGCTATTTGATAAACTATTATGTTAAACTATTATGTTAATTTATAAAAAGTAAAAAATAAAAATGAGAGTTTGATACCTTTTAATAATTGTAAATGTATGTCTATGTCAAAGCCATACAATAAAAAATGAGAGAAATGTATTTATTTAAAATCCTGCTTATCAGTAAATTTCTCTGCAGTTCATCTCTGACCAGGAAAACATGCACAACTGCAGCTCGTCTCGTTTTGAGTTTATATTATTGATCAACAACATTATCAGCTCTCCATGGTCATTTTGAAGACAACAGGGGGAAAAGGTGTGTGTGTGTTCTTTGTGTGGCTCTTTGCTGGCATGAATGCATCCATAAAGTGTTACAACCATCACCTCAGTGCTTTACCTCTTCTTCCCCGTCGCTCTGCGGCCGTGAAACTCTGGCTGTTAACATTTGCAGCAGGAGCAGAAAAAAGCCCCTAATTGGTGCGGCGGCGACACCACAGGCCTGGTATTCTGTAGAAAGCAGGACTTTGGAGGGCCATTAATTAACCTTAGTGCTATGATTACCACTTACATTAGAGGGGAATACATTAGAGGTGGCAGCGGGCCCCATTTTTTTTTTCTGCCCTGTACTTCAGAGGGGACCCGGTGGAGCTCTCGATGTCCCCGCGAGCAACGATATGTTAACGGGGAAGCAACTAATTAGATGTCAAAAATTCATAAGGCCTCTCTTTAATATTGCATATCTATCCCCGGCCTGTCACTTCAAAACAAGGGGGATTGCATAAACAGGATGAGTGCAGCCCCCCGATCTCCATCACTAGCGCTGAATGGGTGGGGTGAGGTGAGCTGATGAGGTGCGAGAGGGAGGGATGACAGTGTGCTTGAAGGTGAAGGCGAGGAAAGAAGAGGAGAAGAAGACAAAGAAGAAAGGAGAGACAATCAAAGGAAGTTCTTTGACAAATCCCACAGAGGACAGCTGTGCCACATTTTCATGTGGCACATGCTGCATGCTGTCCCGTCGACAGCATGCAGCATACTGAACATCAGGGAAAAAGATTCAACCAGCAAATTCTCAGCCACATTTCCTCCACAGGACCTGAACTTTCTGCAGTAAATGTCTGCAAATGTCTGTTAATGTCACGTTCAACAACGCCACCGGAAATCTGACAACTAGAACTGGTAGAACCGTTCCACATAACAGTTCAGCCAGTTTTCGATTGTAAATGGACTTCATCCTAGAAAATTGCAACAGGACCAAAAAATACATGGAGTTCAGACATGGTATTGAAGCTTTACACAGCTGAGATGCAACAAAAGTTAATATTGTGACATAAAAAGTGAATACAGTAAGTTCAAGCAGAACATTTCAAAGTATTTTAAATTAAAAGGAAGAAGCAAGTTAGGCATACTTCTAGAAAAAGAACAATCAGGAGTTTCATCAGAATCAAGCTAAGTTAGAACTGACACCAAAAAAACATAATGGGAAAACAAAGGACAGCATGAGCTGAAGCAGCGATTAAACAAGAAACAGAAAAGTTTCTCGGTTGCTGTTAACCAAGCTCAGGTGTGCAACAAGGACAAGGGAGACAAAGGTGAACACAAAGAACAATGGTTGAAAAGGCTTTTGGAATCAAACAGAAATCCCCAAAAAATAAAAACTCATCTTACATATGGAGTTTTATGTAGCAATTTTCATCAAATATAGTAAAAATGGCCTGTTCTGAATACTGTTTAAGAACCTATTTGGAAATACTGAAGCTGCATCTTTCTGGTGCCTTCTGGTCACACAGATCAAATCACCTCGATGCAATGGACAATTTAATACAGAGATGAGGAGAACAAGGATAACCACCAACTTACACATCTCATCTTAAAGCAATTTACAACACAAGTTTAGTCACAGCTGTAGTGGCTTTGACTAGACGAGAGACAAAAAGAAACACAAACTTATTGGCCAATGTGTGTCATTTATGGAGACAGCATGAAGTAATTTGCAACAATAGCTCAGCTGATGACCCTTCCAGGAAAGTTTCACATTCAAACACAGAAATCCCTGACCAGGAGAAGAGTCTAGGCTAAGAGAAACCAGAGACTAAACTTGAGGTTCTTCGCAAGAATAATTCCAAACAATACATGAAAAGAAGATGAGAAAGAAAGCGAGGAAAGGTTTTCAGCATATTCTTCAGCAATGGAAGACTGCACCACCAAAGCTACATCTGAATTTGGAGTTACCAAAAATAAACAATTGAATAATGAAAGATATGCAAAATAATCTGATAATTGGGGTAAATTCATTCATGTAGCAGGAACGTTAGATTTGCTGAAGCTTGCGTTCTTTCATTCTAAGCAAATAGGAAAAGATGGAAACCTAATGACCAACACCAGTTTGTAACAAAACGCTTTTACCGAAAGGGTTTCTTTTTATTTAAACAGACTTATTAAATTAGGTGTTTACAGCCAATGAAAGACAAATTAAACTCTCGAGAACCATCTGCAATCACCAGTGAAAGAAACTCTTTCAAAGATCTTGGGCTTTCTTCATAAATGCAACCAGTAAACTCAGGCCACACAGAGATTAAAGTTCTGAATTACTTCAGATTTAAAGCAGAAGCAATATTATCCCACTTTAATGGTCATGTTAAAAGAGGTTAAGCCTGCCTATAACTCGGTTGTGAAATTTGATGAAAAAAAAAAAAAAAGAGGTGGATGGGAAGAATTAAACCTTCAGTCTCTTCCACTGGGTGGAACTCCTTTGATAAAAACAGACGATAAGATTCTGATCTGAACATAGTTGTAAAACATAAAGTACGCACAGTGAACACTTTACTACGTGCACCTTGCTAGTAGAGGCTGTGTCTCTAGTCAACTTTTAGACTAGTCACTTCTGTGCTCTCTTGTGATTTCTCTCAGGCATATCTCAGCAACTCATTGTAGACTCTTATCATGTTGACCTTGATGATAAAACATATGAAATCTTGAAACCCTTTCTTACTAGTATCGAGTTGGATCCCCTTTTGCCTTCAGAACTGCCTGGTTATTGGAGCTACTGCTGCATTTCTATTGTTTTAAACCATTTGGCACTTTCCTTAAATCTGAGATGAGCTGATTTGCTCTGTCTATTAAATAGCAATTACATATTTTTACATTATAAAGTAACTGTTGGGTGTGTTTCGTGGTACTAAAAACATAGCTACACATAAAAATCTTACATAACATTACCAAATGTTATTCTGTTAACCAGCCATCACATTGATCTAGTCTCAGAAAAATCTTATAAAGCAGACCAGTTTCTAGTTGTTTTGTGTCGTGCCAATCTACAGCTGGTCGAAGTAGATAGATGTTCAGACCAGATATAATTCTGGTTTTGCTGGAAGTTTTGCACAACACTAATTTTACAAACAAGAAGATGTTATTCTACAATAACAAAGTGCCTTATAGAGATTGACTCGAGTGATTAAAATAATTGAAGCGCATCAGTTGAGTTAAATCAACCCAGATAAAAGTAAGCAGAGAATGACCATTTATTGTTTTACCACAGCAAGACATTGTCAAACATGAAAAATCCAGAAAAAAAGAAAAAAATCTCAAAATGCAAATTAACTTCAATGAGATTCTTGTTCCATTGAAGGCTCTGTAGAGATTTTAATCAATACAGAAACATTACAAGGATAAAATAATTGTCCTATCTAACACAATGGATCTTTGATGCTTGACCCATAACATACATCTTCACTGTGTTTTTTTTTCTTTTTTGATAAAGTACCTTCATGTTCGTACAGCCAGCTGTGTAATGTCTTCTAAAATTACACCAGACCTTCTATTTGTCCCTATATTCTCTTCAGATCAACCAGAAAGAGGTTCAATTCAACCTCAAGTGTCATGCAAACCTGTATCTATCCTGGGGTGAATTAAGTGACATGTCTTGACTGCTGACCATTGAAGCAAAAAATTAGCCCACCGGTCCAATGAAAGGTCAGGCAAGAGGGGATGGAAACGGAGGGTCACGTTCCTCTGAAAGTCAGTAAAGCTGTCAGTGGCATTGACAGCAGTCGCAGAAGAAAGGTACAAGCTGGTGGGAGCAGTTTCGTCTGACAGACAAG
Source organism: Poeciliopsis prolifica (assembly GCF_027474105.1). Classification (NCBI taxonomy): domain Eukaryota; kingdom Metazoa; phylum Chordata; class Actinopteri; order Cyprinodontiformes; family Poeciliidae; genus Poeciliopsis; species Poeciliopsis prolifica. The sequence continues at coordinate 13,293,930 of NW_026562388.1, forward strand.
TTGGCTTTTAGCTCCTCTGCTGGATGATGCATGAAAAAGATCAATGTGTTCTATGAATACGTTTTGTTTGATTTGTTGTGTTACTGGAGTTATCAGCAGCAAACTGATGGTATCAGACTCTGTGTCATTAGATTAATTGAAAATCAGCTAGCTTCTCAGAAACTTGCACTTTTGTTCAACCAGGTTATCTAATTCTCTCTACTAACTTATCACGATAAATAAAAAGCACACAGGGTCTAACTTTTTGGCGTTCAGTAATTACTTGGGAAATTACTTGTTTTCCCCTGCAACTTGGTCAGTTACTGCAATCCTAAATGTAGTCTGGTTTTCTCATTAATGTGAATTAAATTATTCTATAATTGGATTCCCTGAGGAATCAAAGGTGAATGAGAATAATCTCACTTTGGGGTAAAATAAGTTGCTGATGACCCTATGATCTGGTTCATGTTTATAAGATAAGATGATGCAATTTGCTTTTGTAATATAGCTGAAAAAAAATCAACATAGATATCCATGTATTTGTCCTGGATATCTTAGACCAATGTTATCTTGTAGAGAATCAAGATGACAAGATACCTGTTGGGAATTTCCAATCATCGTTTAGTCAAACACTGATGCTTTGGGGCTTTGTGCCTGCATATAATCCACATGGGGAGCAGAAGAACATGCAAACTTCACCTAGTATTACTCTGGGAGATTATATCTAGGGTTATAAAAACTGGGCTTCTTAAATTAAGATTATTTCCAAATGCGACAGAAAAGTATGAAATCAAACTTAATATTGATTTCCACTGATGGGAGCTATATAGTAAATGTCTCTCTTTGCAATGGAACTTTAATTTATGTTTGTTACTGTTGGTTTACTGTGTTACCCAGTTTAAACTCATCCATCCTCAAACTGTTAGATTTGACTTACACATGAAGTACATCGAAATGTACCTGGTAGTTGTGTTGTGAAACTTTGGGTGAAACTTGCCAAACTCCCCAGGCAATTCCTCAAGATAAAGTGCCTGATGTTATTACAGTCACCCCTGACTTCTTCTAAAGAGAGATGATAAAAAATAAACTCTAGATGCCTTGACAGACATGGCTGTTCATGTTTTTTTTTTTTTTTTATAATATGAGATAATCAGCCCTTCATAGCATGAGTCATTATCTTTTCCGTGAAGGAAAACAGACCTGCAGATAGCAAAAAGATGCAAAATTTTGCATGCAGTTTAAAATCTGCATCATTGTCAGGAAGGTTTTGTAGTAACATGTGACCTTTTTTTTATCAGCCCCTGTGTCATGGGTCATAAGATAACCAAATGACTGCATGAGTGGCTTCTTCAGTTTGTCAGCAGAAGGATTCAGATTCTCCCATAAACAAGTCCCACTGCTTCACCTAGAAAAAAAAAAGCAATTACAGAAAAGTTTTTCAGCTGACAGGCTGCCAATCACAACTTCTCCATGTGTGCAGATTCCTCCCACTTTGTGCAATTACTTCACTCCCTTATTTTGATGACACTTGCCTTTCAAAGGCTTCCACTCCACAATTTAGAAGTAAAGCATGAAGAGTTTCTTCAAAGCAAATTTATTCTCAGGGATTTTTCTCAGGTTATTGATAGCAATACAGCTCAAAGAAATCATTTACATAAAGGGCCACGTAATGAACTAACAGACACTAAATATTCACTGTCTCCTGGTTTAACCGTTAGCGGTACATTTACTCCCCAAAAAAGAGCCACATCACTTAAAATCTCAGCCGTCCAACACACCACCGCCTTATTTCAAAAAGGAAAGCCTGGACTTTGGTCTCATCCTTCTCATTACCTGAGAAAAGATCAGAAACGTTCCGTCTTCTTCAGGAGGCCATCTCTGCAACCAGCCCAGCGCCTTCAGATGATTCACCCCATTATGGAGCCAATCAGGTATAATGAAGCATTGGGCAAACCCGCTGGCTGAGCCAGATAAATAATTTAATGGGACTTGTCATCCCTCTCCCATCCAGCCGCTGCCTTCACTGAGGAGTAGCGAGACACATGAAGGCTTTCCAGGGTGGAGGGACTTCGCCAAACAGGTGACACTCCCCCACATCACTGAGGTCCACCTCCCACATCCTTCCTCCTCAGTCACCTCCTCATCCTCAAATCAAACAACCTTCCTACCCCACCCTTCGCTCTCCCCACTTGTCAGACGCCAGGAGACGGAGGGATGGAGATAGTACCACTTCGTTACCAACCTCTCACTCGGAGGCTTCAAACAGATTTCAGCTAATGAGGGAGCATTTAGAAACTCAGGGATGCCGACATCCAGAGGTAGAAGGAGATGAATGGGTGGAGGTGAGGAGTGGTGTGCAGCGGTGGGCTGCACACACATCCACGTAGACACAGGAACATTCAAACCCACCTTCCTTTGTCTGACCCACACACAGATAGCACACACTCACCTGTGCACACACACTTTCTCACACACGGCTCAGGGTTGTCAGTGCAGGTGAACAAAGTGAATAGGATATGTGACTGACAATAAAGATTTCTTTTAACATCAGTAAGGTGGAGGCGGGCAGGCCGGGTGGGAGACGCATGAGTCTGTGGAGACAGGCTGCAGAAGTTCGCATTACTCTGAGGGACCCGTCGACTGCATATGCCATCTTTAATGACGAGACCTCGCCAAACTGGCACCCAGTCCGCCAACCAGGAGGGAGAGAGAGCAAAGAAACAGGCAAACCCTCATTCTAAATCTTCTTTTTCTTCTTTACACCCCCATCTCCTTTAAATGTGAGTTTTAATAGACACTGCTAAATTTCCACTGCTGTCTCCTTAAAGTTTAATTCACCCACTTTTCTCCCACCCCCCATTAAAAAGCTGCGACAGCAGCTGCAAACAGAACATTATTATTTTATATTATGAAAACAGGGTTTTTAGATGAAGGGAAAGAGAAGAAATGCTGTAGAAATATTTCCATGGCACATTGTGGCAGGATGGGAACTGCTGTTTTCAACACCATGTCCTCAACATTATCTGGGTTATGCTATATTTTATTTAGAAGTCTTCAGATTCAGAGGTAAACTAAAGGTTACAGATGAAAATCTGGAGTTTCAAACAAATATGGCGTGTATCCATCTCATGTTGATTTTTGTGGTTTTGAGTAAATCTTTGAAAAGTTAGTTAAAGTGACCCAGTTTGTAATAACAAAGCAGGATTTTCCAGCTTTGGTCCAAGAGATTTTCTATGCCACAACTTTTAGACGGATCTGTTCTTTTGCACCTCTCTTCTAGGGAACACCCTTTGACATCCCAATCATTTCAGGACATTGTTTAAAGTTTTAAAGTCTCTTTTGTGCACTTTGTTACCCCACTTCTTTATGTCTCACACAAAGTTCTAACATGGAAGACTTTTAAAGACACTTTGACATTTAAGCATAGAAGAAGTATTGCACTACCTTATCCATCTTTTGAATTGGTGGATCTTCACAACCCAGTCACAGCAATGAGGTGAGACACACCAGAGAGTGTTAAACATTCCTAGAACAGAGGAAGCAGAACTTTGTCAATGGTGGCTTCTCATCTACAGACCAGTGTTTTTGAAAAACAACTGGAAAAGCACAGATGGTAAACAGTTTAACAGTACAGTAGATTTTTTTTCAACTTAAATTAACCAAAAATGCATCACTCAAAGTCAGAGTTCAAGGCCAGGTCTTGAGATCTGCTATTCTGAAACTTTTGGATGTCCCTCTTCTCAAACCCACCTGATCCAATTTGCTCATCAGTATTTTTAACTACAGAGCTGATAACTAGCAATTAATCTAATTCATGTGTGAATATGCAGGGACACATCTAAAGATTACAAGACAGTATAAGTCATAGACTAGCATTGATTTTTAACACTGACACTTCTTTAACAATTTTTAAGAAATAACAAATTTCCTATCAAAAAGAACCTTCTTGGTTGACTTAAATTAATTTTAAATAGAAATATGACAGTAAATGTTTAGTTACAGTCCTCCTGACTTTGTTTGACTTTAGAAATTGTCTCATTGCGCTTGTGTCAGTGATGTGTCTCTTTCAGTCACAACGACTGAAAGAGTTTTGCCCTGGTGGCACCATCAGTGTGAAACTCAGAATAGAAAACATTATGATCACCCACCCACCGCCACACACACAAAGAAAACACATAGAAATGCCATGTAGCCATCCAGAAACCCCTCAGTTGGTCCCTTTCTCTCTAATTAGTAATTAACACATTCTTTCGTGCAGGCCTCTCTTTCTCTCTTTATTTATAGGCTGCTTCCTGCCAAACAGCCGATCCCAGTGCCAGGATCAGATGGATGCAGAGTGCGAGGTGTGCAGGGAGTCCCGGTCAGTCGAGAAATAATGGTTCAATGTTTTGGGACCAGTCAACTGCCTGGCCAAACAGCTTGTAACAGCTTTTTCAAATGAGTGGGTCAGATCGCAGTAAAGGGGATTCTTTAAAGCTCTGTTGATGAGGTTCAGTAGCTTTAAAATGATCATCATTTGGCAGAAATAGAGTTTGAGAATCTGGATAAGAAGTGAGTAGAGTAGCAAAAAGGATTTACACAAGTATAAGTAGTGATACATCAAAATGATTTTACTCAAGTAGAAGTATACAGTATCATATGCCTATGATTTATTTATTTACATATATTTTTTTAATTACTCAAGCAAATGTAATTGAATAAATATAGCCAGTTACTACCCACCTTTGATTTCCCAACATGCCTTGTGTCTTTTGAACACGGAGTTACTCAGGTCATGTAATAAACTTCCAGAAATAAAGCTGATCTGATAAAAGGTATTAGATTTCATAACTTTTAGAGGATGTCCTTACTCTCCAGAGCATGAGTGTCCAGCTTGAGTCTTAAGGTCAGTGTCCTGCCAATGTTTGATGGCTCTCCTCAATTCTCCAAGTTCCTCCTCAGTGTGTCATGAATGACACACTGAGGAGACGGACAATGACAATTATGAGCAGGCCTTTGCAGGACTTCAAAGGCCTGCTAATAATCATCATTTGATTAAGGAGTGTTGAACCAGTGAAAGAACTAAAACACAGGACACACCCCCTTCTGGGCAGGTTTTGGAAACTACTGCTTTAGAGCTCCATTAGTCATGGCAAGAGAGCAAACTTATTTTTAACTTTTGAAAGACGTTTGTTTAATTCATAGATAAGGTCTCATTTTGGTCTTTAAACTTTTTCTAAATTAGCTACAGCAGAGTAACTGTTCAAACTGATCTGACCTGCAGGATGTCAGGAACATGAATCTGTCCTTCACCTGCTTTTTTCCTTTCCGAACCTCCTCCTCAGTGAGAGTGGAAATAAGACTGGATGGTTGACTCTTTTCATAAATTTTAGTATCTTCTTATTTCAGGCTTTGCTGCCTCTTGGCTGCCATTTGTCCCCCGCAGGCGGCGGAGCCCATCTCTCCTCACACAGCGCTCCTTTTATGAGCTTTGCCTTCACTCTCTTCATTACAGCCTGCCAGGCGTCCTAGGTGGGACTTTCACACTCATCCCTCTGTCTGGATGCCTCCCTTCTGGCATTTATTATTTATTCTCTAACAGATATACTGTAATGTCCTCTTTAAACAGGCTCTGCTGAGCTGATTTAAGGCTGTAACGAGATGTACTGAAGACTGCCCTTAGAAAACACACACTTGTATATTGCATGGGAGGGTGTCTTAAAGTTTATGGGGCCTGTTTGTGGGCATTTGAGTTTAGGGAATCGTGTTGTAAGTGATGGATTGTTGTGGGGATGAACTCTAGACAGTCATATTGGTAAAAAAGTTATACATTAGCAGAATTACTTTTACTCACAAGCTGCCAGTTGATTGTCTTTATTTTGGAGTTTTTGCTGGTGACAGAGAGGCTCATCTATTTGTGACCTCAGTTTGGAAGAGGGAACATAAAGTTGATTATGTTTATGAACTAACCGGTTCAGATCACCTGGCCTTCTTGGACTCGTTAAGTGTTATTCTGGAAGAGGTGACATCTGGTAAATGATTGCTGGTTTTATGGGATTTTAATGCCTGTTCGGGCATCGGTGCCGTTACCCTGATCTGAACCTGAGCAATGTTTTAACAAACTTCTGTAAAAGCCACAGAATGCCCTAAATAAATTACATGTTTGGGGAAAAGGTGGTTCATAAGAGCACTAGTACCTGGCTACCTTTGGCAAAAGCCCAATGATCGATTTTGTAATCTTATCATCCAAAATGTGGAATTATACCATGGATACTTGACAGCTATGAGTTGGATCTGGTGGCATCCTGTTTGGGTTTTGGTAAACCCAAACAGGTGTTTACGGTAAACTAGGAACATCTGATGAAGGAACATCTTATCTTCACCTCACGCTTCAGAGAGACCAGATCATATTCAGGACCTCCATGGGAGACAAGGCTTCCCGGAACTGTGGCCTGAAGGCTATTAGTGTCTGTTTCATTGCAGATCATATTGTTCTGTTGGCTGCTTTAGGCTATGACACCCAGCATGCACTGGAACAAATTGTTGCTAAGTGTGAAGCTGGTGGAGTTAGGATCTTTCAATCATACACCTCAGAAAAAATGCACCTGACTCAGCCAAATTACAACAAGAGACAAAATGGAGCTAGAAAATGGTAAACAAAAACTAAAAATGGGAGAATTTACACTGTTTACTCAAATGGTGGTCTAAAAACAAAAACAGTAACATCTTAATTAAAATATTATGTTAGGTTTAATTCAGCCCTGGGCCTCAGTGGGTTTGGATCGGGTTCAGACACAATGTCTACGCACTCGATTAGGGTTGGTTCACATTTATTTACAACAAAATGTCTAGCGCTAACTCTGGTCTACCTCATGTTCTAAATGTTATACTGGAAATTTCAGAGTTACCATTAACTTTGAGCCATAATAAGAAAATTAATTGAAATTGAGTTGATGAGAAAGACCTTCTGTTTTTTCTGTCTTCGTGCTGAATAGACTGTAACCCTTGAAAGCACTTTTGAATGGTTGACACTAGTAGTTTATGATTTTCCAGGGATTTTGGCTGCAAACAGATTCTTTTTTTTCACAACAAGGCTCTCATAGCAACTACAGAACTGAAGTTAAAAACTCTTCTAGGGTTTCTATCCACCCTAGATACTTGGGTGAAAAGAGGATGCAGATATACCCCTGGGTATGTCTGCATCAAAGGTCACCAAGCACACTGCCATCCCCAGCAAGACCAGCTTCATGATTAAGAACAAGAACATGGAGATGAGTTACCAAGAGCCTGAAGCCTTCTCTGTATTTTCATGCTGCTCCTCTGAGCGGCACCTTCACAGCTTTCTATGACCTTTCCATTAATTAACAAGGATCTAACAGACTGCAGAAAATGTAATCATATCACACTACGGAGACAAAGATTGGCCTCTTTGTCACTGAGAGTAATTAACCTGAGTGGACTTTGTATTTCTGAACACCTCAAGAGACAAAGTTGAACTTCAAACCATGCTTAAAGAAATCTTGGTTCATTTCTACTAGAACAACTCAAATGTTAGTTTGCTGAAAAGTAGAACAACCACTTAGAGCTTAAAAGTGTTTGAAAAAGTATATGCTGGTGAAATTTTGAACATTTTCACGTCTGGTTTGACAATTTGGTTTCTTTTCTTTGTTAAACTCTAACTAAATCTTGTTTCCATGGTGTCATTGTGTATAGTCCTGCTGAAAAAGGACAAAGTCATCAAAGCTTATCTAAGAAGTATTCAAGTAACAGCCACTCTCACACACTCTACTTCTCTTGGCTTCTCTTCTTAGTTTAAGGAGTCCAGCCATATGTTCCTGCCTATACAACAAGATGATGCAAGAAGATATCATTTATCAAAGCATGTGATCTTCTTTAAATGGCTTGATGAATATTTAATAAAAGATGATATGAAATCCTGAAATGAGCAATTTGGGGAGAAATCACAGCCAACCAGAAACATGACTGACTCCCAGTACTCTAAGTTAAGCTGTTAGAACAATTGTTGTTTTAGTTTCTTCCAGACTGTTATTTCAATGTGTTTTATGTAAATTGTGACAAGTTAGGGTAACTAAATATTTTCTACAGTGTAAAATCAGTGATTTTATGCCTCTGAACTGTAATTATACACATTACATAGAGAAATGACTTCTGAAATGCATGACAGTGGTTTATGGTCAGAGCCAGGGCCACAAAATGTTATTCTCTCCTCTGTTCCTTCGTCATGGGAAGAGTGATAATTTCTTCCTGCATAACTGTAACTGTGATTCAGGCAGAGTTTGTCTTCCTGTTGAGCAGTCGAGGAAGCTTCATCTGCCTCACTGAGACCACAGTCATTAGCATACTTATGAACTTTCACACTGTCTTAATTCTCAAATTAAACACCTGCCTCATTCTGCTGCACCTCTCGCCATCTCTCCCACATTTAGGTCTCATAATTTTTCCTCTTTCTTCTGTGTTTGTACTCAGCAGTGCCATAGAAGACATGTAATTATGACAAAATTTTGTGAAATATCTCATCTTTAAATATAAAAGTACATTTATTTCCCTTAACGCAACAGAAATGTCAAAACCTTAACCTAATTCAAAAGGCATTAAGAGTAAACAGTTCCACTGAGAGCAGAATCTCCAGGGTCCTTAATTGTCTGGTAATAAATTAATTTTAGGTTTAACTTCACTTTAACACCGTCATTTTGGGAGACCAAGACCCCGATGGCTTATTAAAACATGCTCCGGATTGAGAAATGAGCCTTTGTAATTAGTGGCGTTCATGTATACTCACAGATGTCTAAGCCAACTTTTGATCTCTCTGTGCAGAAGAGTGCAGAATATTGACCCTGGTAATCTGCTGCATCTGCACTTAATGACCAGGTTGCTGTAATCTGTCTCTTCTATCAACAGTAAACTTTTCTTTCTGACCAATAAAAGTTAAATATTGCCTAAAGGCTGTGAAATGAACTCACTAATTATTGTTCAGGATAAACTTGTCAATAGAGTGAAGAATGCTTGCCAATTGACATAATGTTCAGGAATAAAGTGAGATGATTAGCATTGATGATATTTTAATTGTGGTAACTGTGGAGAATATATTAGGCAGGACGGGTATTTTTTTTTTTTTAACTGAATAGAAGTAATGGGAGATCATTAGGCTTTGTTTTAATTTGACATGGCCCAAATTGAGATGACTAGACAACTGAGTCATCGCTATTGCAAACAATTGTGTGATTTTCTAAGCCTCTGGAGACATCAGTATAAACAAAAAGAGGTCCAAGGAAAAGAACAGTGGTTAAGTCTCCCCACAAGACTGTCCCTTGTGGTCATATGAGAACGATGAGCCATTGAAGCTGAAATTGGTCTAGACTAGAGCAATCACTAAGACAAGCAACAGTGCCCCTGCTTACCCTTGTCCACTACAAAAAAACAAACAAAAAAAGAAAGAATCTGCAAATTAACATCAAACCTGGAGTGGAATATGGCATATTTAAGCATCCTGCCAGCTAGCATGTGTGTCCATTCTGATAGCTGGAAGATGCAGTTTCTTCTTTCGTGTAAGGAAGTGTGGAAGGCTAAGAATGCTCACTGTATGGAGGACCCCTGGGTGTGGCCCTGTCCTCGGCAATGCAGATTTATGATACTCCAAGAGCATCTCAGCAATTGCTGCCAAGACTGGAGCCAGCAGCTAATTAAAACCTTTCACTGGAATCCCTGTAAAGTCACTGATCCACCAGCAGTCATCAAGTCAGCAGAATCAGCAGCAGGGCTGTATATGACGACCATGTCTTAAATGGCTTTGGTAAATGGTAAATGGCTTGGATAGCACTTTATCAAGTCCAGAGGACCCCAAAGAGCTTCACTTTACAGTCATTCATTCATACAAGCACACGCACACATGCTGATGGTGGCAAGCTACTGGATTGTAGCCACAGCCTTGGGGCAGTCTGACAGAAGTGAGGCTGCCATGCACTGGTGCCACAAGGCCCTCTGATCACCACCAGCAGAATTATGAAACTCTTCAAATTAGAAATCAAATTTAGAAGTTTTTATGGAAACAGAGTAAGAACAGATGATTGTAGTTATATGTGATGAATAGCATTTTGTCAGCATGTAGAACAACAGATGTTTGATTAATAACAACTAAAGGATACGTGTTCTGTCTTAAAGGTGAACACCTGACATTTTCTGTTGAGCTCTACAGACAAAGCAACTTTTATTTTTTCCAACAAATCTCTTTGAACCCAATGATAAAACCTAGCGCACATCTGATTTCCTGACTCCTTAAGACAAGATGCACTTTCCTTATTTTATCTCATCTGACATCACTGAGTTGAAAAAAAAAAAAGAAGAAACATTAATGAGGAGTGGATGAAGTATGACAAAAGGGGTTCATGCACCATAGCTGGATGTCAGACAGGAATGTCAAGGTCTTATTTTGGTGTATCAAATCATTAAACTGATCTAAGGGCTCTTGATGGAAGTATGAAAGGGTTAAAACAAGGGTGTATCTTCTTTTTTTGTGTTTTTTAAAGTCAAATTAAAAAGCAGTTTTAATGTCTTCACCACCATTTTCATGCCATTGTCCATTTTGTGACAGCATATATCTAATTTATTGCTAAACAGAAACACACCCACTTCAAAATTCAGATATCCCAATGATTACTTATAAGGTTTAATGAAATACAGTAGAATGAATAAAAAGCTATTCAGTAATTTTGTTTCTCTCGAGTCTCCAGTCTGTTCTGTAAATTAAATTACATTTTCTTAAAACATATTTTTTTTTGCAGTGCTATTTCAATGAATCCATAATATCTCTGTATATTACAAAAAAAAAAAAAAAGATTTATTCCATTGCATTTTCCTCCTACAGTCACACTTAAACACAACAAAGCAGAACAAAACCTGATAAAACTCTCTTCCTTTCATTTAAAATCTCCTCGATTTGTTTCTGCCATGCAGCTTTCTCCGCTCTCACAGCTTGCCGGGTGGGATTGAGGTTAAATTTTTTGTCTCTACAAAGTCATTTAGCCAAGAGGCACATGCTCAAAGATTTATGAGAAGAAGCAGAGCCAGGGGTGAGCTTCTCAATTTCCTCCAAACAGCATCTTTGTGCAGTGAAAAACCTGTCTCTCACTGCAGCGTGTTTACATACAAACAGTGTCAGGGAGCTCGCAAATGTTCGCTAGAGCAAAGCCTAACGTTTACATGGAGGGTGACACCAAGTCTGAAGCTACATGCTCTGGCTTGACTTGCTGATGACTTATCTGCTACTATAGACTCTGCCTACACAATGCAAGGGTGCTGCAATACCTTCTGAAATTACCTTTGAAATAATGAGCCTCCTTTCACAAAAAAGTGATTTTTTTTCTAAATCACTTTGAATTGATTTGTTGCATTTTAGAATGAGTGAAAACAAACTTTTATTCCCAACATTAAATACCGTAAACAGTTTTCCAAAACTACAAATAATGTTTGTTCGACTTTGCTTAACATCTTCTTATGTCTTTATATGAAAGCTTTAAATAGATTTCTCAATTTTTAATTATATTGGAGACAAATTAAAGGTTAAATTCAAGACTTAATTTAATTTAAAAGTCCAGAATGCTCTAAAATATTCTGTGCAAAAATCTATGTTTGGTAACGTGTCCACCTTTGAATGTGAATCTTTGTTTTACTTAGTCAAGTTAATTTGTGTTTGAAAATGCATTATGAAAAACAAATCTAGTCATGAGAAACTTAATAAGGCTAAAGGGATTCACACACAGCTCAAAAAATGAGTCAAGGATCGTTTTTTTAGCTAAAATGATCAACGAATCATTCATCATTTTTCTATATTCGTGTCAAAAATATTGATGAATTTAGACATAGGTGAGATGACTTGTTGATATTCAAACCAAGCTTTACGCTGAGGTAGAAAGTGAATTGAAGTGACATGAAACATTGTACATTATAGCCTTTTTCACAGCCTTTATGCGTTGCTTCAAATTTTGTGGGTTTTTTTTACAAGTTAAACTCCAATTTTGTTAAGACAATGAAATAGTCAAGTGCTAAACTCAGTGCCGAAATAATTTATTTTGCAATGATAATGGAATATTTTTAACCGTGATCTATGCAAAGCTCCTCCCCTCTCATACAATCTTGTTGTCATGATCATCACTGAAGTGAGTAAAAGAACAGACGTGTGAGAGATGCAGGTCGCATCTCATCAAACTTAGTGTGCGTTTGTTCCTGCGTGCTGTTTTTCCTCTGACATGTTGTTTATCACAATGCAGAACTCTTATTATATATTTAAAGGACCTTTGAAATGATTATGAGCTTTTGGCCCATGAGCCTCGGCGTGGAAGAAAACAAAAAGAAGAGAGCATGAGAGCATAAGGCAGAACAGGGAGAGGGGGAAGGAGAACAGGAGGAGGGAGGCACAGATAGCGTCTCCAGAGCAAAACAAAAGAAGAACAAACAAATGCCTCCTTTTTACAGAAACAAGATAATAGAAGAAGAGGAGGAGGAAGACAGAGGAATCAGAGGTGTGTGTGTGAATTTCAGCATTTCTCACCTAGTAAGGACCATTTCTCCAACAAATGCTGTATTGTGAGGCCCACTGCTCCTTATGAGGCACACAAGACCCCATAAGAAGTGATGATTTTAGGTGAGGTTTAGGACAAGGTGTGACGAGTTTAAGTTAGATATGGTCACACATGTGCTGGTAATAGTTAGGTTTTGGATAAGTGTCTGGGGTAACCTATAAAGATGAATAAAAAATTAATGGAATGCAAGGTCTTTCTATCTGCACAAAGTCCTTGTGCAGATAGAAAGATATGTTTGTGTGTGTGTGTGTGTGTGTGTGTGTGTGTGTGTCAGTGAGAGAGAGAGAAGAAGAAAGAAAGGGAATCGGGGGTGGTTGTTGTCACTGGCTGTTGTCGGCACACAGCGTCACTTCTTCTCTTTCAAACAGCATTTGAAGATTCACATAACACACAAAGCTAAAGTTTAAGGGGGCAGACCAATGAGAGGTAGGGGGAGGGCTTGAAGTGCCTGGTCTGGGTGACACATCCAAGCTCTATATGTTTAAGAAAAATGATGAATTATAGAGAAACAACAGACAGAGGGGACGTGATGATCAGAGAGGAGGAAACCTAGTGAGCCAAAGGTGTTTAGAGGCCAAGAGACTCTCACTTTCACCCCCATTCACTGTCTCTGCTATTCAGTTCCAGGAATAGCAATTTAGAAAAGATACATTTTGTGTAAATTCAGGCAGAGTTGTGTTGCCGCATCATAAGGGTCTTTTTTTTTTTTCTTCCTGAATTTGAATAGGGGATCAGCTTCAAGTGAGATCAATAAAATTACTTTAAAAAAAAAATCAGTTGGAGATTTATTTAATTGATTTTGAATATTGTATATTGTCGTCGCTGTGCATTCATGGTTTCCCGGTGGCTAACTTTCTTCGACAGTCCTAAAATATACTTTAGGATAACTGAACTGCTGAATTAACCTCAGGACTTAGTGACTGTGTGAGTGAGTGTTTGTGTATGGTTGCTCGGCCTGTGTGTCTGTGTGTGTCAGGTGATAGAGCCAATGTTATCATCTTATTTCACAACAGCCAGCATTAACCATTTTCCTGAGCAGTGTGAGTTTTTATCGACATTCCCTTTAGGAGCTTTAAAGCATGTAGAAAGTTTAAGTTTCTCTTTTGTGTTTCAATATTTTATTTTTCCATATGTGAATGAGCATTCCCGCTCTTAGCCTTGCCCTGACAAACCTACTATGCCTGGTGGTAGCTCTGGCTATAATTCAGGGCAGGACTTAACAGCTGGCTGCCTGACAGGAGAGCTGCCAAACGCTGGCACTGAGCGGCAGGCTGCTAAACCCTTGCACATTTTTAATTAGACCCTCACAGCCATGTCTTTGAGCCATCATAAACACACAGACGACACGCAAAGCATCATTTGTTCTCTCATATTTGCTTACAAAATACTTTGTCACCTAAAAGTTTTTAATGTGTCAATCTTGGTTGGCATTTCTTTCTATTTTTATATTAGAATTAAGATAAGAAAAAAAAACTGAAAAATACAACCGTATGCAATAAAAAATAAATTGTAAGTTACTATAATAATTTCTCAATGAACTAGCGGTTTTCCTCTCCTGCTTTGTGTGTGCAGCAGAATGTACGCCTCCCACTTCTCAGGAGATGAAACAGCAGGCTGTAAATCATCTCATCATTGCCCTGACTTGCAGTGAGGAGCTTTCAGACTCACACGTCCAGCATGAGGCCTGTCCAGCTCCACATGCTGAAACCTTAGGGCCAACATGAGGGCCGGGAATGTGAAGGAAGCCCAGGAAACAATAGGAAGAGTGTTTATCGGAGCGAGGGCACCATGTGCAGGAGGGATTACCACAGAATTATGACTGCAAGACGCCTCGCCATCTGGGCACACAGTGCAGTAAAGGCACAACGTAATGAGTCTGCAGGAAAATAACGGCCGATGAAAAGGACAAATGTGAGCTGGGAGCTTTTATCCATGTCAGATAAAACTGGTGGGGTATATTTAGGCTTGGCATGTTAATGGGACCTTCAGGAGTCGCATTTAAATGTAGAGTAATAGGGATCGTTTTATTCAGTCTAGAACTGTGATATAATTCTGAGTAAGTTTAACACCTGCATTTTCTGCATAACTATTAAAATAAAAGAAACGTAACATTAGTCTTGTTTTCCCACAGATTAAAACAAACTATTTTTAATACTGGTTGCAAGTTATATTATTACAATAAGTGCATCAATTATGTGACAATGCCAGGAGTTTACATCCTGACATGGTCTATAACGATAACCATAAGCTTGTTTGTTTGGGATTATCTGAAGACCCTTTCTTTCTCCAAACTTTGGTAAATTTCCTTTTGGTTGCACTCCCATGCTTTCAGTGGTTTTGGAGAAAGATCCATTTACACCATCTTCTAAATTATTTTGCAAGTGATATTTTCTCAGATTTTCTTAAATGTTCAGTGCAAATGATGGTCAGTGTAGTTTTCAAGTTATGAACTATTTCAGCATAAATCAAATTTTACTTAACAAAGCTCCCCATGGGAACAATATTTTCTTCAAAAATAAAAAACGTGCACTGTTCCAAATTATTATGCAATTGTTATGCAATTAAAATGCACTGAACATTTTCTGGATCATAAAGAACTGCAAAGGGTTATTCTTTGAATGTACAGCATTAAGTGGTCACATGTACTAAAATCAAAAGCTATTTCAATCAAAAACATCTTAACAGACAGAGTTACATGTTAACATGGGACCCATCCTTGTTATCACATGTACAATTCTTGCATCCATTAAGAGTTTGGGGATAGTTTCTGCTTGAATTTCTTTGCAGGATGTCAGAATACCTTCCCAGCGATGCTGTTTTGATATGAACTGCATTTCACCCTCAGATCTTCTGCTTTAGGATACTCCAAAGGTTCTCAATAGTGTTGAGGTCAGAGGAGGATGGTGACCACATCATGAGTTCCTCCCCTTTTATGCCATATTGCATAAAAAATTGGAACACGGTGCATTTCTTATGTTCCTGTTGTCCCATATTTTATCAGTTGCAGTTGATGCCTTGACTATTTTTTCTGTAATGTAGCTTGTAAAATGTTTTTATTTTTTTTATTCTAAAAACATTCTAATTGATTACAATATAATTGTTTTGAAACTGATTACACTCATGGCAAACTATGGCTTTGGCTAAAGATGCAGATGGAAGGTGTGAAATAAAAAGAAACTGATTGTTTAAAAATATTTCAAATAAATCTTTTTTGAGCTTAAAATTTATTTGTGAAACAACAGCATTTTATTTTTTTGCACAAAAAACGAGGCTTTTCATGGCATTAATATTTAGATCAATACGCTCAATCCTGTCAAATATCAAAAACCCTAACTTTTGTTCTTACTGTAGATTTCTGATCAGCTTTATATGGTACTATTTCCTTTAGTGTACATTAAGACTTCATACGAAAGACCAACTTCTCCATCAACACACACACATACACACACACACCCCACACACACACACACACACACACACACACACACAAGTTCACGTCCACTGCCTTGGTTCCTGCTAGCTTGATGATGCTGTTGGCCTTGGATCTAAAAAAGACTGGATGACATATAACCCATCTGGTTCCTGAGTGGAGTAGAGAGGAGGTGACCCCTGGACCACAGTGCGAGAGCTTCAAGAAAGGGCTAAGGGTCTTGGCATCCCACCATACTGTGTGTCAAACAGAAGTAGTTACTGGCTGGTGGATGGTCACGTCTGGCTGTGATCACATCTGGACACCAGAGAAAGGGACAAAGGCTGAACAAAGAAGATTTCTGGCCAGCTAAACAGACAGGACTTAAAGTGAAAAATAGATTCCTGAGTGAGTTTAAGAAGGAGATTTCCAACCATGTGCCATCCAGACTCAAGGGTCAGTGGGTTTTTATTCCAGGATAAGGCCACATCAGCTTTTTTTTTCCTTTTCTAATGTCTCAGACAATTAAATTGATTTGTTTTCAGAACTAAAACATAATAATTATTTTGAATGCATTTAATTTTCAGAGCAAATGATCCCTCTGCACAATTGCTCCACTATCTTACCACTGTGCATCATAGAGATTAGAGACCATATAGAAACAATGCAGTTTCAATTGGAAATAAAATCCTATATGAAACATTTCTCCCTTGATACTCTGTTGGTCTAAAACATGTCAGACAAAGTGAACAGAGCAGAAGCGCTAAAGTCAAACTATGAACTTTGCCTCAGAGGTACAAGAAACATTTTTAGATCCAAACTGAAATTAAGTACAAAAGGGTTTGACTGACACTTCCTTATACATTGCTAAGGTGGTCTTTAATGTCAGTGACAACTGCACCTTGGAGGTCCTTTTGCGTGCATTTAAGGTTCTTTGCCCCTTCCGCTGCTATTTCAAGCCAGTTATCCTTGCAGATCTAAAACAGATAAGAAGGGGATAGTTGCAGGCTTGCCACGGCCAGACTCGGTTAGACTTGAGAGGCATTTGGCATCAAGCCCAGATGGAGACTGTAATCACTGCAGGCCTTCAAAAAGGAGTGTATAGAAAGTGGGAATGGATAAAGAGACGGATAGATGATTGAGGCTGGGATCACATCAGCCTGAAGCAGGAATCGAAATAGTCTGCCTGCCTCTTTTTATGGTGACAACAAAAGCACAGATGTCAGTTTTCAGCCTGTTGGTGGTGCAGTTAACCCAAATGACACTACACAACGCACACAAGCACAGAGATTTCCAACACACATTTATTTGTCTAAAATTGATTTAGACTCTCACTGTTAATATCACCACACCAATTTTAAGCAAAGCTATATTATCTAACTTGGAATGTTGAAGCCTTTTCTCCTTTATTGACCAGCAAACAGGCAAAATGTTAACTGAAGACAAGATTTTCAGTCATGTGTGGGCACGTTTGTAACCACATTTACAAAATGCAGCCATGCATGTGTTGCACAATGTAGTAGTGTGTGGAGCGGAAGCAGGTGTAAGTCCGTAAGGCCAGAGCTCAGGTTGGCAAACAGCTGACAGAGAGAGAAAGAGTCTGCAGGGCAGAGTGCAGATGATAATCAGCTCGAGAAAAGATCTTAAGCAATCACACTCACACACAGTTTTTAGCATGATCTGTGTGTATACCTGGTCACTCTGTCGCTCTGTTTCTTTGTCTCCCCTTCAACATCATTTCCATCCTCATTTCCTCACCATGTTAAGATACTTATTTTCTATCTTTGGATCTGCAAGTCATCCTTAAACCTTTTACCACGGCTCTCACCCCATGGACTAATCATATTCCATAAATATTTAAAAAGTGAGGAAATCTGCTGGAGGTTACCTTATCTGGAGCTCCGATGATAATCATCTTAACCAGGGCCATTATGATTTTAATTACCTGTCTTTGATTTCCTAACTCGGCAGACTTGTTATTCCTGGCCCTGAGGTATACGGCAGGTTAAAAGGGTCTCTGGGATTAGCTCCCCTTGGATAATTGAGTCCATGTCAAAGTGTACATTTATCCTCGGAGAAGTGCTTAAACTTTAAATCTTCAGATCCCTTTTCTTCAACCACTCAGAGTGACATTTCAGACCCGGCTCTGGAAGACGCCACCGACTGCTAGCTTCTTTAGACAATTGTTGGATAGAAATAACATTTAGCGTGCTTTTATCAACCTTTAAAGGTTGGACAAGATATCGCTTCACTTTGAAATAAAAATATTATTTTACATTTTTGATGGTGAAAATTTGGTTCTATTGTGTTGATGTGACAAATTACATTAATCAAATGGACATAATTATTTGTCATTATTAGTGTGAGCAGTTCAATAAAAGGAAGGATTTTTGTTGATTGGCAATTTTGGGTTATACAATTCCAGTGTCTGACAGCTGAAACTTTGCCCAAAATGGGTCATCAACAAAAACACAAACAAAGCCACTAATCTACCAAAATATGTCTGAAAAAGAAAAAAAATATATGTTGCAATGGCCTAGTCAAACTTCAGACTTCAGCATCACAAAAAAGATGTGCAGAAATAAATGGAAAACTCAATGAACTGAATCAACATTGAGAAGATTAAACTAAAGTCTCTCCTCAATGATGTGAGAGGAATAAAGTCAGAAATCAACAAGTTAGAAAACAACTACTGATTTGCAGATTTCTGCATTATTCAGCCATTGTCGTAGATGTGTAGTCGTGTTTACTTGAAACTATGTCTACATGTAAACATACACTCAATCATCTTGTCAGTAAGGGCATTCAATCAATTTTTTGTTTTGAAACTAATGGCATGTGGGATTGTCTAGAAACTATTGTAATGATGTACAACTGATAGTTTGACATTTTGCTAAGTGATTTGATTTGATTTTTCAATCCTTTAGGTTGTACTTAGCAGATTATTGCATTTACACAGAGACACATTATCCACCTGGTGGCTGTGTGCATGTTTACAGTGATGTTGGAGGAAGGCAACATATTTCTGTTTGCTGCAGGCCATCAGTGCTGCTGCTGTTGCTGCCAAAGCATGCAGGCCTGCAGACAGCCAAACCTCATTGTGAATAAAGAGGAACATGTTGTCTGGAAAGTGCTGATCTGGCTGTGTCTGAAACCTTCCCGACACCCACCCTTCTCCAAACCGCTCACACCCCACCTCTAAATCTGCTTTAAAATGGCAAGGAAGTGACAAACTGACTGGTGCTAACAAGAGGCCGTAATTAACTGCAATGGAGAAAGCACAACACACACATAAATACATGCAGTGGACACACACACACACACTCACACAAATGTTCAGATGAGAGCGTAATACACAAACTGTCTATGGTCACATGGGAGCTCTAAGAGGGGCCCATCCAAGGCCTCATATGGGCACACACATGCAAACAGACTGGCACAGGGTTTTAATAATCATGTCTGGAAAAATTAACTTTGAATCCAGAGCTTTTCATGTTTGCCCACATGCTCAACAGGCCCCTTCCATCTTTACTGCCAGCTTTTTAAGTGTCTTCTGGCAGCCCAGCACTCACCAGCTACTTACGCACAAACCAGTTCATGACTCACAGCACCCGCAAAATTAACATACTTACTCTGAACTAAAACGATGCAACACTAAACACCAAAATATGTTCAAACATTCTGGACATATGGGCACAATTCGTCATGAACGTGATGGAAATGCATGGTTCAAGTCTACTCTGCATCCCCTGAACCGGAACCAAGCATGGCAAAGCAGCATTCGAGTTTAATGCTCTAATAATCTGGAACAAATGTCCAGAAAACTGCAAAAACGCCGGAGCGATAAGTTCCTTTAAATCAGGGCTGAAATCCCACCTGCTAAGAGCTGCCTTTGTTTCATAATAACATAAATATCGATCATTTTATGTGATGTATATTTGATGATGGTTATTCTTGAAGATTTTGAGGATTTGATTAGCTTTATTATTGGATTTTCAGAAGTACATTTCTATTTAAAAGTATTTGGAACTATATAATGGATAACTTTAGTACTCCTACACCAAAGGGTTGTGGGGTTTGGTTTAGTGATGTTGCCAACAGTAGAAATGTGGGTCATTTATGGCATTCCAGAAGGTTGTGTGAGGTCTGGTCAGAATGTGGATTATACTTCCATCAACGGAGATGTGGCTGAGGGTCCCCATGCTTTCATTTCAAGCAGTTAAGTTAATGTTGCTCACAGTTTCATGGACTGGCCAAATAAAATTCCAGATTGGTGAATGAATTGTTGTAAAACATATGTTAGTTGGTGTTGTGAATGCAAAAGGTTTCTCTACTATGCAAACTGAAAAAACATAATGCAAAGTGTAACGTTTCCATTCATGAGCTCTCATGTTCTAGTTCAAGTAAAGCCAGAGAGTAAGCTGCCGTCTGAGTTGCACCTCATATATAATCCCAAAATAGATTTTATATATGATTATATATACATTATCTATGTGCACAGGTAGCTGTGAACCTGTTAAAAATTCCAGGTTTTCTTTCCATCTTACACTTTGTACCTCACATGGCACAACTCCCTGAAGAGCACTCAAATTTCACCCTAATGGTTTGCGCACACACATGCACACGCGCAAACACACGCAGAGACACGCCATACATTTGCCAAACAAACACACACAGCTGTCACTCTAAGACCCCATCCAAACTAGCACCTCTTCTTCCTTGTGATTATGGAGAGTGTTTTGGCAGAATGCACCGGCCTAATCGCCATTTAGCTGATTCCAGTGAGGGGATATTTGGGGAAAAGTTGGTGGCGAAGTGCTTTCATGCAGGCTGCCAGTGATGGAGAGCCCCGGCTGCCTTCCATCTCCTGAATGAGGAGCAGATTATTCCAAATCATTTGGGAGCAAGAGGCAGAAGCAACCCCTTTTATTTTTTGGATGCATTAACAATGTTTTCACTGGCTTTGTTGGTGGCATCAGAAAGGTGGGCCCTGCCAGAGATTAGCTGGATAAATTGCCTAATTGATCCATTCACTTTTTAACTGATGCTTTATTAAGAGCCTCTGGAGTAACAATAGGAGGTGGGAAAAGTCTCTCTAAAGCTGCTTTGGCTGCACATGCAAGCACACAGAAACAAACAAATCATTTGTTTCTTCCACAAAAGAGCAGGGTAAAGAAATTGAAGCATCATCTGAGGTATCCCTGTCTGCATAGATCCACAGGTTTGAGGAAATAAAAAATGAAAGGAACAAGGGGGTTATCCAAACCTTATCGTCATATAATATCAAGCATAATTATGAAGTGGAAGTCGTTTCTTTTATCAAACAAAAATCTGAAAATTGTGGGATATTTTTGTTTTAATCCTATTTCCTCTAAATAAAATCATGTGAAACCAGTTGCCTTCTGAAAATACTTGTAATTATTTTACTTTATTATTTTAAATGAAACTCAGTGTAAATACAGTCTCTCGGTGATTACATCAGTGGGCAGGTAGAGAACATGAATGAAAAGAAAACTTTACAAAGAAAATGAAAACAGAAAAGACAAGTCAGAGGTAGAGAAGTGGCAGAGTTTGAAAACAATAACGTAATGGTTTGAACATATGGTCTGAAATGTAGCTGGACTGACACTTAAAGTTCTCCATTTATAATTCCATCTACAATCATCTGTGGGCCTCAACTGTGAATTATAATCAAAATCCTG
Source organism: Poeciliopsis prolifica (assembly GCF_027474105.1). Taxonomy (NCBI): domain Eukaryota; kingdom Metazoa; phylum Chordata; class Actinopteri; order Cyprinodontiformes; family Poeciliidae; genus Poeciliopsis; species Poeciliopsis prolifica. The sequence goes on from NW_026562388.1 coordinate 13,315,595, forward strand.
GAAGCAAGAAGCTGAAAAAGCCTTTAGCTTTAGGGTGGATGGCAATGTAATAGAGATGAGGTCAAAAACTGAAAGCAGGGGTACTTCTTCACATGAAGCAGAAGAATGGATGCATCATTAATTTGTTAGCTTTTATTCTTTGGTAATGTTGCTGACAGCATGACAGTAGACATTGTAAGTGCAGCTGTAGAGCATAGCAAGAATAATTCTGGGGTTTTTATTCTCGTGCCTGACACGCTTACATTTACTCTGTCCTGTTAAACCTCAGACAAAGACTGGTTTCATGTCTCCTGAATGTCCATTGCCTTGTCGTTGTCCTCCTCCCATCACTTCTAGCTCATCTTGATGGAATAAGCAGTTTTAACTCTGTCATTTTTGAACAAAAATCTATATCTGCAGCGCCATCAATTAAGAATCAGTTCTTATGTACATGACAGTGTGTTCAAGATGGTAAAAAAGCAATTAACCATTGCTTTTTCTGAAAAAAACAGTAACCTGCTCCCGTATTAAAGTTGTGTTATTCTTCTCAATTCTTCGCCACAAAAAACTGAAGTTTTCTTTAATTAATGACCTTTTGACAGATTAGATGTTCTGATTTAACTTCCTGTAACTTCCAGTAACAAGGGGAGATATTATGTGAAACTGAGCTATATACCATATTTTGATGTCATTCCCTCATCAAAAACATGCACTTTTGATTCTATCATGCATGTTTTAGAAATGATTGAATCTCCCATGGCAGCCATTCAGAGATGCTTGCAGCTTGAGTTCCCAGTCGAACTTCTGCCTCATTGAGCACCTCACCCACACAGCTCCGCTAAACTAGTGGCAGCAGCAAACAGCAAAATACCTCATGGAACCAATATTTCTCAGTCCAACACTCCTAGAACGAGCTGTAAGTGGCATAATGGAGGAGCATTGTTGTCATGACCTGATAAAGAGGAAGTGTTGGAAAGCGCGGGAACTTCTTACGGAGACAGGCCTATTTTAAGGCGTCAAATTAGAAGGTCAGTTCTATTTTATGTAATCTTTTGATGTGTACAGCATTTTTATAACAACTGAAGGTAACATAGATACTTGATTGTGCTATAAAATGGCACTATGTATCTGGAAAACACAAAATACCTTCACCTTTGTTCCAATAATTGTTGTCTAAAACCTTCAGATAAAACTGTTGTTTAGAATCAGTACTTTCCATGTGCACACAGAAACACAAGTTATAGTAAAAGTTGCAGAAAAAAATTATTAGAATACCAGACAAAAAGAATTAAGTATGAAAAAAAATGTGTCCCCATGCAACCTTCGGAGTCCATCTGTGTTATTGTCCTCTTCCATCTTCACTTTTTGGTATGATTCATGTTTAAAAGCTTTTGCATGTTGATGCTGAATAGTGTGTGGGTGGGTGTTAAAACAACTGAACTGGAACGCCTTTAACAAATTCCAAGTTGAAATGCAATTCTTAACTCTCCTAAACCAGTGGTGGGGTTGGATCAGGTTATAGTATCTGAAGAGCTCTGCTCAGTTGGTGCAGTTTGGCTGCCCAATTTGGCAGAAGAAGAACCCAGGCTTCTTGGTTTCCTAACTTTATGGAATCTGACGGTGACACCCACTTCAATCTGGATCCCATTAAAGGACTGAGCTCATGAGGATTCTCGAAAGCAAGACCAAAATCTGAGAGTGTGTGAAAATCCCAGTAAATCGGTAGTTTCTGAAATACTCAGGCCAGCCTGTCAACCATTCAATGTTTAAAAAGTGCCCTGTCTCCAAAATTATGAAGCTTGCTTTACACTTCAGAATTATCAAGTTGTATTCAAATTCGATGTTTGAATACATTGAGTTGCCATGGAATTGGCTGCATTGCTTTGATTGCAAGGAAGCAATTAGGTTTATTTATCTAACAAAATGGCCAACAAGCTTTAAGGTAATTCAAACATTGCATTACCAATAACATAGTGAACATAGTGACTGCACTATGTTCCACAAGAAAAACAAAGATCTTGTTTTATTTAACCACCATTTTCTTTTTTCAGTGTATGATACAGATACAACCATTTAGATCATTGTGTCAAAATAGCTTATTTTATGGTTTTATTTATCTGCGCTCATCTGCTCACTTCACTCATTTTTCAGTTTCTTTTCTCTCAGATATCTGACTGACAAAGATTACAGCTTGATTCCCTGATTTGGCCACCATATCCTGAGTGTTTAGGGCATAAACCTCTGGTGAATCACCAATCACTTTGTGCTGGTTTTGTGAAACTATTCAGGGGGAATTGAACGGATAGGGGGAAGGTCAGAGTCCATCCTTTCATCTGTCTTTCTGTCCCTCCAAGCTCTTCTCCGCTGCCGTCAGTGTCCACTGACTGACGTCTTCACTTAGCGGTCAGATCCTGGGAGCCATGCCGCAACAACGCCACCTGATACACAACCAATACAACAACAGTAACTAAATAAACATCGGGGCAGAGTGATGGCCAAACCTGAAGCCCTCCTGTCAGCCATTCATTCCTCCATCTATCCCTGCATCCAGCCCGACCTCCTTCAGCATTGACTTTGGTCTGGTCACTCTTTCCCGGCAGTCAAACTGACAGCTGCCCCTCTTTGTTTGGAAGGAAAGTCAGGCTAATCTGCAGGCTAAAGTCATCAACAGTCCGATTGATTGTGAGCTGCCTCTGTGACGAGTTGACTGCACAGTGGAGCAGTTAAGATGCAGAACAGGGAGCACTTTGCTGGAGAAATGCCTTTAAACCCCTTTGTCTATGGATTTTTTATCTGATGGACATCTAAATAGAAGTGACAGAGGCCAAATATTCAGCCACTTCTCTGCACTATTTCATACTTATTCCTTTTTTCAATGTAAATTTGGCTTTTTCAGATTGCTTAACTCACCATTTGCTGAAGAGTCTGTCATACTTTTTTTAAAATCTTCACTCATTTAGTTTTAATCTCTCCTGGTAGGTTGAAAGAAACTCCTTTTGACCCCAACTTCCAGTGGTTTAATTTTGCAGCCCGACAGGATGTCTCCGAAATGTTGAGATCAGAGGTTCCACCATGCGTTCAGTTTCAGAAGTCGTCACACTGAGACAGCTTTCTGTGGAGGGAAAGTGTTTGCTAATTAGTGCATAGGTCAGCATGCAACAGAATATTTTTGGCCAGTGGAATATGCCTGTACTTTGATCAAGGGAGACTATTCTGATTGAACGAATCATTTGGCTCCAGGCAGCAGAACTTCCTGGGGACACAGGAGGTTCGACTGGGCAGCTGCAGGGTTAATATTATGATGTTAAAGGGAATTAGTTGATGCCTCAGACCAAGACGGCTTAAACTCTTTCACATAACATACTCTCAGACCTTCAGTTCCTTTGATTTATTCCCACAGATGGAGATAAGAAGACTGCTAATGGCAAAATCAGTGCTGAGGAGCTGACTTCATGACTTTATGGACTCAAAGAGTCAATCAAATCGCACTGAGGAAAGCTTGAAACATGTTCTCGTGACACGTATAAATATTGCACACAACAGGGTACCATATGGTTGCAAAACTCAAATATTTTACCTTTGGGGAACTTCTGTCTCTGAAATATTTTAAGCACTTAAATAAACATTGCCTATTTAAATACAGATAGTGCCTGATCTGGATGGCTTTCTTTCCTTACCGAAAGTATGAATCATTTTACAACTTATTTTTATATTTGCGCTGCTTATTTTTGTTTGCATGTTAAATAATTGATTGAAAAAGAAAAAAATAGAATAATTTTGGAAGATTTACAGTCTAAATTTCCAGGTAATATAACAGATACTACTGTTATATTACAATGGACATAGTAGATTTTATTATTTGGTATTTGTGTTCTTCATTTTACTACAATTTATTCAGTTCAGTGTTCCTTATCTTGCACAAAATGTTGTTAGGGAATATTATGTGAACTTGCACCTTCCTAAATTAAAAAGCAATTTTTTATGTTCTTGTAACACTTTGAGTTTTTGTTTGGTGGTCAAGTTCTCTAAAATCTTTTCCTTAATGTGTGACTTAGGATGAAATCAATAGATCATTTCCATTTGTTTATGGCTAAAATACACAGAATGTAAATATTTAGAAATATGATTCAGTCAGTTTGGTGTTTGTGCTTGTCTGAGCTCTCAGGTTAGCCATCGTGGAGTCTCTAATCGGGTGAAAACTTGATTATTAAGGAGGCTTCATCCTAATTTTTAAGTGATTGTGTCTGAGGAAACAGTAATTTTGTTGCTGGTCTAATGCCTGCAATAGTCTGTCATTCTTTGACTTTTCGATCCACCTCCCTTTGCACTGGCCTGTGGGAGCAATCGGCTGTGTGATAGCATTTGAAGGCATGGCGGAATCAGGCAGCAGGCTGCTCGAGTTACCCTGCAGCTGTCTGCACGATGGAGGGAAAGGCCCTGAGAGCAGGAACAAGCTGTACGCTTTGTGCTGACATTTCTGCTGCTGGAGGGAGGCCGAGGCGGTTTGACAGAGGCCCACTGGGCTGATGAGCTGCTGCTGCTAATGCAAAAGACCCTCCACTGCCATTTTCACTTTTCTGTGTGGAGTTTGACACTGAAACACTGCTTCTGATGGTGATAAAATACTGTCCATGCTGTTAGCAGTGACTCATAACATAATGCTCCTACATATGAAGCTTTATGGGCATGATTCACAGCCTGTGGCTTGAAAGGGTTGCTTAAGTACAAAGAAGCAACTGATGGTGTTGCTTCAAAGAGCAACACTGTTACAGAAATCAGGTTAAGGTTGGGTCATCCATTTAACCTCACAAACAAAACAATTTTTTATTAAATTACTGTACTCTAGCATAAATAGGCATGGTGAAAACCTATGTTTGTTATACGAGTGCAATTTCATTCATATATATTTATTTCCAGAGGTCACATGAGTTTAGTGTTGCGTCATCGGCAGATATCTATGAAAGGTTGTACGCTATAGAGCATGATTAACTCATAATCAAAACTTGGGTTAAATTATAAAAATACTATAAAACATGTATTCTTCCCGTGTTTTTTCCCCCAGCGCACAACCCAAAGGTTTCATAGTTCTTCTTAGACTTAACCTACCAAGATTCAGAGCATTAAAAAAACACAAAAGGCTTGAAGAGTTTGCAAAGAGCATTTCCACTGTAGGAATCAAAAGCAATGCTTACTTAAGCTCAGCCATGCATGCCAGCTTCATTGAGCTGGACAGTGAAGATACGTTGCAACATGATACATGAGTAGAGATGACACTGATTATGAGGGAGAATTAGAATCAGAAACAGAACATGTTTCCAATTATTTCACAGTGGACGTTTTTTTAAAGGTTATTCCAGAAGAGTCTAATCTCAACACAAGACTTTGGGAAGATGCTTCGTCACTGACCAATGTCTCTACTTTCTGTGCTGAAGCTTGGTTGTGCCTTATATTTAGTCTACAAACCTAGACTTAAAGACAGGCATTTAAAAGGCCTGGATTCCTAAAGCGTAACAAAAGCTGAAGTTCTTGGGGGAGAAAGAATATTGATTGTTTAAAAATATAAGCCATTGTTGCATCACTTTTAGGGATGCAAATATGTGAAAATGTAGTATACATAATTACCATAAAGGAAATTTAATCATATTCATAATGTTTTTGTCATGATGCCAACTATTTTGTTAAGTGCACCAGTCCCTGCAACAAGATATTTTTGAAACATGATGTAAAGCACATCTGTCAGTTTTGCTCTTCGTTTATCAATGTTCCTCCATTTTCCAAACGTCATCATCGATAAACACTTCTTTAGTGTCTTTAGCAGATCATTTCAGCTGGTATTGGACGTTGGTAAATAGTCCCAACATTAGATTTGTTAAAATGTTGAAGAAACAGTCTGGACATTGTGTTTATCTGACAATTGTGAGGTGTTTGTTTGCAGCTACAAGTTATGTAACCAGTGCCCTTCATTCGTGTTAAGCACACATGTTTTATTGGCCAATGCATTGGCTAAATGGCTGTTTGGTGAACAATGTTTTCGATTTCCCCAGTTTTCTGAGATAAGGTTGTCCAAGAGCTGCTTCTGCCTGCAGCTCTGCTACTATTATCATCTAAAAATGCTGCACCTCTCAGCCAAAGATTAGTGGCTCTCCTCCAGGTATTCATGCTTTTCATTAGCATATGGAAACACTTCTCTTCATCCCACGACCTCCTTATTCCTGCAGCACACCCCCACCCCCGTCATACACACGTCCCCTCCTTCCTTCTCCTTCCCTGCTCCTCTTTATAGATTACTGGCATGAAGAGTTGAAGCTGGCTTCAGATCTGTGCAGCTAACCCACAGTGGCTCTGTTTTGCCTGTCTTATAGCCTGCCCGTCTGCCTGCTCTGCGCTCAGCAGGAGGCCCCGCAGTCTTTAATGAAAGTCATGAGGGAGGAAGAGACAGAAGAGGAGGAGGATGAGGAGGGAATGGAAATTTGGCAAGCAAGTGCATGCTAAATGCTAGGAGTGCACAGGTTTGTCTCAGTGCTAAAAAGATTCAACTTTATAAAAAGAAAATGTATATGAGAATCAGTTTCACCATATAACAGCATATAGATAAGGACATTTTATTTGATTGTAAAACTGTGGAAATACACATATTTTTTTTATCATTACACTTCAGCCATGGCAGTTTACACCAAGTAAAGTTTCATTACTGATGACTTCAGCTTTTCTTTCTGTTTGATGATTTATTTTTATGTACTTTCTCCACAATCACACAGTCAGCAACACAATCAATATAACTAAAAGGAGGAGAGTTGTTCATATTTTGAAAGGTAAAATTAAATTCTGTCACCATGTTCTCCTGCCACACAGGAACACGCATGGAGGAATGGACAGGGACATTGATTTTTCCTCCGAGCAAAAGAAAATTGATAAAAACAAAAGGAGAAAAATGCCTCCATTCCAGAGTTTAAAAAAAATGTTTGGCAATTACAGAAGGCTTGCAGATCATTCTGCTGTCATCACAATAAGGTTTAGAAAACAAAGACCTCCAGTTAACTAAACTTGTTTTAAAATTCCAGAATTACGTCAGAACATAGTATACCTTGACTGCATGCTTAAGAGGTGATTTAGCCCTTTGATTTGTGAATGTATGACCAGGGAGACATATAGAAGTTGAACACCAGCCCTTTTCAGGTTGACAGGCATCTGGCAACAGCCCATTAGAGGAAAGTTGGCTTTTTGTTTTGTGCTATATTATGATAAAGACAAAGAAATATTAGTTTCCAAGAAGCTCACACAATAAAGATGAATATGGATCAGTGGGCTCCAATTTTTTTGGCTCTTGATTTGAAAAGATGTTTCATCTAAAACCAAGAAATCTGTAATGGGGAATACGTTGCCCAATATGTGCAACTAAAAGCAGAAATCATTTACCTAAAGTAAATATCACACCTAAAAAGGAGACACTAGATGTTGTAAATCCATCCGCATTTTTGAAAAATATGTCAGTGAAACAGAGTGATCCAGATTATAATAAAAAGATTCCACTGTAATATAAAAAAATAAACTTTGAGAATCTTTTTGTTTGAGCAGTTCTGTTTCTTCTTAAAGCTCCATTTAAAATAATAACCCTCCATAAGTACAGCTGTTTAACAAACTGTAAACGTCTCTCCTCCTGCAGCTCTGGAGCCCAGCTTTAATAAAGGTGAAATAAAAACTCTGCCATACACTCCTTCTCTTCATAAAATGTCTGGAGGGCAGAGAGCGATAAAGTGGCGGGGTGGGCTTGTACCTCCGGCCTTATTAATTGGCTGGGCCACTGGGGCCCCCGGGGCCGGGGCTGTTACCTGTGTGAAGAGAGGCGATTAATGCCCCCCCTTTGACCGCGCCCGGCTCTCAGCCCGGCTCTGCTGAGACGCTCTCTAATTAATCCACTCTTACTGTTGTAATAGGCTCCTCCTCAGGGGAGCGCTCGGCCTTGACTATAAGCCCCCCCCCCTCCCCCCCCTTCAAATATGATTTCTCCTTTTCATGGTAAACAACAGGCTCCCTCATGGGATAGACAGAGATGAAGGAGGACGGATTTAAAAGATGCAAGTACCGGGGAGTAGCAGGATGGGGAAGAATAGCCTGTAAGGGATCTGCTGACTGATACTCGCTGATGCTGATTACAGCAACACTTTCATACTCTAAGATGTGGACTAAAGTGACTTTACACATCACAGCTCTTTCTCTGTTTGAAAAAAGGGCAAGATGTTGTATGAAAGGACAAACTCTCCAGGGGTGATGATGTGCTGCCTTCAACTACTCTGACATTTTTACCATAATGCATCACAACTCAACAGAAAAAACAGAGTGCAATTAACTTGACAGTGGTCATTGGTTTTGCTAGAGTGCATTCATATGTCTCTGTAGGCATTTGCAATTCACACAAGAAGTTATAATTGTGACAAATATTACAGAACATCTCAGGTAAACTGTGATGTCAGCAGCTCCGAAGTAAAAATCATTAAAGAGTGGGATTTTTCTGAAGAAAAATTTGTCCCAAGAGGAGGTGTATTCTGCTCCAATCTTCTCACTGTACAAAAAAGCCAGAAAAAAAGTGAAACAATTTGGTTAGAAACGTTTTATGGTTCTTAATCAACAATTATTTTAGCATTTCAGGCTGCAATGAATTCAATTAAGATGAGCTGCAGTTTAACTTTGCTCACATTCATTATCTCAACAAGTAGAAGGCTTTGTAAAATGATTACCGACACAAAGCAGGATATATTGAAATGAAAAGAAATATGTGGTTTTGAAACTTTAAAAAGTTGTATTCGAAGCCATTTGCTTTTACATTCATTTACTCTGATACTCCTAAATAAATTTCATAGTAACCTCCTCCAATCAGATGTTTTCTAATTGATCGAGTTCAACTATTTGCAAATATAAATTCAGTTTTTCTATGGAGAACCCCAAAGGAAGAATTAATCTCAGTAGCTCCCGATGGTTCTTTTTATTTTAAGCACAAAATAAATTCAGACATTTTCTCCACTTGATCAAGCAATATTATCTACACGTGAACAAAATTATACCATATTCATTGTTTTACCCTACGATGATAAAGATTTAATTATCTCTTTATTGTGACATTTGTCATGATAAACTGTCTTGGAAGCGAAACTAAATATACCTGCAGAACTGCTCATGTTGTGATTGAAATTAAAAAACATCATAGGATGCCTACTGACCTTCAATCTCAGTGCTCTAGGAACCAAGTGTGCACTCCATGCACATGTGAATACTGGATTTATGTTTGATTTCACAACTTTGCAGAATGAGGTTGCCTGTTGAACTCTTTCACAAATGATAATAATAAAACTAGAAACGTGTGATATTCATTTCATGCATATTCAAAACTTACCTGCTAGGTGTCATTGCAATAATAAGCACTAAGCTGCTCGTCTCTATAGGCCTTGCATACTGATGGTGCGCGCCTTGCTCAGAAACAGCTTGAATCCAGAGTCACATATACAGCTCACTAATGAGAAAACAATAGGGGAGCCTCAGCTCAGTCTCGCGCCTTTTTCCTCACACATTTCCATATACTTTCTCTAGTCTCTTCCCCTTTTTCTCCTGCAAATGTTCTTGTTACTCTCTTCACACGCTGTCCTCCTGTACAGTGCAGTGTGAGTATGTCTCTCTACGTGGGAGGTTTGGTGAGAATTCCCCTGAGCTCTGGTCTGGAGATGGAGACGCTGACGCTCTCACCTATCAAAGCCTCAGGCAGGGGTTCCACACACCCATGTAACTGATATTATTTCTATTTGATGATTAAGCCACAAGACCAACTGTGGCTGCTGCAGCATTTTTCACTCAGGGAGGAAGGTTTTCTTGGGCTGCCGTGGAGTCGGTGAAGCAAGTTGCTGGTCTTTATACCATGTTACCCAAAGGGAAAATGAAGCAATGATACTCACTCAGTGGTCTTTTGGAAATAAGTACAAGCCTAACTGCTCCTCAAATTTTCCATCAATAGCAAAGAGCATGTAACACATTTTTCACACCAATATGTGCTGCATTTTCAAATCGTGTTCATATCTGGGGCAGTTTCTCCTGTTTAACCACATGGTGCAGCTGCATCACCAACATTCAAGATTACAAACAAGATTAAATGTATTCTTCTAGTTTGCAGAGCTGCATAGTTTCAAGGCCTGATTTTACACCTCAAGGGTTTTTTGCACATGCAGAGGGTGAATAGTAGCTGCCTTAAAATAACTTAAAAATAAATGTTATGTAATTTAATTGCTCTTTAAATGTTTCAGAAATGCTTTCTGAATTGATCATTTATCACAACTACAAATTAAAAGTGATTAAAAAAACAGACTGATAGTATAATTTGTTTTCAGAATTAGTTTTTATTTAATGGACAGCAAATATGGCAGGACATTGACAGGTGGATGCATGGACTGGACATGTTCTCCCTGTGGATGAGTGGGTTCTCTCTTGGTACTCTGGTTTTCACCCAGACTCATGACTCTTATGTCAACTGACTACTACTTTGTGTAAAACAAACACAGGCCTCAATCCTGACCAAAAACCTTTGAACATCAATAAAATATTGACAGGACAATCATTTATTTATTTATTTACTAAAACTTTGTGGAACAGACTTAGAGGGATTGACTCTCATTTTAGATTCAAATTGATGTTCTAGGATTGAAGACACCAAGGTTGGGACCATTAAGTTTCCAAACTTTTCTTCCATGACGATACCTTAGGATCCTGTCAGTGAATGCAAAGACCATGAAGGTTTGTTGTTCAACTTTAAGATTTTACTGTCTTCTCTGGCATTGTACAGCCAGTAGTACATTGAACATATCTCTCATACTGATAGCTTCTGATATTTTTTCAAAAGTATGTGCAGGACTGATCAGGATTCATCAGAAATATTTTGTGCAGCATAAACCGTTTTAATCAGAGAACTAAGGTGCTTTAGGAGCTCCGCGTCCCTGCGCTCTGCTCCCCCAGCCGCGGCCAGCTGCCACTGTGATGAGGATGAGGCCAGTTGCGCAGTCACCTGGGTCTGGGCCTGGAGGACAACAGCTGATGATGAATTGTTCATTTGTTCTGGCTGTACCCAGGGAGCAGGACTCAGAGAGACAGAGCCTGGGGCCATTACCCTGCCACAGCATATGCACTGCAATTTTAACCTTCTGATTTTGTCCAGAAAACGCTCCTAAACACTCACACAAATGTTGTCTTTACACACATCCTCTGGCTGACAACACACCCTTCCCGCCCCTCTCTGACCCAATTTTGACGTGCAGTGAGAGGGTCACCAAGGGTCACGTCTGCATGGAAATTCAGGGTTAGAATGAGGAGGAGGGAGCATTTGTGGGACTAATAGCCAGAGGGTGCATCTTATGCACACGCACACACACAAACGCAAAGCGATGCAAACATTCATGCCATCTCTGCAGGGGACCAAGAGTGTTTTGACACTTTCACTTATACATGGAGAAACATCAGTGTTAGGGACACACTGAAACTGAACACATGTAATGCAGACAGTGAGACATGAGCATGAACAGGTTGAGAATGGAGTCCAGGTGCAACACAAAATGCACGTGATCAAAAAGGTGAATGTTAAACACATTTTTAATCTCTAATTTATCAAATAAACTTAAAGTTGTTCATCTGAATAATCTAAATTATAACAAAAGCCATAAAAGAACAATAATTTAATACATAATCTTAAGAGTGAAATTGCATTATTTACTGGAAACACTGGCAGGAATTGGTAAAAAAAAATAATAAAAATTTCCTATACACTGCCACACAAGATGAAACAGCAATGCATCTGTGTGCATGATTCACCTTGGCTCAGAAATGATCAACGATTAAATTCACCTTCGTATCACAAACTATTGACTGATATATCTGATTGTCTGCAGTCTACCATCTTAACAAAGAAAGCCCCCAAATTATTATAGAAGTAAAAAGTAAATTATGTTGAGCAAGGACATTTCAAAAGGAACGTGATTCACCTGGAGCAGAGTGAAGGTGGACAGACATTAGAAATATTAGTATGCGTTGAGAGAGAAAGGCCCATGGATTTATAAAGTGCTATTTATTAACACAGATTGATCCATGTGTCTTTGAACATGACATTCTCCCACAGGGTGCTCCAGACAGACGTTAATCCCTGTTCTGTGCAGAGAAATCACAGCGATCGGTTCTTGTTCAGCGAGGGTCATTTTCCCCTGGAATATTCTACTACATTCAGGTCAAGGACAATGAACAAATTGACTTCAGTGATTTTGATGACCCCATACTATTTATTTCAAATGTACTGTGACCATCTTCAACACTTTCTCTGTCGTCTGTATAAAAAACTGTAGCTGAGCAACTAGTTAATTCTTATCTTCAGAGATCAGAAAATAAACGTAGTTGTTGGCACCTTTGGTTTTTAATATAAAGAGCAAAAAATTGTGAAAGTCAGAACATGTCTGCAAACAAAGTAGACAATCAACTGCTTTTCGCCAAATTTTGGGGTCATGTATTTCTTTTACGTTCCAGTTGTGATTTAAATGACAACTAATGTGTTGGCATGACAGGAGACGGCCGTGTTGGCTCTACCATCGCTTCTTGTCCTAATTAGAAAACATGGGACAAAATAAGGTCAGACTGGTCAGATGACAGATAACCAGGAAGTTGCTCTAATAGCTGCTTACTTGACCTCTGACCTCTCACTTTAGGGCCAAAGGGTCATGTTCAAGTTTCATGAGGTGTGCGCTGGCTGTTATGGAGATGAGTTTCTAACAAGGAAGGGTCGAGGTTATGACCTGCCGTCCACTAATGATGACCTGAGATGGCTGCAGCATTTATCAGCTGGAAACAATAGACATGCCCCGGTGGTTCATATGAATATTTCAGGATCATCTCAGAGAAGCAGATAACTGATTATCCTGTCAGAGCCCCACGAAGACTGTAGATGAGGAAAAAAAAATCAACCTTTCATTCACTCACAAATCAATTATTATTTTCAGTCAGTGTCAAGGATAAATAATTTAATGCATTAGTCCATCTGTTGTCTGTATGCTGCTCAAAATCTTTATCTTTTCTCTGTTTTCTGAAAATTATCTAATGTTAAAGTGCAATAACAATAATAATAGATATTGCTGGAATTGATGTCTGGGTTCATGCCAGCTCCCAAGATTCCCAGAGTCATTACAGAGAAGATTTATTCCCTCCATATTTGTACATCCAATTTGACCATTGCAGTCCATTGACCCCAGCATACCTTGTGGTACTCCAGCATCTGTCTGAGACCACCCTATGCACAGAGCAGCACAAGAGGAGTACATGAGACAGTGACCAGTCTGTACTGAATGATATTTGGGTTTTTAAGAAGCACATGATTTTCCTGCTTATTAATGAATAATTTTTAAAATTTAAGTTGTATAAATAGAGAGCTGGCCTGTCATCAAGTCAAAGAATTGAAGCATACAAAGATCAGAGTCATCAGACCACATGACCTTCTCCATTGTTTCTGAATCTAATTGTTATGCTCACTTGCAAACTGAAGCCTATTTCTCTACTTAGTCTCACTGATTAGTGGTTTTCTAAAAACTACAAAGCTGTACAGTCCCAATCTCTTGAATTCTCTTTTTCACAGTTCCAGGGCGAAATGATCTGACTTTCACTATTAAACAGAATGCTGACTTTTACTGTTGTCTGTGATTTTCTTTCCAGTGATTGTCAGTAACAATTGTTAAGGATTTTATGTCTGACCATGTTTCTTCCTCCAGGATGACGGTTTCTCACATTCCATCAAGATTTTAACAATGTAATAAATAACTTTTAATCCAATCCCGTTTTAGAAGTTTCTAGAATCTCCTCAGGTGTTTCATTGACTTACCCCGTCTTTAAAAGACTAACATCTTTTCCATGACCATTGGATGTGTTTTTCAACATGGTGACAGATCCATGTTGTTTTAGAAATGAGAAGACACTCATTGGATCAGTTTGGGTCAAGCAACTTGCTGCCAGTTTTTTTACATTACCAGTGCCTGGAAATATAAAATGTTTCTGGGTTTTTATTGCTAAATGATCTGCAAAAATACTGAAATTCCTAATGTAGGAACACTGTGTTACTGTTGCTTCCTTTAGAAGGTAAAAGAAATCAACTCACAACCTAAGAACGTTCAGATCAGGTTATGGTTGCCAATCATCTCACTTTGTTTACTGTCAGTATGTTAATAACCTAACAGCACGAAGTCTGAATGTTGATTACTAAACATTCTCACAGTTGAATTATTTTTCAGCCAAAGCATATTCATGTGTCACCAGCTCACCTGTTCCCAGAAGTTTCGTCTCAACTTCAGATATGAGAAAAGAACTTTTTATTCTGGAACATGATGAAAACCAGGATCAGGTATTAATTCACCTCTCACTCCTAATTCGGATGGGAACGCAGGGCAGGTCTGCTAATAACCGCCGACCGGTGGAAACAGAAAATGCTAGGGAAGGAGAGGGGAGGGTGGAGGAAAGCAGATTGTGAGAAGAATAAAATTTCCACGGCTGATCTGCAGGAGCAGTTGTCAGGAGGTTAAGGTGAAGGCCAATCCAGCTGTAAGAGAGGCCAGGATTAAAGTCTTTGAGATATGGATCCACAGGCTCTCCAGCTCTCAGTACCAGGGCTTAAGTATCATATCCGTGGACAGACGATCAATACCTTGCCTTTCTTTTTCCTCCGTCTTCAAGGGGATTTTTTTGGCAGTGCTTTCATGGGGTCCTCTCCTCATGCCCCTAATGACACTGTGGGAGCTATGCTTCAGGCCGCAGAGCTTCAATCCCAGCCGCTGTCGAGTCAAGGGAGGATTTCATCCAGAGCATGTTCCCTGTACATATCTGTAAGAAAACATTCTTATTTCACATGTCATACATCGTACAGTATAAGCTCTCCATGGGTGATATGTAGCTGAGAGACAAACCATCAGATCTGTGCTGAGAGCAGATGATGAAATGTCCAATGGACATTTTTTATTCATTTACCTGCACATTAAACTCATCTAAATTATCTCCTCACATTAAACTGAAATATTTCTGTTGGTTTAGTGACATCCTGTTGTGTTGCTGCTCTTTAGTATCCAGTTAAATGAGAACAAACACAATGCTTGTACTTGTCAGTGATAGATTATGGATGTTTATGA
The DNA here is from genome assembly GCF_027474105.1 of Poeciliopsis prolifica. Lineage (NCBI taxonomy): Eukaryota > Metazoa > Chordata > Actinopteri > Cyprinodontiformes > Poeciliidae > Poeciliopsis > Poeciliopsis prolifica. Next base: position 13,330,753 of record NW_026562388.1, read on the forward strand.
AATTATTAGCTTTGATGTAGGGCATTGTAAAAGATTGGCTGATTGTAAAGATATTGTCCAGTAAATTACTAGACATTACACATTTATAAGCAGTTGTTGCCTGCCTCTTACCAAGCACGTGCAGAGGGGGGGCAAAGAGAGATTTAGCCGCTGCCCCTTTTATCCTTGATGCCCTAGGGCCCTTCTTGAGTTTTATTTTTGTTTTTCACAAAAAAAAAGTTTTTATTTTTAATTTTTAATCTGTATGTCAGAAGGCCTGTTTGTGCCCCTCAGCAATATTATTTAGCTAAATATAATAATTTAGCAAAATGAACTAGTCTGGCAGCCCTCAGTCTAATAATGACTCTCAGTTTCTGTCTCCATATTGTTCAGAGGCTGATCTGTGAGAAAAAAAAAGAAAACCTGCATAACAACCAAACCTTTTTTGTGTGTTTGTTTGTTTGGTTTTTTTTTTTTTTAATTTTGATGGTACTTAATAAAAAAATTCAATGGGCAACTTTTGGTTTGACTTGAAATGACAAAAACCTTGACATGAAACAAAACTGAGATGAGTTCCAGCCACAACCTTTGCTAATGCCACGGGCCACCTCTGATCTGGGATTGGTAGCCGACATGAATCAAAACGATCGATTGACCCTCGGCTGCACAAGAAACACATGACCTGGAAACAACAGGGCTTGCGACTCCAGTGTTGTGCCGTGAGGCAGGTCCAAATCACAGGTGAGGACTTGATGAGGTTCTGAGGTAACAACTGCTTCAAAGACTTTACAAGTCAGGAGTGGCGGGAGGGAATAACGAATTGAAAACTTTTTCTCTTTACATTTCTAAAACCCTTTACAAAAGATGGAAAATAGGACAATTTCAAGCTTTGAGTTCAGAGGAAAACCCCTCATGCAGACACCAGGGACCTTCTCATGTTCTCCACAACACCGTAGTCATCAGAATAAAGAGGCAGAGTTTGGCGCCTGTACAGAGGTGGATTACAGCTAACCATGCGGTAAAGCCGGAGCATGTTGTTCCGTGCACGCATCCCCAGCAGCCAACGCCAAAAGCATGACGCCCCCTCTTTAAAGCTGCTATTATGCCCTACGTTTCATGAGTTCCCATTTTCCAGAGGGTCAGTGTTCAAATTTGATTTCACGCACTACATTGGCAATGCTGGATGGCAGTGGCTGTGAAAAGACTGAGGGATGAGAAGGAGATTAGCCAAGTTACGCTCACCTAATTGAAACCAAACGACCTCTCTGGGCAGCTTTCAGAGTATGATTAAAGCCTGGTCTTGGCCACTTCTGTTTACTTTAAAAAAATGATTTTTTTCCAATAAATCGACACCCAGCATGGTTGATGAAGTCAGGAGGGAAGATTTGAGGCCGCAGCCGAGTCACAGAGCCGCGAAAACAGCTGCTTTAAATAGATTCAATTAGAGCTGGCTCTTTTCTCCTCAGAGCATCACAGAGCTTTCATGTCTGCGTCGGGCTGAATTTCCAAAGATGGCCGCCAAGAGATTACTGCTGACACATTCCTGTAAACTGTAAGAGATGCATCAGGCCCCAGCTTTTAGGGTTCTGCCAGTGCCGGCCTGGCAGCCAGCGCTGAGGACAGCGGTGCCAGGAAAGCAATCCGGCTGTCCCGGAGTGAGGGCCTCCAGCCAGGAGGGCCCAAGTGGAAAGTGAACCTGCAGCGATTTAGAATGAGCTCCAAGAAATAAATATGTGTGGAAATGACTGAGAGTGATCAAACTTCAGCGTGTGTTTGATATGGCTGTGATCATGTTCACCTCCCACTGTGCAAACTCCCTTCTGTGTTTAAATCACTCTCATCGTATATTTTCATCCCTTCTAACGTGGAGTGATTCAACACTTCGTCGCTGTTACATCCTTTCTCAATCCTTGACTCACATACTCTTAAACTGCTGAAAATAAATCACATTCGATAAGAGGACCGGTTTATTTTTCCCAGATGAAAACGGATCATTGGTGCTGTTTAGTCTGGAAAAAAAAAAATCTGTTTTAACGAGGTTTGGAAAAGACTGAGAAATATACAATAAAAGACAGAGAGCACAGATGAAACTCTGTGGTCCACTCGACACACCTGTTAGCTGATGTACTCGGGTGGAAGTTTAGACTTGTAACTCCTGTTTTGGGTGTTTGGTGAGACCCTGATGTGGTTAATAAAAAGACTAGAGAAGCAATGTTAAAACAAATCCCCCAATGACTATAACCTACCGCAGACTTGGTGGTTTGTGCTTTAACATCAAGGCATGCCGGCTTTATTGGAAATTACAACAAAATACAAGAGTGTTAAATTTGCTGTTTGGTCTGATCCACATTTTTCTTTTCTTTTTTCCTCTGGGAAGTTTGAAAAGAGCCATAGTTGACATGAAAGCAGACAGCAGTTTGTGGTGGTTGTTCCTGAATCAACCCTGAACTTCAGTTCTTCTGAAAAAATGAACATTGTATCTCACATGTTTTGGGAACGTGTTTAAGATCAGTTTAAGATGAGTTTTGTTATCTCAGATATTGACAAAGAAGAAAAAAGAAAAGCAAAGCTTGCTGCTGGTGCTGATGGAGAAGTTGTTCTAGAGAACTAACGCAGGAAAAACAAAGTCAGCAGCGTTGGTGTATGGTAGCCATTATCTACCTCCTCTTTCAGTGATTAAAAGCAATCGGCTGTCCTCTTGCCTCAAACCCCGGCCTCTGGCCAAACCACCGACCACAGTTATTTCTCCTGGTCCCAGAGCACCATTTAATCATGTACGCACGCTTCACTATTGTGGTAGGACCTGTTTGTATATGCTGGGGATAACTGAAGGGGAGGAGAGAGGAGTAATGGAAAGAGAAAGGGATGAAAGGCAAGTGATAGAGAACAAAATAACATAAAATGTTAGCTTTAATACCTTACTTCTCACGTTGTTTTTTTTCTTTGAACAACGGCATGGCATTGGTTTATTTTAATTACCTATTAGTTTAAAGGGGAATGTGAAATAGACCAGCTTTTCTTGTAAAATAGCCTGAAATGACATTTGTTGGTGCTAGATAGATAAATTGAATTAAATTGCTGAATTCAGAGAAATTACATACCCCCCAAGAGCACCATCTCAAGCTCTTCAGGCCTGTTAACATTTTAAAACCTAAATTTTCTTACAGAATAAACAAAACCTATCCTGGTTAAAAGAAAGCATAGCAGTTCTACACAGTTTCACTTTCATTCATTCTGCTTGAATAAGTAATCTGTACAAGGGAAAGACAAAAACTTTTGTTAGAATTTTGAACTCGACTTTGTAATTCAAAAGGTATTGCTAATATCAAAATCTAAAGATCTACCTTTCTCTTTCATTTCTCTGGATGTTAATTATTCCCATTCAGCACATGTTGATATCAGCACTGTCGCTTTAAGAACTGGACTGACCCTTCAGCCAATCATCAGACCAGATCTGAGAGAGGCATCACTCAGACCTCACAACACTCAAGACATGGAAATAAAGCAATGTTTTAAATTCTACCCATGCAGATTCACAACACAACCAATGAAATATGTTCAGATATGCTCTTCAAAACCTTGCCTGTGTATTATGCAACAAAATACAGTAAAAATGTTTACATGCTCTACTTTCAGCCTCTCTGCAATGTGAAATAGAGATTTTTAACTTTCCATTTGAGTTTGAAATTAATCCACAGCCTGTCAAAGCACGCACAGATGCAGGCCACTCTCAGTTTAACTTGTGCTACGTACACTAGTTTGATGCTACTCCAAGTGTTTCTAGCTCATGTATAGTTTTGTTTCTATACTTTACTCTTCATTTTCATAGCTTCTACTAATTTAAACAGAAATATTTCAACTATCTAGGTGAAATATCACACATCGATTTGGAAGAAATTCTGTCAGAAAAGGCAAAAGTTTTAAAAATGTTGCTTTCTCCCGATAATTGAGTAACTGTTCAGTCACTTTAGCAAACACACCAACTGGAAAAACGTCCGGCAGCTGAAAATTAAATCCTCACCCAAAACAGAAAACCAAGTCTGACTGTTATTGACCTGTCAATCAAAGCACAGTAGAAATAACAATGTGAGCTCATGATTTGTAAAAATTATCTAGAATAATTAGTTTCTGCTGCTAATGCTGACACAGGATTGCATTTAAACAAAATATAAATAATTCTTCAGCCTTGCTATGAATTACCGTTCTCCATGTTATGCCTAAGACTGAGAATATGGAGAGGGATCTATAGATCTTGGCTTGCCTTCTAATTGCTGAGTCCTTTTGATTGAGAAAATGCCATATGAGGGAAAACATCAGCGCCTTGTATCCACTGAAATAATAAGCTGACCCAACCACCCCTTTTCTCTGCGCCTTTGAGCACTGGCCAACCATCTGAATCCACTCAGTCCCAAATGAGCAGCTTATTTTTCAAAGTGTCTCTCATTTGTGCTCACTATGCACCCTGACTTGGAATGGAAGGTGGGGAGGGGAAGAGGACGAGGTGGAGCAGCAGTGTCATCTAAGAGCGTGCCAGATTATCCTGTCTGGCGCAGAAATCCAGCAATGGGTCAGATTTTCCCTGGTGGATGGGCAATGTGGTGGGAAAAAAGGACTTCTCAATCCACACTATGTCTCATGAATATATATATATATATATATATATATATATATATAATATATATATATATATATAGACCAAGAAAAAATTTTGCTTCAATATTTTCCTACTAATTTTAATTACATCCTTTAAAGAACACTATTAACTGAACACTGATTTATAAGATGTAATAATTTGATCAATTTTAACTATAGCCTGTACTTTTATGGTGCTTTATCTCGTCCAGAGGACCCTAAGACATCATTCAGACACATCTAACCATGCTGCAAACCAGCTGGATATCTTCAACTTTTGGTAAAACAAGTGTCATCCATTTTTATCTCTCAAGATACACACAAGCCAACTTTTCTACATTTGCAAACTTTCTCTTTTGAATTTGCCTTGATGTTTTTAAAGCAGGTCAGTCAAGTTGTTTGATCATTTTTACAGAAAATGCACCTTGTCTTCTGAACAGAATATATTTCTAGCAATGCATCTTTTAGTTCTCAAAGAAACTTAAGAGGTCATGTAAATGTACCTCTTCACCGAGACACAAAACCCTTTTTAGCCCATTGCCCTCTTAGAAACCTCTGATATTCTCATGAAGTTCCTTAATGCCCTAAAGTACGGTACGGAGTTTGATGTGTGAAAATATCATTCATTTGCACAAGCTACTTGACATTTCTTAAAGGTTGGTGCACAGCCAGGTTGGCAAGATAAACTGGCCCCATTGAGGACAACCTATTTTAGTGCCTCCTTAATGCTCTTAATATAGTTTTCATCATATCGTTGCATGCAAGTGTTAACCTTTCAGATCTCACTAAGCTTGTTCTATGTTAAGGAGGTTTCAAGGGTGAAAAGAATATCCCCAGGCACTGGTGACCACACCAACAAGAAAGGTTAAAGGATCTCCTGTACATGCATATTACTTTGCATTAATCTCACAAAACCTTATAAAATGAAGTTACAACAACTAGAGACATGCCAATTTTCAAACATTTCCAGTTTCATGGCTGAAACCGCTGAAAAAGAACCCGAAACTAGTCTTACTCAGTGACTGTTTTTGATATGTAGGAGATGTATTTCTAGCCAGGCTATCATGGCACAAATGCCAAAAAACAGTTATTAAAAATTTCCCCTGCAACAACATGAGTTTTTCCATTCCTTTTTTGCATGGTCAGTTATTGTGGCTGCTGCTCCTCTGTGTTTGTCCACAGTGTAAACACTGTCAATATTTTAGTTCTTTGTGACTCTTATACTCTAAAATAATGTAATTTTCCTATTTTTGCAGCCTGGGTCTCAATGGGAAATGTGCTGCATGTCTGCTTGTGTGTGGCTCTGTAGAAATATAGCCTCACCCTTGTTCTAATTGATTGGCCCCATCAGATTATACATGGAGGAGAACATTTAATTTTTAACGTTCACATGTCATTGGATTCCCATGTCTCTCCAAAATGACTTCAATTTATTTCCCAGAGTCCTGCTAAAACAACCACAGTCATAGTAACAATAAGGAAGGGCATAAATTGTCTCTCGTCACAGAGCTTTTGCCAGGATTGCCCAAGACCTGCTTACATTTTGCAAATCAAGTGCATGTGATGACCTCGCTGAGCTTTGGAGCTGTGATTGACAGCAGCATGATAAATAGTGAACCATTATGAAACACTGTGGATCCAAGTTAAACCTGATTGGATCAGCATGTTTGGGATAAATAACTTGGCACGCTCTGCCTGTCACCCACCAAACACATGATGATAAAGAGCAGCATGGAGGCTCTCTGGCGTGGTTGTTTTTTAGAAGTTCGCTTTGGAGCAGCAGCCCGTAAAGTTCCTCCCTCGTAACTCTTGTTGCAAAAAGTTCAGAAAGCCGTTGGACTGTGGCTTCACCGCAAGTTCTGCTGCAGTTGACGCAATATTCACACATGGGTTAGCCTTTATGAGCTCCATGTGCGGCGCTTTGTTTCCGTGGAAGATTTGTTGTCAGCTCCTCTGAGAGAACGATGGGCCAAGCCAAACTTTTTTTCTCGGTCAGGAGGGTCACCATGCTGCTCCTCCACACCCAGCAGGTGCTTATCCCGCCACTGAGGTGAGGAGTCAAGCGGCTGACATTAGAATAACAAAGGCAGGATTGGAGATGGCCAGGTTTCATAGGTACTGCCACGGCTAAATCCCACCGATACAGCGGGGAGATTAACAGAGTCAAAAGTGATCATGGGTAATTGGTTATCTCACCTCGAGCACCTCGACGGGTCTTATCCCCTAGTAAGCCTCCTTATACTCTTAAGTGGACGATTGCTTTGGTGGAGACGGACGAAGGGAGCAAGCAGGGGGCTGAAAGTTTGGCAGCCTTTGAAAGGTTCATTGGAGAAAGTGTGAGGAGTTTGGGCTTCTGACGAGTGCATGATGAAAGAGGAGGGATACAGCTGTGCCAGCTCGTGCACACAGACACACATCCGCACGTCTTCATCCACTCTGGGGCTTTGTGTTAGTTTTCATTATCAGCTCTTCCTCTTCACATAATTGAGCACAATACATGTAGAGGATGAATACATCATTAAGCGTGGCTTCCTACACAAACACGGCCTTCGGTAAACAGAGTGGAGGGAGACGGCTGCGAGCTCCCACTGTAACAAACTAGAGACGGAATTTTATTGGAGAAACTTCCACAAAGCCTTTTTAATTGGTAATCCCAAAAAAAACACAGAGAAGATGATCAGAATTAGGCCATATCATGATGCCCTAATGAACGGAGTGTTTTCCATCTAATTTAATCAATATTAGAATATCTGCCAATTAGCTGCATTATTTTCCTTTGCCGATGAAATTCTCGTTTATCGAGGCCTCATATCTCACACTGGTCGCATTACAAATGTGATAACAATGGCTGATTCCTGATTCTGCAGCTGAGAATTAAGTAGAGAGGGCGGCGTCCTAATTACGCTCCATTCAAAATGTTGATGAGGTTTAACTGGCAAAATTAATTAAAACTTACCCCCAACCCCCTCTTCATTCCCGGTCAAGATTAGAATCATGACGTTTGGAGTATTTAATCAAAAATACGTTTCACAATTAATTAAGATCTCATTTGCATATATGTACGTTAATTTGAAAGACAGGATTTCAATCAAACCTCATCATGGAGGTGTTTGTTTTCATTTTACCTCAGATGGTTCACGGGACAGTCTGTGAACCAGGAAAGAAACAGCCATGTGGGATTAAATCCCAATCTCAGTTCTCTCCCCTTCACCTCTTTTCACAGCCACAGATTAGCTCTGCATATCTCTCTTTCTCTTGAATTTCCTCATTAGCATACTTATCTGGCAGCAGGACCGTTTTAATTGCAGATACACAAGACCCAAAGTTTGTGAATAGGTTTCCGCTACTCTCGACTTGAGAGGGATTAAGCGACATATCTGCAATCCAGACAGTTTGAATGCAATGAGAGACAAAAACGTGCCTCATCTGCAAGTTTCCTCCTCATCCCCTTCTCTTCCCCGTCTCCGGCCCGCAGAGAGAAAAGGAGAATCAATTAAAGGAACACGTAACAGAAAGAGACAGCGAGCCTTTTAGTGCTGAGGTTAATGGTGAGTTATTGTATGAGAATGACTCTATGAACATTGCTTAATTTGCCCTCCCTCCCTTCCTCTCTGTGTCCCTCCTCACTGTGCTTAATAGCTATTTTAAGAGCAATATGATGTATTACTCCAGGCTTTCTCCAGGGGAAACCCGGGGCCTCCAGTACTGAATCCATTTAAGACACCGTGGCGATCTTACAGTCACTCTCGGCCCTGTTCAAACCATGCTCACACCTCCCTCCCCCCTCAACCTCAATGGGAAATTAACTGTTCAGAATCAAATTAAAATCCTGCCTGTAATCCTAGTCAGATCACTGGGAGAACAAGCAGGTATGCACCAGTGACTTTGTGAGAACCAGGTCTTAGGTGAAAGATGATTCAGTGGCTAGCTCTCCATCTGTTGTGAACAGATTAAACGTAGGAATTATGTTACAGCAATATGACCAAATGTATGCCTGAAAGGTTTCTGTTATTTTTCTTTTTTATTAGAGAATTACAACCACACGCATTTTGTGTCATACATCACATCATAAATACTTTTTATTTAACTTTTTTGCTATCCTTTTCACTCCAATAATACTATATTAAAATACCCATTGGGTATTTTTTAAGGTTGTGTAGTGTTTCCTGGAGAGCTGGTTGTGAGAGAAATGTGAGAGAGTGGGAAGGTTATCAGGCTGGGACTCGAGCCTGTACTGGCCAGATCGAGGTCTAAAGTCTCCGCTGTGCCCATGAACAACATCGTCTAAATGAAAGACAGTATATTTTTTTACGCTAATCCATCCAAAGATGATAATCTCATTTCTCTTATACAACAGTAGAAATGGCATATCATTCTTCTTTCTGCTAAAAGCTGAAAGTTTCAGATTTTAAGGTTTAGCTCAAAACTGACTTGTTCTGCAATTTATCTGTCACATATGTATTTATTTCTGCATATTCATGCATACTAGCTTTTAACAGTGATGTGAACATTCATGAATGATTGGATTCTTTTCAATGGGTCTTTACTCTGAAAGATAAAACCCAAGATTTTTTTAGGACTTTCTTTGTTTATAATTCTCTACACAGACTACAATAGTTACTTTTTTATTATTATTATTATTCAAAATTAGATGTATTTAATCAGCCTACAACAGAAACAAGAGGTGGCTGTATAAGCACAAGAGCGCATGTCTATTGCTCACTGTTTATTTTCATCATGTGTCATGGCGGCAGATGATCAGGGTGCACTGACAGAGGCTTCATGCAGAGGGAGAGAGGATGGTGCATTCCTTCCTTCTTCGTTTCTTTTTTCCTTTTTGCTCTTTTGTTAATGGTTACAGTTACGTGCTGTTTGCCTTTTCTCTGTTGCCTTAATTGTTACATTTAATGGTCCCAAAGAGGATTTTTGTTTCTGCCAACACAATGCAAGTCTACCTTTTCTTCTACTATTATAATATTTAGCTTTTTATATTACAAATTGCATTTAAATGTTTGTACTTCATACACTTCTCACTAGACATTTCTATTTTTAAATTACATATTTTGTTAATCCATATATGTATATACATGCACAACCTGTTTTTCTGAAAGAATATGCTGTGGATCTGTTTTGCAGGAAATTTGCATTTTATTTAAATCAGGTTATTTTATTTTTTTGCAAATTTCACTCATAAAAAAATGTATACACAATTATATTAGGGATAAAATGGCTTGTTCTTTTAAGAAATGGATAATTTGAATGGCTCTTTTGGACAGCTCTTTGAAGCGAACACGTCATGGAGATTTGGTTTTCTTTCACAGAGCTACTAAGTTCCACAATTAGCTTATAGGGCTGCTTCTTTTATAAGTCTTTTTTTTTTTGTTTCGGCGAGAAACGTAACATAACTTTAACTTAAAAGCGTGATATGAATATATTTGGATTGATTTTAAACTGCTGCATTAAAGCACAGGTCTTTGCAGAAGCAGTAGTTCTCAGTTTTGTCTGATTTCTGGTAGTGTTAAAGTATTCACTATTGAAAAGAAAGCGCCTGCACCATCAAGCTCCGAAACATGAGTCAACAAGGAAAACTGCTTCCACTGGACAAACATTAGGAATTAATTAAATGAGCAGAGGTGTATTTAGCTTTGTGCAATACACTAACAAAATGTTTGAGGCTCCAAACTGGCAGTTTGAGTCAACAAGAGTGGAAATATCTGAATTGTAGTCCACCCTCGCCCATGCATGCACCTCACATAAACACAGTCCTTCGATGCACGCACAGACTCACATTCTCAAACAATAACAGGGGAGGCCCAGCTGTTTGGGCCTCCACACATGGCCAGTAGAGAGACAGGGGAGTCGAGGTGGCCCCCAGCAAGTGTGCTTAGTGGAGGGTGAAGAGATCCACAGAGGGTCCCTGAGGCTTGGGGGAGGTTTTAGCAAATTATAAGTTAAAGCCCTGTGTGTGTGTTTGCATGGAGTGTGTGTGTGTGTTTTATCTGATCAGGGTTTAATGACGGCTGCAGCCTTGGTAATGAATGAGCTATTACCCAATGAAATCTGAAGAATGCTTGGCAGCGGCTGGCCGAGTTGGCTCTGAGGATCAGGAGCTGGTTCCAACATGCAGCGCCGATGCCATCGTATTTAGGACCAGGGCTTGTCATTATAAGAGATGGGGGGCTGATATGCTCTGGTCCTGATTGTTTGATCATTAGTGTGCTGGCTTTCACTCAGACAACTGTTAGCTGAAAATTGAGTGAACCGTGTCAAAGCCTTTCAAGTCAAAATACACAAGACAAAATTTCTAACTTTTACATGGATGATCAGAAATCAGTTTGTGTCATTTTCTAGCCTTTTGCATCTTTTAAACTGAATGAAAAAAATATTCTCTGCTCAACAGAAAGGCCCTGTTTTTTTTTTTGTTTTTTTTTTTCTTTTTTATAAATGTGGGCGTGTATTTTCTGGAAAAGGGGGCGTGTATATTTGTGCACGTGAACTCATTCACACACATCCACTTGAATGAGTGTACTCTGAGAATACTGGCAAACCCGCGCTGCACAAACACACACGATGAACACAGTGACTCGAAGCATAAAGTTTGCTTACTTTGACAATGTCATCATACTGCCCTCTTTTGTCAGTAAAAGTCAGAGAGCAACAAGAGTGCTTTTTTTCTCTGTCACTCCTCCTCGTGACGGAGGGAATTTTTCATTATCTGCAACTTCTACAGTCTTAAACTAGGGGCAAATGAGAGAATATTCCACAACTTGAATTAAAATGCATCTGTTGATCGCTCTGATTTGAATAAAGGCCTGGCTGTGTTTCAGCCTTGCTGTAATTGTTAATCAATATCTTATTGAGTTTTACATCCAGCCACTGACCTGTGAGGCTTTACTGATCAATCCGAAGCCATTCTGTGTCAATGGCTTTGGATTGAAGCCATTGCCTACAATTTACTACCAATCGTCTGCTGGAGCAGCCAATTTGATTATCTGTAAGTCTTTCAATGCAGGTAAGGAAACACTTTAGTCTCTTTAAGAAAATAATAAAAAAAGAAAGAAAACATGTACTAGGCAATTAAACAGCCACAAACTCCTTCTGATTTACACTTACAATCAGTTTGTGTAGGTCGTTTATTCTGATGTCAATTCCAGAATTTACATTGTTATAGACATCTAACTAGATATTTAAAGCTTTTCAAAATTTATTGGAATCCAAATCTTTTTGTCTTTTAAAGGCACTTTTGTCCAGTAGGAATAATTCTAGATGCATCAAGTCACATAAAACGAATGTGTTTAACAGAGATGCCAGCAACTTGAAATGTTTGGCCATTTTCCAGAAAAATTATCCGGCTATCTAAAAAACATTTTGTGTATGTTTTGCTAATTAGGAGACAAATAGAGATAATTTTAGCTGTAAAAAAAAACAACATTGTTGATCTGACTGATCAGTCTGAACATAATATCTGTACAAAGAATTAATGAATAATAAAAATAAAATGAAGGTTTCTGCTCTAGCCATTCACTGTCTGCTACCATTCAGTCATTTTCATTTTCATTTTCACACTTTAGTCGCTGGAATATCTAACAAAAACAAAATGCATTCAAGTAAATATGACAAATTTTAATTATTTTGTGCAAACGCAGGTTTTTTTTTTTCCATACAACCAGAGCAAACCAGACATATGATTTTAAAGAAAGTTACATTTAAGATGTATTTATAAATAAATAAAATAAATATAGTTAGATAACTGTGACAAAGGAAGAGTTTTAAGATGTTTTCATTAAAATAAATAGAAGAAAGAAACATGAAAATTATAAGAATTAATACAAATAGAGGAAAATCAGAAATGATGTTGCACTGAAGCAGATCACTGTTTTCTGAAGGCAAACGCTTTGATAAAGTCGTCATTTCTATTCCCATAACTGTTAACAGCGTTAGAGATCAGCACCCAAACACAGGTTAAGAACTGCAGTTCAATTCAGGAACATTCTCTACATTTACTTATGAATCCACAGCTTAACATAAAATGTTAATCAAAAGAACAAGCCATCCTAAAAGCTCTAATTAAAGTGTTCCTGTTAAACAAGGAGAGAGTTTTGCATGTTTCACTTTCTTCAGGTCAGATCTTCTTACCATATGTACAGAAATCCAACTCCCTGGAAAACTGAGACATGCAGAAAGTGTTGAATTCTTGCAATGAGGAAATAATTTTCTGCAGCATTTAACTTGATTTCTGTTAAATCAATTCAATGTTATATTGTGCATTTACTGCCTGAGGATCATAGATGTTTCTCCGCTGGTTTTACAGAGAATAGCTCCCCTGCTGGACTCCTGTGGTACTCCATCTCAGCTCAGTCAGGCAGTGTCAGCGCTGCTGTGAGTAATTTCCACATGTATTATTCTGAACCAGAGCAGAGAGGAGCAGAGCTGGATTAGAGGCTCTTATCCAGCTAAACTGTGGCGTCAATCAGCCGAACCTTTAAACCAGTCGGAGGCAGCATCGCATCCTGCTCTGATGGACGGCTGCTGGAGAGGAAGAAAGGCCGAGTGGTGGCGGCTGCGGGGTCAGACTGCTCAAACCGAGGTGCTCCAGTCCCACCTCATAGATCCAGTTCTCAATCTTCTTATTGGTCACTGCTAATACCATCAAAAATCCAGTCCATCCTGCATTATCCACTTACAGGGCCAACTGGGATTAAAGCAAGTAAATCCCAAGGGGAAAAGAAGTGAGAGAACCACTGACATGAACGTGTTTTAGGCTTCTCAGGATCTCATCTCTTATTCTGATTTGGAAGAAAAGCTTGAAAGGTGTAAAATCTGATGCATGTTTCCTGTTTTGCTCCCTTCTTGTTTGCGAGTGTTACTGTTAATGGAGTGATGAAGCAAACTCACCCTCCTCCATCTCTTCACAAACACAAAAGAGATGGAAATCACTCAGAATGACGGCAGAAAAGTAAAAATTCACATCATAAAAAAATAGAAGTGGCTCCAGTAAAAAAAAAAAAAAAAAATAGACCACAACCTTGAACTCACTTCACTGAGGAACAATTTAACCTGTAAAGACGTCGTTAATTTCTATTTTTACACGCTGCACACAATCGCAGCATCTGAGCCTTTTATCTTTGTCTCGCTTTATTATCTTTCTGTGCCTGAGTTGGTTTCCTTCCTGCACACATTTCTTTGTATTCCCTGCAGCAGAACACGAGCAGCGAATGGGGACCAATTCAACCAGTTAATGTATCATTTAGTTTATGTGATGTCTACAATTTGATTTTATTCTTTAGGTTAAAAATATTTTGTTTTTTTAACTCTTTCATTCAGTTATTTTCATAAGTTAAAATGGAACCACTAATTTAAATATCAGATATTTATAAACATCTCACAATTAGAAAGACATGTCTATTAGAAATTCTTCTTTTAAAGAGTAATTTCATTCTCAGGTGACACAAATTTCACACCAGTTTTGTTTCTTCTTACAATTAATTCACATCCACATTCATCTCAGTTGAGCTGTCAAAATATATTTCTTCCAGATTACTGAAAACATGTAATTTAGAGAGGGAGAAGCTGATCGTAATATTTATGTTTTTACCCTAACCCCGGAGCAAACAGATTTAGAAAGGTGTTTTGAAAAATTGCGGGTTGTTTCACTCTGAGCACAATGGTTACATTTCACATAAAATTAAATAACTAATCAATCAATGCAGGTGGTAACATTTGTCTATGCATAATTTTTAAGTTCTCTTGTCTTTATAACTAAAATGTAAACAATAATGAAGCTGCATAATGTCATGTAATTACATTTTTTAAATTAAATTTTAAACTGTCCAGGTTTTCTGCACGCTGAAGAAAAAAAATGAAGGAGAATTTGTCCTATTACATACATTTTCTCCGTGTCTTTTGTTGCATGTGTAATATTACCTTCTTTCTAAACCAACTAAACCCTTTTGTGTTCAGGGACACATGTTTTACTTCTGTTGACTCTCACCTCCTTTATGCCTCAATTGTTCTTCAATGACCTACCAGCAGGTACTTGATGCAGGTGATAAATGCTGCCATCCTTAAGTCATTCTGTAATACCACAAAATAGATATTATTAAGACAGAATTTTGTAACAATTTGCCTTAGTTTCTAGAAACAAGCTGTTTCTGAGTATCAAACATTAGATGTATAAATTAAATTTATATTTTTATTGCTTGTTTAAAAATATTAATTTTACATTTCCTGCAACAACTTCCTTAAAAAAAATAATTCAAAAAAATAAATACATGTTTTGCAATAATTTACAATCTCACCTTCTGCTGTGATACCAACCATTTGGAAACAGATTTAATTTACTTAAACTCCAACTCCATAAGCAGATTGCATCGGATCTTGATTTCTTCTTGTTTGCTTACTCTGCTGGGCCAACAGAAGTCTTTGCTGGAGCTTCATGATGTGGGATGTGATTGTTAATGGCTTATGTGTGGTTTCTTTGCCACCGGAACCAGGCAGGGTATCTTCCATAAGACTGAAACCTCGTCTTGGGTCAAGCTAAGGTTGAAGAGGTGCTGCAAAATTCCACTGAGCTGATCAGTACAGGCCTTCTGGAATCCGTTATGGCATTCACAGCATTCTTAGGAGTGCTGCATTGAGAAGTAGTTTGTATGATGAGTTCAGCAGATATGCAGTCCCACCAGGTTTGCTAAGTGCTGCTGACGCTAGTCTGAAGGAACGGAGTAGGGAAATTGTGAGGTAGAGGTGCTCGGTGAGCCAAAGGTTGACAGTATGTTACCACAACAATTCTTCTACATCCATTCACTGATGCCATTTACAGCCTTTCTTAGGAGAGTTGCTACAGTAATTGCTGCTGCTGCTGCTGCTGCTGCTGCTGGTCTGGTGGAGCTATATAGGGTCAGGCATGATCTACGGACTGAAGCTGAGGCAGGGTTTTGGGTAAATGGCTCGCTGGCCAACATACATGAGTCAAAGCATTTGATATTGATATATTATAACATAAAATGTCAAAAAAAACAATCATATGAAAAATTTGCAGTGCTAATGTTCCGGACAGATGCAACACACCTATCAGGAGAATATCAACAATCATCAATAAAAATATTCAGAAAGAAATAATTTCACAACATAACTATGATAACCAGTTAACCAATGATTTAACTGAGCAGAAACAAGTCAGTAAAAGTTGGATGACCTTAACAAATCAGATTGCTGTAACAAGCCGCCTGTTCACACATGAACAGATTCCTTTAGTTCCCTCTGAGTGCAGCTAAGCTGTATCTCTGTTATCCTAAAGCCCTGGTTATTATTGGAAAGCATGATGGAGGTCGATACCAGAAGGACTCTGGCGGTAAGAAGAACTCCAACAAGAGACTTCAAGAATCATCTGCTTCCCTCCACATCTTTGTTCTGCTATTACCAGCTTGTGACTTCTACGGGTAAAATGTCGTGTTGTGTACCCTCTGTGGTGATCTCCTGCACTTGGACAGCAACCTCTTCACCCAAGAAGCTCGTCACATACAAAAGAGGCCTCCTCTGCTGTCAAGATAATGCCACAGCAGCTATTGTAAAGTCATATGGCCATTGTGTGGTGAATTTCTCTGCAGGTTTGCAGAGGCCCACATACAGAGACACACTTCGGCACAAAGACACACAAAGACGACAGAGAACGATGACAGAATTGGACGCCTCTGAAGACGCTGCTCGTAGGAGAAAAGACGGGACTGAGGCGGGGTGGAGACAAAAGAAGAGTGTTTCAAAAACACTTCTGAACACCGAGATCAAAGAGCAGAGAAAAGCGTGTGTGTAGAGGGGGAAAAAATAAATCATAAATACTGAGTAAACAATGCGGAATGGAGTGAGTGGTGGAGCACAGCAGGGAAACGGAGGTGTCATAGCATCTTAACCACGACCACAAGGTGTCTTTTTCCCGCCGCACACACTCCAGGTCAGGTTATCTGCTGCCAGAATTGACTTTTCTCTTGGTGTCGCCGAAGGCCGGCAGGTGTTTGTGCAGCGCGGCGAGGCAGCTGCAGCAGAGTGAGGAGATAACAACCAGAAAAACAAGCCCTACTCCTCCACCTCCTTGTCTTCTTTTCTTCACTTTCTGTGACTGGGGGTTTTCTGAGGATGCCACAATCAGACAGACTTTTTTTCCCCCTTTTTCAAACCCCCACAGTGGCAGAAAAACAGCGTTTTAAAAATGGGTAGATACAAACCTCGGCCTGAAAGGAGTCAAAGAGGAAAGGGGTTTGTGACCTTCTGTGGGATGAGTACACCCTAAGGACCAGTAGCGATTTTAGTGTTGCACCTTGTTTGTTCCACTGCGCTGACATTTCATCACCTTTTATTAAGGTGGGAAGCTGTTATCACGGCTGTTTCTGTCTGTGTGAGTAAACGTGTGGGTGGGAAAGAGCACTGCGTGTCTTTTTTGTTTTTTTTGTCAAGCAATTTGAGACATTTAAATTTGTGAAAGTTGAACACAATCATTCATAACTTCTCTTACACTTAGTGCAGGTGGCTGTAAAAGCTTTTCTCCACAAACTTTTGTGTTTTAGCACACAAAGAAAAGTATAAGCCAGGTTTTAGAGACAAGTTTTATTGTTGTTTTTATTGTTGTAAGTTGGTTTTCTCTGCTGCAAATTTGGGGCAGATTGGTCCACTTTGCAAGATACTGTTTCCTTAACAATAATGAGTTATTATGAACCTGATGCTCTCACTGTCAACAGTTTGAGGAGATTTCTTAACATGAAATATTTGATACACCTAAATAAAATACAAGGCAACCAATTGCTTTTAAAAGTGTCTTATGTAAATAGAGTCCATGTGGGAGTCAATGTCAGTAAAAATCCAGCTGTTCTAAAACAACCTCACGGGTTTGTTAGAAAAATCAGAAAACAAATCGAATCAACAGAAAAACCAAGGAGCACACCAGACAAGTCAGGGATGAAGTTGTGGAGACAATTAACGCAGGATTAGGTTACAAAATAAAAGTTCTGTTCAAAAAATCTGGAGTTTACACAAGAGTGATAAGATGAAAGCCTTTATAAAAAGAAGGCCAACGGAAGACATGTTTGCAATTTGATGTAACATGTTTCAAGAAGTTTTAGAAACTCTTGAGCGTCTTCAACAATGCACAACTTATGTGACTGTCAGTTTTGTGGTAGAACAGAGAAATCTCCCATTAAAGTGGTAAATCCTGTGCAGTTTATGCTTGCTATAACCCAGGAAAATCTTTCCACAAAAATAAAAAAATACATCTATATTTATATATTTCAAACCTAAACTTTGCCGACTACTCTATCGCTTTATTTTTAGTGGATTATATTACTTTTATAATTATTACTCTTATCACTCATGGAGTCGTTTTTCCACACTGCCAGTTTTATCTCCTTGCTAAAACATACTTCTCTCTCCTGTTTCCAGGACAATCCTTGCTCTGAACTCGCTCCACGTTTGTTGAATTCCTCCTAGATTCCACTTCTGATAGCAGAGCGAAGGCAACAACACACCCTCGCACTGTTTAGCCATTTCCACAATCAAATGAAAAAGTCTTGGGGGCAAATTCTACAAACAGTGCTGTAATATAAATTGACCATGTTAAAGGAATGGTGACAACATGCACTCCCCTGTGTGCGCTTAGTTTTCCAGGAAGAAAATAGGATAAAATGCAGAGGCTGCAGTTTTTGTTTTCTCCATCCACAAACTCCACACTACATGTCAGCAGCTGCCGCTCTCTGGAAGTTTGTTTTGTTTTAGCACATGATGTAAGGCTAATAAATCCACTCCTCCTGAATTTTTTCTTTACCCATGAATTCCATTATCTGCTTGACAATCCAGGATAATTGATATATCTTTCTCTCATTTTCGCTCTCCTCCTCAGAGCAAAGGCACTTCAATTATTCATTGTCTTCACTTTACACAGAGACAGAGAGAGATCTACTATACGCCACAAAGGCTTAACGCACGTTGTCACAGTTAATGGAAGGAGCAATCAAATATTTTAGGGAAAACCAAATATGCGGATATGTCAGCTGCAATTTAGTGAAACATATTTTAACAGTGCGGATCTGAAGAAGGGAGAGAGCCAAAATGATTCAGGGAGAAATCGAATGAGACGTTTGATGAATTTTCACCTCTTGTTGCAGAGATTGTAAGTCGCCACCTACCTCTTAGGACAGGAGAGAAAAAAAAAGTTGAGCTACTGAGAGTGCAGGGTGTGGTGAGGTGGCATTAAGTGGCGTAATTAATAGCATTCTCACAAATCGGTGGAAGTTATTAGGGTTGCATGGGAGAGAAAGTCGCGCCTTAAGAGGCTCTCAAATTGCACTCCAAGATTTGTCACTTCCAGCAGTCGTTTAAAAGCTCATTTGAAACTGTTGACCCCAGTTAACAGAACAAGCCTATTTAAGCTTTCAGTGAATGACTTCATATTTAAAGGAGCTAAATGAAGACAGAGATATTTGAAAGGCACCAATTTATTACCTGATAGAGACAGCAGAACTTCATTATCATACACTCTTCCTTTATCTGCAGACAGGTTTAATGTAAAGATGAAAATAAAAGATTATCTCTGAAAAACATCCATCACTGAAAATATCAGAAAATGTCACATGTGAGGAGGGGAGGAAAAAAAGCAACACGCTATAATACACTTGAGGAAATATTTGCCAATCTAAAAATTTCACACGGTAAATGTTAGCAGAGAAACAGTGAAGCTGCCAGTGGAATCCAATTAAAGCAATCCTCACAATGTTTTTTTTTTTTTTTGAGGATTTTCACAGGAATGCCGGCAACTGGAGATATCGGTGCATAAATTAACCGGAGCGGACTTAATTACACACAAGCAAAGCAAGAGGTAGACGGAAGAAAATAAGGAAAGAAAGGTAAACAAGAAGGAATGGAGGTGCAGAGACTTTTTTTTTTTTTTGCTTTTACACCAATAAGAAAGTCTGAGATGCTCACCGTGCTGCAGGCTCCTCCATCTGTCTCTGACACACACACATACACACTGAGTAGAAGACACACTCCTTAGTCCTCAGCGGTCCAGCAGGAGCAGGTTAAAGGTGCCTCCTCTCCTGGCTCTGCTTGTGAAATACACACACATCAATACTTTTCACCTAAAAGAAACTGAAGTTCTACATTTTTACTAAAAAATAAAAAATAAAAAAATAACCCTACATTCTTCCCCCTCCCCAAAAAATTGAATTCTTCCTTTTCTTTGCTTCTGTTTTTGGAGATGTGAGTATTTTATGCTTTGCACATAAATGTGATGCATAGACTCAGCTTGCTCCTATCTGCCTGCTCCGCACGTGGGCGGGTGTAAATCCTCATCCTGCTGTATATCCATTAGTAATGCAACACTCTAAAAATAAAGTGTGCCCCGGCGTATCAGTGCCTATGAACATGTTGCCTGTGTAATCACATTTTATATACTTCTTTTTTATCTGTTGTTGGAAGAGAGAGATGGAGGGGTTTCTTTTTTTTTTCTCCATCCTCGCTGGTGCAGCAGCTATAGATGCAACGGATAGGCCAGTTGTTCCAACCAGGTGTTGGGTTTGCTTGGTGAAAGGTGAGATAAGTCCTGATTCTTTAACCCCGTTCTTCCTCCTCCTCTTTGCTGCACCGACACAAATCAGCATGCTTAGAATACACTGCATAAGTTATCAGCTCCTTGGATAGCGACACGTGAGGGGGAAGAGCGGCGGCAGAAAAAGAAGAGACTTCTATCACTTAATGAAAAATAGCTTCTCTTTTGGACAGAACTTCACAGGGCTGCAATCAAGCCCGGGCCCCCAGTTCTTGACGTGCAATCGAGGCAAATCAAGTCAGCATCTATTAATAATATTTCCCTGGCTCCTTTCATTCCAGTGCATGTCCTACCACTGTCAACGCTGTGATGGAGCACTGCCTTTATCTCCACCCTGGCCTGCTCTGTCACAGTGATAAACAATTCTAACAAGAATCAGAATAAAGATCTCCCCAGTAGACTTTCAGAGATAGAGGGGGCCCTTTTTTCTCATTTTCTAGACGGCAAAATTTAATCTAGTCCCCTCCCCGACAACTCCAACACAACCCCCCCATCCCTCCTTCTGCTTGCTTCCTCTTCTGCTCCCCTACTCATCTTCTTTTTCCCCCCTCTGCTTCCTTCTTCCCTGCTACTTTTTTTTTTTTTTCAAACCATCACATTCAAAGAGATGCTAATTTCCTTGGAGCTGGGACCTGATGGAGTTGGAGTGAATGCGAAAGGGTTTGGAGAAACTCTGTGCACGAAGGCCTGGTGAAGCCATTTCTCCTCTCCTCGGTCAGTCCGACTACATCACCAGATAAACTGTGAGCGGCTTGTGTGTGAACATCCCCTGCGTCTTCTGGATGAGCAGTATGATAGAAAGTTTCATGTTTCCAATGCCCTGAGTTTGGTTTTCATGTTGTAAAATAGTTTTCAACTTTCAGAGTTTCTCTTCCTCAAGGAGCGTTAATGGCAATAGAGGTTTTTGTGTCTGATGCTGTTATTTTTAAAGTTTGAAGACGGTCTACAGCTTGCCAAGGCTTTTTTTGAGGCTGGTATTAACTTTGAGTAAAAACTTTTTTTTTTTCCCCTCAGGATTTTGCATCATCAGAAAATCATTGTGTTGAGTGGCATCACACTAAAGGTCAGATCCCATTTAAGAGCATTCCTTGAGTCTGATAAAAGAGCACATAAAAAGCAGCGAAAGCAGATGAGATGTAATAACTAAAACTTTACAGTCTTAGTTTTCTAAAGCCAGACTTGGATGCTGGGAATAAACATGCGCAGTTAGTCCTCCTCAAGGAAGCAGGAGAAGGTCTAACAAAACAACATGTGTGATGATGTAAGCTAGAATATTGGAGCTAACTCAGTAAAAAAAAAAGGGTTAAATTATGTCTTAGACTCTCAGGTTGGCAGAATTTGCTTTCAACGCTACATGTTTTTTTTTAACTAACATGTAGTTAGCTGTACTGGAATTGTCAGTACAGCAGTCATGAAATGAAGTTTTATAGCTTGCTAATGCACTTATTTTTCATTAGAAAAGTGAGTGGGCGGAAGGGGTGTGATCCAAACCCAGGTAAATCAGGAGAGAGCTATCTGAGGTTTCTGGTGCGGAACCTTTTGTAAGCTAATGTAGAGAGTTGACTGTATCTTCACTGGACCTATAAAAATACAGACTGGTGCGATTTAAAAATGCCTCCACTCTCCCTGATTCTTGGGCAGCCATTTCTCTAAATGGCATGGTTAATTCTATGGCTTGAAGCACAACAGCCGGTGCAAGTGACAGTGACAAAGCAGAAGATTAGTGTCTGGCCATTCCTACCGATTTAGTTTTTAGGCTTCCATGTCAACCAGAAGGAATCAGGATGTGATCTGATGATGCTTCATCCTGCCCAACAGCTCAGCATGAGGTGACACTACCAAGCACAGCAAAGAGAGGACTAGTAAAGATGGATTACATGCGAACAGATCTTTGACGAGCCGAGCGACAGCCAGGAAGGCAACCACAGACAGTGAGAGACAAAGAAGTGAGGGGCCCAGTGGGACATCCACATAGGACGAAGGAGGGAACAGAAGCTTACACACAAATCAAAGAGGAATATCTGTTTTTTACGCTACAGAGAATGAAGAGTTGAAATGAGACTTCTGGTTTTCCAACAGGACTTTGCAACACTCCTGACAAAGTTGCTGCATTTGTTTGTTCACAAGTTCCCACAACACCAGTTCAATCAATATGAAGTCTGGGCTTAGAATGTGTTTTTGCAAAACCTTGATTATCTTTTTCCATGTCTTGTGTCAAATTTGCTGTTGTGCTTGTGGCCATTTTGTTGCAACTGTCTTAGTTTTGAGTCAAACTTCAGCTGTTGGAAAGATGGTCTCACATATACTTTGGCCTTCAGAGTTGTCAGTCAAATGAATGACTGCCAGGGACAGAAGTCCTGCATCTAGAAAACAAGCCCACATAAACAGTCTCCCACCCCCATACTTGAGAGGTGATATGAGGTGATAGGGCTGACATGTTGCATTTGTTTTTTTTCTACAAGAGGTGCTGTGGTTTCATACATTCAAAATGACATCATTTCAAAACTGTGGGGGATCTTGTGAATAAGTTATGATGCTATGTTTTCTTTTACGAGAAAAGCCATTTCTTTCATCATGTCCAAAACAAGTGTACATATTTTTATGTTCTATTTTAAAACTTAGAGGTCCTTTTCTTAGCACTATGTAGCTCTTTTCAATGTTGTGTGTGTTGTGACATATGAGAACAAGATTTTACAATAGTTACACAGTGAGGTGAGTGTTTCATTAATTCTGACTTTATGTTACATATTTGTTTTCAGTTTTTTTTCTTCAAAAGCAGTGCTCTGAGGAATACAGAAATGCAGTTGTACTCAACTGTGCAATTTGAAACAATATGAATTTGAACAGCAAATTCATGCATTGCTTTTCAAATAAAAGCATCATTCAGAAGTGAATTATGAGAAAGGCGTCAGGGGTCATGCTAAGAGTTAGGACATGACCCTTCGCATGGATTAGACACATGCAGGAACTGGTTGAAACCTGAAAGTTGTGCAAACAAAAAGTGGAACAGGCAATATGTACTTCTCTTATCAATGACAAGACAGTTAAAATTTCCAATTGTTTCCCAACTCCAAACAAGAGGATATTGGAGACATCAACTTGCCTTGCTAAAGAAAAGTATAATGCAGCCCAACTCTCTTAGACATTAAAAGCACAAATGCAATTCTTAAAGAACTGGCCTTGTTACTTTGAAAAACAAGTGCGACCTAATTTAGACAGAAAGACCTTTGATTGTTTTATATTTTGTTTTTTTTTAGATTTGCATAAACAAGTAAAACATGTAAAGTGTCCATCTTTGAAAAGACAAAGGAGACAATCCAGATACGAGTAAAACTGTGTGAAAATGGCTCTAAAAAAGAGAAGAAGAAAATGGAAATTAAGAATTTTATCCCTGTTTATATTCTTCTTTTCTTAGCTCAACAGTACATTCTTGACAAAATGTAAAATTTCTGATTGAAACAGAGTTAATATTCATTTGCCTGATTCTTACTGGTGGCTTCTATATACATTAAGGACATGTTTTAACTCTTTTTTTGTTCTTCTTCTTGCAAGTTATCCAGAATCACTCGAAATCAACCATTTTAATTCACTTTATGAGATTTAACTCAAACCCGCTGCACCTGTTTTCTTATGTTGATAATTTCAGGGGGTCATCATCTACCTCCTTTACTTTCCATAAGCATGCATTCGTGCATTGCTTTTTTTCTCTTTGGTTTGAGATTGCATTACAGGATCATTTAAAATAATTCTGCAAGCATTACCCTCTTTGCCATAAAGAGCAAGGGTATTTTTAAAGATGAAATATCCTTGCAGGTTTGACCCATATCATTAGTTGACTTAAGTTTTCAGGCTGCAAATTAAAGTTAAACTACTGATCAACTTTGTAAACTTTAAGCCTGATCTGCAATGAGGCGATTTAGAGAAAGTATCCATAAACGGAGCCAAAGCGGATTTGCAAAAGATACGTGCTCCACTCGACAATGCCAAGAAACCAAATTGGTAAACAGGTGTGTGAGTGTGTGTCGCTATTAACACCTTGGGAATGGTCCGTGGTTCAGTGTTTCCTCATGAAATGTGATTTTATAAATCCCTCCAAAAAAAATTATAATAACCTAGATAAGCTCGGGGCTTAAGTGATCCGCAGAATCAGTGGTTTGGGAGTTTAACATCAGTACCTCTGAAGGTAATTCTGATGCAAATGTGCATGAAGACTCCCAGATAAATGCCTGTGGCTGGTGAATGAGGTCCAGGTGGGAATGTGCTTTATATGTTTCAAGGAATCAAAGGAAGGGAAAAATATTCGGAGTGAGGGAGAAAAAAAAAAACTACAAATCCTAAACAAAATGCAGATGGCAGCTGTGCTGACTCGCCTCTTAGTGCTTTGTGACGGGCTTTGCTTTATTTCACAGGGTATCATCCCTCCCTCCCCTCTTACCTCCCTAATTCACCTTCACTTTCCTCCTTAGTCAGTTGGCTGACATCTCAGCCACCCTTTCAAACGTTGATACACCTGCTGCTCACCATCGCTCACTTTCTACTTTTTATTTTGTCGACCATTTTCAGCTGGTATAGCAGGACAGATGCTATACCAGCTCCCCTTGTAGAAAATAGAATCAAGAATGTGAGTCAAATTTGTAGTATTCAGTCTTAAAATGAATGCAGAGAGAAGGTCACATTTAGACGGGTTGTTAAGGTTTGAACCTACTTTCTGTCTTCAACAGTTTTTTAATTCTACAAGATCACCTTAAATTAGAATTATCACCACATAAATCTGTAATACCTATTGTTATTTGATTGAAATCATGTTAAAATACTGTACACTTGTCTGTTTCAGAAATACACTTATTGTATCACTCTAGGAGAACAAGGAGAATTAGCCTTTCTATCAAAATGCACAAGGTAAGGGAGAGCGACACGGTTTCTCTGCCTCCAATCAGTTTAACATAACAAATATTCAAAATTAGATTCCGGGAAGTGCAGCTACTTGTTTAAAATACTTTTCAGCATTAAAACTCACCAAGATGACTCACAAAGTTTAACACAATTTGTCTAAGGTCTGCCTCTTCCATCAAAATGAGCCTTAGACACAGTAGCATTTCCTTTTCAAACAGGAAATGAATGCAGAGAGAAGATCACATTTCTTTTTTCAAAATAAAAGTTTTTTAATTAAACAACAAAAAAAAGCATAACAGCATTCATTTGAATAAAAGTATAGAAAAAGGATGTTTTAGTCTCCAAAACGATTTCACAATAGTCCTGAAAACTGATGGGCTCATTTAATCTACTGATTGCCATTGTAAATTCTCTGCAATTAAGTCTGAAAACTAATTAAATCTGGTTGCACAAAAAGTAAGATTTATTAGCATATAGAGAGCAGGTGTTCAAACCTGTTAGAGCCCTTGAAAGAAACATAATCAAATCTTTGGTCATGATTCAGATTTTTTTTTTCATAAATAATAATAATAATTTAAAAAAAAAACAACTGAAACTCTAGGTACAGTGTTATAAAATTATAATGTAATGCACATGCTCCAAAACAATACATTAAAAAAGGAAAACATGTCTAGTTTGCCTTCAGTTTGTGCTTTTGTAAATCATGCATGATAACTGGCATTAGGCACAACAGTCAAAATAGGTCATATCAAATATATTTTGAACTTATAATGATATGTTTTACATAATGCAGTCCTTTCTATAGCTCTCTTATTATCTAAACATGTCCTTTTTTATTTTACAACCCCCCTAAATATGAACGGTCTGTGGTAGAATAATAGGAAAACAAAATTTTCTTTGCATGCGCAGCCACTCAGCTCTCTAATGCTGTGTATTAGATTTATCATGCAGAGTTAAAAGACCTCATGTTCAGAATCTAAATTTAACACAATTACTGAAAAGAGAAATTATGACTGCAGTTAAATTTACAAGGCATTTATTTAGCCTTTTATGGGCTTGAGCGAATGAACGCTAATAAGAGACCATTTCAGTCATGCTCAGTAAAATGTAGCACTTCAGGAAAGCAGAGCTGGAGTTGAGATGCCACTGATGCTGAGATATGATTCACGGTTGTATTTGTTCTATTAATTACCAGTTCATACAGATTCGTATACCACTTAAATCAACTCCTTTCAAATCTACAACTCTAATGAATGGTGAACTTAAAAATCTGCATTTTGATGTCCTCTATTGGCAATATAACACACTAAGATTCTTTCCTCCAATTATTAACTGCTCTGTGCCTTTAAAAGTGAAGTGCACCCCTGCTGTTTCACTTTCCCTCAAAGGCCATCACTTAGCTGCTTTAAGTGCAGACTAATATTTGCCTTGACAAAAGTCTGGCCTTCATATCAGTTAGCACCTGAATGAGTCTGTGACTGCTTTTCATAGGAAGTGAAGTGATGCCTTTATATCACCCCCTGTTATATACTTCCAAGTTATTTGTCAATGCACAAAATATAATTTTAAAATAAAGCGAGAGGCAAATTTTACATCCACTGTAGATCCATCTGAAGCTTACCCTCTAATGAGCCATTATGGTTAAGCCTTGAACTTATGACAGTATTTTGAAAAATTGACATCAACACTGTAATTTGGTGCAAAGTATATTTCATTGAAATGTCTAAACAATGAAGCAACAAGGTTTAAAGATTGTGAGTTTAATAACAAAATAAGACTTTTAAGAAATTTCAGGGAGCAACCGTATTGATGAACAACCATGATCTTCAATCTCTCAGAGGGTGCTGCATCAAAAAAAGCCTTTTTCCACATTCATTAAGAAACACTTAAAAATGACCAGTTTGGACAAATCTTTGACTAGTACTTTCAACATTCTCCAGGGATGGCATCCATTTGTTCCACCTCCAATCTGCGCCTACTGTCTTGATGATTGTTATGAAAATTATATGAAAAGCTGCTGGAAAGAGCAGCTCTATGATAAGGTGTCCTTGCATTTGTGAACATGGCCATAACAAACAAGGCCCATATTTGCATCTTTTGGGTGTAAGATTTAAGGACAAGGTTAGACTGAGTCCACTGTAGTATCATCAAAACACAGATAAAGCAGTAAGAAGAAGTGTATAGTAAAAATTTGGATCATCAATCAAAACATCACTCTAAATGTCTGTAAGGTTGTGAGAAATAAAGTTAGACTGATTCAAATCTGTGCACTTCCATTCCTTTGTTGACAATCTTGTCAACAAAAGTCAAACACGTTGAACTAGATAAAACCCAGCATGGTCAGTTTACCACTAAAATTGTCTCCTCAGACAAAATGCTGCACTGGTGGTCATTTGCTGGGTATGCTACAGTGCTTCTTCTGAGATGCAAGCATGGTGAGAAATTATTTATAATAAAAATGCTGGTAAAATGTTGAATGTAGCTGATGTAATGCAATCTTTCCCTCTACGCCATTTTTGCCAAATCCACTAGGAGAAATATTTTTATACAGACTGGAGGAGAAACCCACAAAGTGGTTGTAGATTTTTCCTTTTTTATTTTTTTTTATTTTTTGAAAGATTAAGCGTACTTGTATGTCGCTATATTATCAGATGCATCTAAAATTAAATAAGTTATTTAGATGTTTATAAAAGGAATGGCATCATTATGAGAACCCAAAAGTTTAATGAAACAAGTTTTGAAATTTTTTGCACCATGACATTGACGGATATTAACAGATTAAAAGAAGCTGATGAGAATAACCATTAAATCCTAACCTTCAAAAATATTACCATCATCAAGAGAAGTAAAAAAAAAATAATAATAATAATCTTGCTTTTTCCAACCATCCATCCTGGTTTGAGGTTTTAGGACAAGATTAATACATGTCCAGGAACAGAACATAAAAGGGAAGTAGTCTAGAAGTCTGGAATATATGTGTGTAAATGCTCAGCATGTGTTCCCATTCCATGTTTTCCTTCCTGGACTGGTTACAGTTATTAGGGCAACAAATGTATGAGAAGTTCCTCGGCAGCAGTGGCATCTCTCTCCAGCCTTCAGCCGAGCGTTCCGTGGGGATCGCATCCCAGTGACGAGGGATGAGGAATGGCCTTAATGAAGTCAGACAAGCCGGAATACATGCATAAGAAAGATTTTAAATATTGATATGATGTCAGTGTGCAGCTGCATAAACGGGTTACAGTGGATCGGTTAGCTTTCAATGACCCTCGTCTAATACAGCAGCACAAGGGGGATGATTAGGCTCATCAGAGGTGATTGTGTATTCTGTAGGAGGCGCAAACACAGCACACACACCACTTAAATCAAAGCCTCCTCCTGTCTTCCTCTGCAACACTTCCAGTTTCAATTCATACTTTAAATTATTCACAGGCACATGTAATTAATGGCTAGTGAATTTATATCATATGGCTAAGCAAAGTATTAATGTTTTTTTATTAAAGGGCTCCATCAAGGTGCAGCAGGCCTTTCAGGGGCCCAGAATAAATGTTACTGTAATTACTCAAGGAGGAAATGGATAGAAACAGTCTGAAAGCATATTCTTGTAATATGGCGCTCGGAAACTCAACACAAATTAGATGTGTGAAAAATGTCAGTTGTCCAGCAGTGGAGATGTGAGAAAAGGAATTAAAAAGTGATGAAAAGGAGGTTATGTCCAACATCACACAAACATGAGAGACACTTGAGTTTCTGTGCTGCGCCACGACCCGATCGGTATTCCCTACAAGCAGTCACAGTTAAAAACAAAACTTCAGGTCAAACTTCAGACCCGTCCGCTCAGACATGGGTCAGCCTTAAATTATTCAGCCAGAGAGGGAAGCAGAGACTGGCAAGATCAAGGAAGTCTAGCGAAGCTAGTTATACGCCAGAGAGCCGGTGGTGCCCACTTCTTACGCAGTAAACACCAACCATTTCCAGGCAACAGACACTTGTTTACTTAATTCCCCACAACCGGCACAGATGTTTTGAAAAACAGAAAATATTTCTTGTGCTTCATGTTGACACATGGGTGAAGTGTCTGTGCTTGACTTTGATCTCACTGATCAGTCAGTCGGTTTGATTTGGATGGATTACACTGGTTTGGATGCAGCTCGTTGGAAAACTGTGGTAATTCATTCAGCTGCTGAGCCCATAGTACAAACACAAACAAACAGTTCAGATAGATGGAAAATGGACATTTCCTGAGCAAAAACCTTTCAAAGTGTTAACTTGTGCTGAAAGGGCACCCTTGTCGTCAATGGTGGCACCATTACCAGATCTCCCATTCATGCTGTCACAAAACAAAACCTGTTGGTCAGTAGAAAGAGCTTTTTTGTGTAGTTTGGTATAGAATACCATATGTTTTCAAATGTATGAGAATTTCCCACTCTATTTTTCTGAGTTCAGATGATGCAAACCCTTTTACATCCACAAATTTAAGAAAATAAGCATGCAGAAAGCAGACTGCCTCTCCAAATATTAGTGGGACTGATTCAGTAATTCACTCATAAAGAGCTCCAACCAACTATCGAGTGCATAGACATCACCCTAATTTTCTGTGTGAAATTAATTTTTTTTATTACTTTTATGTAATATATAAAATCAGTTTGCTATATAATCAGTTTGCCACCAGTGAAGAGCTCACAGCATTGGCAGCATGCACATCCATAGGCATATTGAGAAGAAGATATTTGAAAATATATATTTTTGCGAAATGGGCTTTCAGCTACATTTTGCCCTAGAACCCTGCATGTCCTTCCAAAGCAATCTCTTCAAATGACACCAAAAAAATTTGGTGATAATCTGTGAATTTCCATGAGAAATAAAGCTTGTAAATATTGAACTGTTTCCTTGAAATTCTATGTAAATTTCAGATAGATCAGTGTCACTGCTGTAAACGTTTGCACTTCTTCTGAAATCTTTCACTCCTTAAGCTTTATTCATGATGATGAGGGATCCTGAGATCTTCACATGGTTGTGGAAAAGAATGAATATTAACATGACTAAAGGACACATGTATGCTCAGTTCTTGGGTGAGGAAACATTACATGTTTCCTTTGTCCGATTCTGTATGCCTCCTTGTTCCAGTCCACCTCATTAATTCCAACTGGAGTCCATTTCAATAAGTACATCTCTCTCTCCTTTTCCATTACAGTGCAGCTGTCCCTCCCTCTCTTTCCCCAGTCATAGCTGGGGTTAACATGCTAATTCCGTTTTATGAGCTCTGACTGAGCCCACTCTGCTCCACTTACACGTGTACAACAATTATTACATCGCTTCTTTTTTTTTTTCACCATAAAAAATTCAGCACCCTGAGTGTCATGTCGGCGAAACCTGAAAATTTATTCAGTGAATAGAATGGTTAATTTCTCAAAGGAAAAAAAAAAAGGAATGACCTAAAAATAGAGATTTACTGTGAGATTCTGCATTTAAATGAGCCATACCTGTCTGATGGCCTGGCTGAGAAATCCATTTGTGTATGAAAAGCGGTAAAATACCCTACTGACACAGAAAATTATATTAAAATACAATGTGGGACATTGTATCTTCAAAGCTATTTTTCTATTTGAAAAGACCCGTCTCTTTTGAATTTTCTTTTTGACTCAAATTATGAGGTTGAGTCACAATAAAGCAAAATATTCATGTCGTTTTTAACATCTGTATGATTGATTAATCATTTCCTGTTTGTACAAAGATAAAGACTGCTGAAGTTGTTTCTTACCTACTTGAACAAACGGTAAAATAAAGGGGTATCTGGTTTGAAAACCGGGGCTCCACTGTGGGACAGATGGTAGCACTGTTACTTTCCAGTAAGAAAATTTTGGATTCAAATTAAGTCTTGTAATCTTTCTGAAAAGAATTTGAATTTGCTAAGATACTCCCAGAACAAGACAATTATTTGAACTGGTCTCTCCAAATTACATTGAGGTATGATTGTATGTGGGAATGGTTTCTTCTCCTGTGTATCTCTGTCCTTGTGACAGACTGTCCAAGGTGTACCCCGCCTCTTGCTCAATGACCAGTGGAGATCAAACTCGCCACCCCCTTACCTCTCTATATCCACAGACACAGTGCAAGGATAAATGTCTCCAGACCAAGGGTTTGATTTTATTTTGCAGATAATGTGGTTATGATGCTATTTCTACTACCACTAGATATGCACACACACATTCATTTTAAACAGGTCGTATATTATGTATGTGCAAAAGTCCAAACACTGAAAACTGGATCCGCAGGGAGAATCAGGTGAGCTTTATAATTCTGCTTATCTATGACGATGATGAAACACAGTAATCATTCAGTGAAACTTGATTAAAAATTGGTACTCAAGTGTTGTCTTGATTTCTTTGTGTTAAAAGTCTAAGCCTATTGAAGGTAAAGCTTTTTTTTATTTTTTTTTAACTACATGTCTTTCCTAATATCAAAGCAAATATCAGAATGTGCATGTGGATTTATTGGGGGCAGTCAGTTGTAGCCCACTCATGTAATGAAGCGAATGCACCAGACGAGTGGTCAGAGAGGCCCCGGCAACTTAATGACAGCCAATATCTCCAAACCCGGCTTGAAGGAAGGCTGGAAACGTTTGCTCAGGAGACTCATTGGGTGTTTCAATCTCACCACAAATCCATTTTTATGTTTTCCTTCTGATTTATGGCCTTATTTTAACTGTCTCCCACATGCAAATGCCTGGCGACCGCTCTAGAAATATACATAATGTGATTCTCAGGGTCATCCCTCCAGCCTGTCAAGTTGAGGAGGTGCATTAAGAGTTTGGGGGAGGTGCAGGGAGCGATTGGAGGGGGATCAGAGGGACTCTGATTATTTTCTTCCGGCGGTCCTAGGTGAAAGGAGAAGGTGGCTCTCATTAGGTCCTGGTCATACATTCATGACTCTTTTATGACTATTATACTTATCCACACATAAATCCCTCCAGGCAAGATGTGAATTAACTTATCAATAAGATAGCCATATATTAAAATCTAGAATCTTTATGGCTAACTCTCTGTTTTCAGTAACTGAGAGTCTATTTGGCCTGAAATAAATTTGATTAATTTTATATTCTGTAAAACCTGTGTCCATCCTGGAAGTCTCCTCTCGATTCACCCAGAAAATACTGATTTGAAAATGATTCCTGGGCAGGTAATTGTGATCATATATCCTGACACGTGTAGAGGAACTTTATTAAAGATATCTGTCACGCTGGCTTCTCTGCCCGTCTCTCTGCATGGACATGACAAAGTAGATCCATCAATTAAGCCCCAGCAATTGTATTTGGTGGGATATTAGTCAGCCTTTATATTTTCTTTCACATTATTTCACACATTTTTCACACATTGGAATATGTTAATGAGGAGGTCCAGACAGTTCCACCAATGTACCTATTTCCAAGAAATGTTCACACAATTGGAGACAGACAGTTACTTTCATACAATGTCAATGCCAACTTGTCTAAAATCTTTACCTGATTGACTGATTCATTTTGTTTTCACAAGCTTTTCATTCCAATTTGAAATGTAGGGCTAAAGCTTCTTAAATAAAAAAAAAATTTAACCCCTAAATGCCATAGACCCATCAAACTCTCTGCTTGCCTTGCTTCATGCTCACCCAAAGCCCTGTCTTTGTCCATGTGGTGAAACAATGTCTTTGTTCATTGTTTCACCTCATAAATTCTGTGGCATTCAGCAACAAATCCTCTTTGACCAAAACACTGTTTGTACATCAAAGTGTCCTGTCTTTAATGGGTCACTGTTAATCTCAGAATCATTTTTAAAGAGCAGGAAGATGAGAAATACTTCAGAATCCTGGCAGCTGATACCCACCTTATTTGTATAACCTAAAAAGAAAATTGTGTTTCTTGTTTTCAGGTCAACTTTTGTCAGTCTCTCATAGAGCAAATATAGCTGATAGTTTATAATGGAAAAAGTAACCTAATACTAACTTAATCTGTGGATAGACCAAATATATAATTGTTATGTTAATTTCCTAAGTTCTCCTCATTTTGTCATGTAATTTCCCCTTTATAACAGCTTTACTACAGATTTGTAGAAACTGGAAAAGCAATGCCAATTTTTATCTAAATGATTATCATAAGCAGAGTTTGAGGATTTGCTTTATTCTTCTTTAAAGCATTATGCTCTCTTAGTCACTAAGAGTTATTTTGAAGACATTTAAGCCAAATTCAATTATTGTCACAGTTTCTCCCATCATGATGCTTGTAGATCAGAACAACTTTATTGGGAAGCAGTCCTGAGGAGCTGCAGTTTAAAAGTCTTCATGGCAACCCCAATCAGAATCCATGACAGCCGAGTCCATGTAGGAACTTTAACAGAGCTTGTTGTTCTCGTCATCTCACAGATGCCTCGTTGTCATTCAGCAGCCACCCAACATGTCACGGCGGTCCGGCGCAGCATACGCAAGTCACTTCAGAGCATCAACCACCGAGGCCCAGATGTTCCCCAGCAGCTGACTGAGGGAAAGCGTGACATGTCCAGTCAAAGATGCAGGATCCTCCATGTTGGCCAACACCTGCCTTTACAGCTGCTCCGCCTCGGGTTCCGACTCGCTGCATCCACACAACTTTGGGAAGGAGGTGTTTGAAAGCTCCATCCAGCAGTGAAGTTGTCAGTCTCACATATGGCTGTGGGATTAGATGAAATGAACAATTTTATGTAGTGGAGATGAAGGGGAGGAGAGTATACAGTCTAATGTTTCTGTCCACAAAAAAATACTTGATACTCTCAATGCTTTACTGTGTTTTCTATCTGTTTGGGCAATATTTAAATGCTTAGTTACTCCAGGACATGGCTGATTCAGCTTAAGTAATCCACATTTGCTCATGCATTTCTGGGCAACAAAACATTAATGTGTTTCATAAATCTCACTCTGCTAAAAAAAACAATGTTTTTGATGTTGTTATAGATCATCAAAGCTCTAAAACACTGAACATGATGCACTCCTTTGCAAGTAATTATATTACTTTATATCGTCTTATTTGGAAGAGGTTTCTAATAAGATTTGTTTCTTTACAAGATTTTTAAGGAGGATTTTCAAACGGGTTGAGGTTTTGGAAATGCCACTCCAGAAGTGTAATGATGACCTGCTTTATCCATTCAAAAGTTTGTATTTTTGTGGACATTGTCTGACCTAAAAGTTGTTGGACTGTGTCGAAACTAATCTGAAGATTGGCAGAGGAAACCTTCTAAAAGGTAATTTAAAAATTGAACAAACTTGACTGCATTGCAAGTTTGTAAAGCAAATCCCAAATGGAAGAAAAGTAATAAAGAAAAAAACATCTAAAATGACATTCTGACATTATTCTGGTTGCTTGACCAAGTCATATTTGAACTGTTTCACAATCTGATTTGTTGCTATGATGCTCCTGGACATACTTTAAGGTGCAAAATGCAAATGATCTGTCAAGAGTTCAGCCCATGTTGTTTTACTTCTTTCACCCAGACTGTGTCCCCGTGAGCTGCTTACTGATTGCTGCCTCATGATTAGTTTAGCAACATACTTTACGTTTTAATTAATATCAAGAAGATCTCAGTAAACAAAAAGATGATGCAGCCTACATCAGTGGACACGTCCCCGTCACATTGAATTACTGAGAAGTAAAACGGGTCACAGAGATGTCGGGGTGGGGATATGGGGAAGAACCAACCATGTACAAAAAGTGTAGGGAAATCGTCTGCTAGAGATGTACAGGCAAGCTTCATGCTTGACAGCACCAGTCAAAAATCTGTCCATCCATCCATCGTCATACCTGTTTGTATATACAGGGTACAGAAGGGGCAACCCATACTGATGCCTATATAAATCAGATTTTACATATTCATTAAAGAGAATATTTCAAGTGTTTAGCTGAAGCTAATAAAAACCCAAAATAAACGGGAATATTACATAAGATAAAGGATTTTGAAGGCAGAAAAGTCAACCTTTTCTGCTTTTAGAAGCTTTTCTACAAGCTCAAAGCTGGGTTTTCTTTTCTTTTCTATGAGTAAATGCACTGATGCAGAATTAAATAAAGATGATCAGTCTGTGACTTTTGGTAATGAGAAATCTCAGGTTGCTGTAATAGATGCCTTTGCCTTGTCTGCATTGTCTCATATATCATCCCACATCAATTACTTTTGTAACCACATTTTTTCTTCCACTGAATTTTACATCAATGCCTTTTGATAAAGCACTAGGGAGAGGTTTATTTTTGACTAATTTGGTTCTGAGTTTACCTTTAGCAATCTACCCATCTACCTATTAGCTGTAACTGTAAGTCCATGTAGGGCTGCATGGTCAGAGGGCAATGGCCGCCATACACCCTGATCAGGTCACTCGTCGATCAAAGATAACATATAGACACACAACACAGAGAGCTATGTACACACACTCTCATACCCAAGGGCAATTTACAGAGATGATTTACACTGAGTCAGGGTTGTAGGAGGAAGTTGGGATACCTGGAGAGAACCCATGGATGCACAAGGAGAACATGGACAAAGACCTCAGGTTTGAAATTTACTTTATAAATAAAGTTTATTTTTGCTAAATTTGCTCCTAAAGCACAAGTCCGGTTTTAGTCTTCACCTTCTCAATTAGAAAATTAAACAAAATTGTTTGTCTTTCCAACATAACAAAGAATATCAATCATTCTGGTTCAAATTGAACACACAACCACTCCACTATATATAACAGTCATATCTGTAAGTGTGCTCTTTCTCCTTGCAGATGAAGAGTTATTAGAGCACATGAGCACTGTCCGAGACATGCAAATGGAGCCGGTTGCAAATAGAATTTCTACAATATCAAGCCTTGTTAGAGCGGGAGCAGCAAAGCACTAAGGACAATCAAGACACCTTGTCACTTGCTTCTTTTTTTATCTCTTGCCTCCTTGTGAAGAAAAAGCACTTTGAATCTGCTAGTTTTTCTCTTGCATTTACATAACAAAGCCCCCAAGAATAAGGTAGATGTGATGAAGCAGCCTCCTCTGCTGCGTCTGAACACCCATCAACATGCTTCAGACACACACGCTAACAAACACAGAGGGAGGCGTATGCGTGCACACACATATCCTCATGTATTGTCTCCTGCTTTTCTCTCAGTAAAAGTATCTGACAACCAAAACCCAAAAGATCTCCGATGCTTGGCTTCACAGCGTGGATACGCAGTCAGCAAAATAAATTGAAAGCATTAAGAGAAAGTCAAAAAAGTGAGAAACTGGAACAGAAAACAAAATAACCTCTCTGCACCAACAACTCCCTCCACAGCCACCTACATATAACCCCCCACCCACTGCACAACCTTCCTCCATCCCACCCTCAGCCCAGCACTGCTCCCCACTCAGAAAGAAACAGGATGAAATGACATTATGCATATGAAAATGTCCAGAAAGATGTTTGATTTATGTATGCATTAGATGCAAATTCTATTACGGGACACAAGGCGGGCTGCAAGATTTCCCACTGAACACTTGGCTGCCCTGATCAAACCCCATCTCATTAATTCAGACAAGGGGGGAAAGATAGAAGGAGTGAAAGAGGAAAAAATTGGAAGAAATTTACAACCCAGACACAGATTTAAAAAACTGAAAAAAGGAGGTATAGTGGGTTGGTGTGGGAGAGGGGGAAATGATGTCAGTGTTTGGACCAAGAGCCTGACCAGTCAACAAATAAGATGGTATGCATTTACAAAAAAGAACAAAACTAGATCAACTTCTATTGAAGCTACATCCATGGAAACATGAATATCATTTCTAAGAATATATAAATTAAATTAACTCTCCACTGGGGTCATGTCTAAAAACTGTCATCAACTATGATTTAAAGACAGTTAGATTTTAAAAGTTAGCCATACTTCCCATTTTTATAGTGGGCATGTGTTCTGTCACAAACAGTTTTTGGAAAAATGAATAAAACTTCACTTGAATAAAACAGATGAATTGTCTGTTGTAGCTGTTTTAAGAAGTTAGAAATCACTCAAACTGCAAAGGCATATCTTCATGGGAGACAATGCCATACGATTTATGTTGCCATTTTCTCTGTATACTAAAGAATTAGATAAATTAAGCTGATTAAGGGCACCTTTGTAGAAAATTAAATTTACATGGAATACACAGTAGCCGTTTCACATAAAGTATATATATCTGGATAATGGGCAGAAGCCTGAAGAAAAGCCATAGAAGTAAGGGGTCAACATTTAAACTCCACGCAGAAAAGTGGACTTTCTTGCTGCACAGAAATAGAGCTAACAACTATAAACATCAAAGTGGCAATCAGCCAAACAGAGATACAATTAAATAGTCATTCTTGATCTTATGTGATGAGCTCCATAGTTTCCACAAATGTCTAGGAGATGTACTGTAAATGGCTCAATCTTAAATCTGGACAAATCAGTTGATCTACTGAAAGCCAACAGAGATCTCTTGTGACTGTGATGTCTGACAGATGCCTATAATGTACAGTAACATTTAGGAATATTTTCTAAAGCTCTAAAAATGTTTATCCAGTGTCAAAAAAATTACCAAAAATTTACAAATCAAAAGTGTGGTATGTCTTTAAAAAAAACTGTGTTTAAAAAATCAACTCACCGTTGGTGCCACCTCTGAGTAAGACATGCAGTTTGTTTAATCCTCCAAACAAACGGAAGCCTCTGCCTGCGTTACTTCTGTGGCAGAAGGAAAATCAAACTGTACTAACCACATGACATACTGCATTAACGTAAAAGCGGCTTCCCAGCAGCGGTTACACCACTATTTCTAAACTAATGGCCTGTTAATATCGACTCTGTTCTTGGCATGTATAAGAAGCTGATATGAAACATGCTCATTTCTCAAAATGTCAACCTATTTCAGATGATCCACTTACAGGAATGCATGCATTAGGAAGCTCACCACAGTTTCTTTTTAACTTCAGAGAAACTGCAGTAAGCAGCAACTGCCATCCTGATGAGACTAAAAGATAATCTGAGGTTAGCACATACCAGTCTGCCAAACTTATGACAGAAAAGTTTATTAAAGTTGTGCAAAAATCATTACAAACATGTTTCTGTTGAGCTTAACATTTCCATCGGTTCATGTTTCCATTCACAATATGTGACATCATATCAACTCTGTTCACCTCTCAGGATGGTCAGGCAATTGAAATGGGAGAAAAGTAAAAATGGGAACCTCTCCGCCTCTCTTCCTCCATCACTTCCTCCCACAGCCCTCTGTATGATTGAGGTCAGACAGAAAATTCTTCCCTGGCCTAACTAATGTGATTGCATCAGAGCAATCCCCTTAAACCACATCACAGGCCTGATCTGCATACTAATTGGGCCTGCTCCGTCCTTGACACAGACCTTGGGAGGAAGAGGCCTTCAATTTCCCCCCTTCGGGGCGGGTGAGGAGGGTGTGTGTATATGAGTGAGACGAAGCAAAGGGGTTACAGGAGAAAAAAAAAAATTCAACGTCCATCCATTGCTTACATTTCCATGCAAAGATGCCCCCGCCCTGCATAACCTCCTCCCTAACACATGGTACACCCAGCCGCGCAGCCCTCCTCACCCCCCATCACCCCTATCTTCTTTCTCTATGCATCAATGCAAATTATAACAATGGCCGGGGCTTTATTTGGTGGGGGTAAGCCTGCGTGACCTTCTGTGACGGGGAGCAGCAGAGACAAAAGGCCATTTTTCTCTGAATAAGCACACGGACAGCAGCATCTCCCCATCCAAGGCAGGAGGGTAGGTGGTGGAAGGGGGGTGGTGGTGACAGATAGGGGCCAAATCCAAAAGAGGCAAATGTGAAGATTTTTTTTAAAGTAAAAGAGGGCAGAATAGAAGTAAATGCAGACCGATGCGGAAGGATGTGTAGGCTGTGGCCCTTTTAGAGGCTGCAGCGCCGGGCCAGACAGCAGAGAAATGGGAGAAATTGACACCTTTTATATTCATGTGGAACCACAAATGTCTGGGACTTTAGGGAGAAATGCATGTTTTAAAATAGCTTTTACTTTTAGTGGCTGTTTTTTTTTAATGTAAACATTTTTATTTAGTAATAAAAACCTATTCCTCCATTTCGGCTATGCAACAGTGAGGAGTAATGACTTAAACCAACTGCACTGAAATTAGTCATCATGTCATCAACAGCATTTCGGTTTGCATCACATTTGCATCTTGGCCTGAACAGAAGAGATATCTTTGACAATACAAAGTTGATATGTGACAGTTTTCTCAGAACAGAAAATGACCATATAAAATTCAGCTGATTCTGGTCAGAAGCTTAAATCTCATTGCATCTCCTCTAAAAAAAACTTTTACTCCTGTATTTGGTCCATGATGTGAAATATGACCCTTTGTGTTCAATGTGTGATAATACATATCTTTTAAGATAGATTGAGCTGTGAAAAACGATCACATTTCACTGTTCAATTTTATGTAAATATATACATGAGTCTTTCATGTATATATTTACATGACATCGAAGCAACGTTTAGTTACATCTTGTGATTAGTAAGACACTTGTGGCTGTATACAGAAATCCACTCAGACAGAAATGTTAATATTTCCCTCCCTCTGGTCTGCTTCCACTACTTAGATTGAGAAATGGCAAAAAACTCCAGGATGAAAATTGCAAAGTTGCTGTTCATAGAGGAGGCTTTTTATAAAAAGGTGTAGTATTTAAATGCATCAAAGTCTTTTCTTGCCTTCTGTAACTAATTTCTCCTTTCAGATCAACTCCAAACAAACACCATACGTAGTCCACTGTTTCTTTTAAAATTGTGGAGTTCAAGTTTCGGTCTTTTCTTTCAGTTTTTTCTTTTTGGAGACGCACTGTGTTTTTTTTTCTTTTGTATAATATCAAGAGACATCAAGGAACCTCAAGAGGCCGGGAAGCGGCAGAACTGTGTCCTCATGTTAAAGTCTCACACAGTTGCAGATGTGAGATTTTCTCGTTCCTATTGCTACAAAGAACAGCACTTGACTGTTTGGTCCTTTTCAGATTAGCTTAGTTTGGGTTAGTTAAGATTATTGATTTGCTACAAACATAATTTGAAATATAAAAGCAAAGCAGGAACAAATTTGATCAGACACAGAAAACAAACGGAAGTTAAAACTTTTTGTCAGAAAGTGAAGACTAAAAGTAAAAAACATCTTCACTTTCCTAAGTCTTTTTCATTTTCATCTCAAATAAAACATAAACATTCCCATCCCAAATTCAAAAGTACAATATTCTCTGTCTTAGTTTGATATGATAACAGCCAGAGTTTGTATCCCATGTGACAGAGAACTACAAGGAGCAAAC
This sequence comes from Poeciliopsis prolifica, assembly GCF_027474105.1. Classification (NCBI taxonomy): domain Eukaryota; kingdom Metazoa; phylum Chordata; class Actinopteri; order Cyprinodontiformes; family Poeciliidae; genus Poeciliopsis; species Poeciliopsis prolifica. Next base: position 13,371,156 of record NW_026562388.1, read on the forward strand.
CTCACTGCACTCCCTCCTCATCTATATATTTCACCAAAATAACTTCTTAATGTCATGTTTTAAATGAAACCATGCTATCACTCAAACTATCCTATTGAATACACAAACTCCTTTTAGTTATACAGACACACTGCTTTTTTAAAGTTCAATTTCACCCCCAAAGAAATATTGGTTATTACCTAAAAGTCTATTCTGTCTTGCCCTGACTATAGTGTTTGAAATTTTAAATTTGATCCAATCGACAAGTTTCAAAGTTTAAAATAAATTCACGAGTTAATTTCCTCCTTCCTAAATCATTTAAAATAACAATACCTCTTTTTGTGTAATGTCAATAATGGTTGCAGGTTTACTACCTCAGACTTCCACATAACTCTGGTAGTTACTATGTAAAAGTAAAGTACAAGTAAATTGCAAAGAATATTAACTGATTTATGATCTGGCATACTACTTTTTGCAATTTTCAGTTTTGCATGTCTTACTTAAGGCTTCCAGTAGATATTGTGGTCTGCTGTTACACCCAGAAGTGTGTTTATATATTCTTGTGAAATACACAAGTTGTCAATAGTTATGAGTGTGTTCTATCCCCCAAATAAACATTTCTAAATATTAGTTTGGTTTCATTAAGATTTAACAATATTCTTTTAAGCTGTCAAATTCATGACAGTATTACTGTTGTAACTGTCGCTGAATATTTGTCCTAGAACAAAAAATCTTTATTGATATACAAGATAAAGTTCAGGACCTAAAACCGATCCACGTGAGACACCACAAGTAATCTCAAAGAAGTTTCATCTATGCTTAACCTTTTTGCATGAAATGGTGCCTATTTATAACCTGGCTTTCTATCTTACTTCCTAAATGTCATGACATATTGTGGCTAAAAATATTCCTGTTTTTTTACATTCTTCTAATTATTCTGTCATTTCCTTTATTATCATTCAAGTTGATACCAAAACCATAATGAACATCTCTTAAAAATGTGTTTTTCAGTTGAGTTACCAGCTGAATTAATACTTTTTTAAGGAACTGACAAAGTGTCACCACTATTAAAATTACTGTTATATTTGTCCACAGTCTTGTAGAAATTACATGTTCTATGCTTCTACAAATATCTGTACTGTGGACATGTAATTCATGTTTTTTTTATTATTATTATTATTTTAATAAGGATAAATGAAAACGATACTATTAGGTGTTCTGTTAGGGACAGAGCTTTTTGTTTCTCCAGCTGTTCTTATAGGGATCATTTTGTCTGAGAGCTCAGCGGGTTTAATCTAGCTCCGATAATTTCACCACGCCTTGTAATGGGGTCCCTGAAGACAAACCTGCGCTTGTTTTCACGGAGCTGGAAAACCTTTTAACCAACACACCATCCTGCGCTGAGCGGGAGCTATTTTAGCATCCCGCCTTCTGCCCCTGGGACCAGACATTACACAGTCACCCCCCGCCAAACGTTCCCCACACAAACAAGAACCCTGCATCCACGCACAGGCCTCAGCCTCATGCACTTCCTCTTAATGTCTGGCAATTTGCCAGGTTGTCACTGGAAAAGTAAGTGTTGATTTCAGTGGCAGAGGTACGCAAAGCAGAAAGGAAGGCAAACTTCAGAACAATGAAACACTCCTTTGGAGTTTTTTTTTTATTATTATTTTACCTTTTCTTCCTCACCTCCTCCTCCTCTGGAAAAGGAGAAAGGTGTCAAGTTTGTGACAAGTGAATTGTTTTTTTCTCCGCTCCCCCGCCCCCCGTGCTGTGAAGGCGTCTGCGATGGAAAGTTTGGGGAGTTGCGTTCGTAGATAGTTTGACCTACTTAGGTTAACACTGAACACCAGCAGCTCCTGCAAACAACACACATGGAGAAAATTCATACAGAGCTTTTTTTTTTTTCTTTACCATAAACTAAAATCTAGATATTTTCTGTTCTATGTCTTAATGGTCCTTCAATTTTCTATAGAAGTTCTTCTCTGGAGCAAAAAGAAAAAAAAGTTTTTTTTCAAAATGGATCAGGGGTAATTATACTTTAAAATGTTTAGCTTTCCTAATTATGGGAATCTCTTGTGTGACTTAGACTTAATGTGATTTTTATCCTGTGTACATTAGTACAAGCAGCAGAGAGCAATCTAATGACTTTTTTGGGTGCATAAGTGGGCACATCAATTAATAACTGAAAACCAAAGTTAAAAAAACAAAAAAACAAAAAAAACAATACCCTGCAGCACCCAGTAACAGAAACAATGCTTTTTGGAGAAAAAAAAAAAAAAACTAAAATAAAAGCAACAGCAAGATAACACATTGTTCATGACCTTTAACGTAAAAAGTATTTCTACATTTGAGACATGAATATACTAGGGTGATCAAAAGTACACTCAGTATTGCTTTAAATGTCCCTGTGAAACTGCAAAGCTGCTATAAATTTACTGTTCTGTTTAAATTTCCCTTTTGAAGTCCAAAATGTCTAAAAACTGAAATGTACATCTTGATAAAACTAGTTCTTCTTCAGCAGACACCTCAAGTAAAGACTTTAAATCTGCAGTTATCAAGTGATGAGTGAAGAAGGTATGTTCCAGTAAGCCACAAACTGAAGTAAACTTTAAACACAGATGTTGTTAATTGAAATAAAAATGAGAAATTAGAATCTAAAGTCGTTATAATCTTACGACTGCCTCAGGCTGTTTCAATTCAAACTTGTCAAAGCTCATTTGTATCTTCTTTATGCATGCAAAAGTATAATATTGTAGACAAAATTACTTGATAAAAAAGAGAGATTTGATGTAAAGATTTATCTGAACCCAAGGAGAGATGATTTATATTCAAAAACACACCTGGAACATTTTAATAAACTGAAAATGTTATTTTTTAAATGTTATAACACCTGCTGTTTTCCACTTGCTAATTATTTATAAAAATCACAATACTCTGCGTCTCTAAGGTACTTCTCATGCAAATTATAGTCAGATGTTTTTTGTTGTTGTTGTTGTTGTTTGTTTTTGTTCTTTACCAAAAAGTAAAATAAAATGTACTTTTGTTATTTATTTTTTTTTCTTCCAGCTTTTATAAGTCTGCAGTGTTTAAAGATTTAAACACATATAACAATGTTTTAAATTAGCACTGGGTTCCTTCTGATTTAAAAAAGCAAAGAAGCTGCAAAAAAAAATAGTAATGCTTATAAGATTTAAAGGATCAGATAAAATTACATAATTATTAGGTGTGATTTATAACTGTAAATTATTTAGAGTTCGTAATCATTATTTTTTTCTGTCAAAGACCAGACCAGTCTTTCTTTAAATGTCAAAAGATTTTTTTAAACTAAAGGATAAAAAGTCATGTCAAATATTTTCTCTTAGTACCGTAATTAATTTTATATCATGACACAATGTACAGCGAGAGGAAAAGAAACTGCTATTTTGGGGGTCTGGTTTCCAAGTCTCCTTGATAATCTTCAGTGTTTTCATCGTCCTGGGTCAACAGCTGCCAGGAGGACAGCTTATAGCAAATTCAGCTTAAGGTAAGATTATGCAATGGTCAGTGAAAAGACAAAACCCAAAAGCTCAATCTCAGAATCTACAGCACCAAGTAAAGATGTTAAACCCAAAAGTTACAGCCAGGTCATATTATTTCCACATGAAAAAGAATCAAATCCCCAGCAGCCCCAACAGAGTGACTGGAAAGGAAGTAATCAAAGAGTTATAATGACCAGACAACAGTTTAGATACCATATTGTGGTTTAACATAAATAAATGTTAGCAAATTATTTAAACTGAAGCAATACAAGAAAGAGTGGATCAAAATTTCTGATCTGATGTAAGACTCTTAAGGTCAGACATGGTTATTGGTGCTATGATTGGTAATTAATTAATGGGAATTATTATATAAAGACTTCAGACTACATGAGGATACATAATAATGTTTAAGAGTCTAAAAAGTCCTTGTTTGAAGTCTTTTTGAAGGTTAAATGGTCAAACTTTTTCAGCTGAAGAATGCGTCTTTTTGGTTGTGACAGGCAGATCAGACCTCTGATTGGTTCTGAGCGTCTTCACAAGGACCGGCTTTGCTCTTCTTTTCTGTTTGTGTTTCTGTGTTTCCTCCCCCTACCAGCAGAAGGTTTTGATGTCCCATTAAAGAGGCCTCACAGACATCAGACCAGTCACACAGAAACAGAAAGCGGGACTCAGGGGACACGCAGGATGTTCATCATTAGAATTTGGTGCCACTCACTCAACTCCTAACCACTGCGGTGGAAAAAAAAAATATTAAAGCAAAAAACAACTTGAGAAATCTTTGGGTGGAGAAACAGAACAGGGAATGGCTCAAAGGGAAGGGTGGGGACTGGAGCGTGGAGAAGGCGGGAGGGTGCACTTAGAGATATTTAAAGGCGAAGGAGATGGGCTTTGTTAAAGATGCGATTCCCCTGGGTTCCCCTTGTACAGGCGAAGGGATCTGAGAAGCACGACGCTCCTGTTCCAGCATCTTCTCCTTTGCTGGGGGGGAGATTGGATGGTGTGTAATTATACTGCGAGGGCTTTCAGGGCCCTGACATACCTGTCACCTAGGAAGGAGAGAGACAAGACATCTGCATATCTTTTAGTTCTTACTTCAGAATATGGAAACTTGTCCTTTCTCGTTTGTCTCCAGCGATTGTGATTTTCCTTTCCTTTTTTTTTTTTTTTTTTGTTTTGTTTTGTCTTTTACTTCCTTCTCCTTTCACTTGCCTGAAGAAGCTTGTTTGAAAAGTTCACGGTTCGTTCACGGCTCTCGTTTGATGACTTTCAGGAGGAAAAAAGTGGTAGCAAGTGAGGAGCTTTTGATTTGAGAAATGGTTACTAATGAGAGGAGATAATCATTGTGTGAGTTGTCAAAGATTCAAATGTTGTTTGAACAGGTTCATTTTATCTTTTGCACAATAACAAATTAAACTTAATAAGCGACAGTGATAATCAGACATGAATCCTAATACGAAAAAACAATAAAGAATATAAAAAAGTGCTCTTCCAACATGTTAAAAATCAAAACAATAAACCTACCTACCTACACAAACTAGAAAAACAATCAGAAGTTTTGTTTCTGCTAATCATGGCCTTGATTAATGGTATACATGCAACTTTTAGATGTGTTCCCTGTCCAATACTACTGAATCAAAAGTCTGAACTACTTCCTCTGTATCAGTTACTGTAAGTTTTCCAAAGGACTGCTAATGTCCAGATCATTTTATTCAAGTGTTTAAGCACAGAAACATCTACAATTTACAGGACACCAGTCTTCCAGGACTGCCCTTGAAGACCCTGTTCTAAAGTTTCTTGACTCTTAGTACTTCTAAGTCGAACTTGTATGTTTTTGGAAGCATTTTATCATTTTGGAATCTATAAAGCCGGCTGTGAGATATGTTGCTATTTGTGTATATGTACAATTTTACTTCTATTTTTCAGACTTCATTTGCCTTTCCAGTGTTCTGGTTGTTAATACATTTAGTGAGTGCTGCGAAACAAATCCTTTTGACGGTCAATATAAAGCAATAGCTGCACTCAAAATTAGTAGGTGTTGAAATTGGAAACCTACGACACTCTAAAACCTTCAGCACCACATATTCACATATTTGACATTTGACATTTTGGAGTTTGTATGTAAAATGCAACCTCTCTGGATTTCCCACAATATTTTCAAACTTGTGTACCAATGATTGTTTAAAATTCAATGCAGTATATTGTGTTATCATTCCACCCTGGAGAAAGAACAATTCACTAGAAGTCTGCTATTAAAATTAAATTCATGCCTAAGAGGTGAAGACAGAAGTGGATCTGTATGTTATGTGGAGTCGAGCTGCATTTGAAGCCGTGAGTCACATCAGAATCTGAACTTGTGCATTAACATTTATTCAGTTCAGTGATGTTTTCAAGAAGTAAACTCTCCCTCCTCCTTACAGCGGTAAAACAACACTTCCCTTCTTAGGTTTGTCAGAAACAAACAGCTGCACGAAAGTGTGAGGCATAAGCTTCCAACAATTGTTGGGTTTTTGCATGTACCAGACTATAAAGTGGACCCCTCTGTGATCCCTTTCATGTCTAACAGCAGGGTAGAAATGTTAAATCTCAGCAGCATCTTTTTACACATTCAGAAAAATGTCCTAAGCAAGATTCCTATCTTAATACCTGAAGTTGGTGCAAAACGAACTGTAATTTTAATCAAATCTCTGCCTCATCGGTGTGACGCCGCTGAGTGCCATTGAAGCTTGAAATCCATGTTGTTGGGGGCTGTGAGAAAGGGACTCAGCGGGTGGTGTCTCACAGTGTAATTATCCCTCACTTACAGGTATTTCTGTTGCCACAGTCATTATCTTCCCATGTAAAGAGGAAATCAGTTTGTACAGATGTATATAAGGAGTGGGAGATGGCCTGGAGGAGAAGACAACAGCAGAAGAAAGGCCTGTTTGGAAAAATGGAGGATAGATAGCATTTATTGGTCTGCGTATGGGGCTTGTTTGTTTGTTCGCCTGATTGGCTGAAGTTAGGGCGACGGTGCGTTGGACCGAGCAGCTCAATGAAAAATGTGTCTTTGAATCCAACTCATTATTGAGTTTTATTACTGTGTTCCAAACCAGAGCATGGGATCTTTTTTATGGACTTAATAAAATACAGTCTGTGGGGCAGCTGTCCACCATGGCTCCTCTTTTTTTCATGAGATTATAAATGTAAAAACCCAAAGCCATGTTCTTTAGCCACACTTCTGTGGCCGCAATTTAAGTTATTGGTACATTATGTAAATGGCCAATTTAAATTTATCATTTAAATTATTAGTCGACGTAAATATTTCTTTACTAGACACAATAACAAAAATGTTTTTGGGATCTTTACTCGCCAGCTTTTAAAGTCAGTTGAAAAATTTAATCATTTTATATCAGAAACATTATTTTAAAAGTTTCATTTAGCATCCCTTTCATTTAAGTTACACATTTTAATCTTGCATGACCTTAGAAGATAGTTTTATTTTATTAATCTGGGTAAATTCCTGATAAATGTTATGTTTTAGCAAGTCAATAGACCATGATGATTTAAATTCTTAATGTTCCTTTTAAAGTTTGAAACAGCCTCACCCTCATTTGATTAAGCTTCTCCCACTGACCCGGGTCTGCCAACCAGCTCCTTCTGATCATTCCCAGTTCTAAGTATAAGCTTACAGGGCAAAGAACTTCTTCTATTCTGCCTGTTTAATTCTGGATACACTGATTACATTGATTTTGATGAAGACTTTTCCTGACGATCCAAAGTTCATCCAGAAGTGGTTTCTGGTCTTTACACATTGAGATTAATTCAAAATCCCTTTATCTTTTTATTGCATTCTGGATTTGGATGCAGTACTTTGCAATATTTGCTTCTCTGGCCATTTAGAAACAAATGTGTTTGATCAGAAGTTCACTTCAAACAATCTGGAGAACCTTCAGGTATGGCACAAGATGCTGACCAAAGTCTCAAATAACCTCCAGATCCATCCAGCCCCCCTTTTTGTCCACAAAACCTGTTTATATGGACTACGCACAGACACTGAACTCATCAAACAATTTTTATTTCTCAACTGTTTGTGTTTTGGCTCTGCAAAGCACACTGAGACCAACCTCATCACCGGAGGACGGACAGTGTGGAGACGGAAAGCTGCCGTCTGGCTTGATAGTCCAACAGTAAGGGCCACTAACTTAATTACAGCAATTAAGGTCAGCCGACATTCTGGTCAGGAGACATAACATCACAGTCCACATACACAGCGGCTCTAACGCTACAACATTACTGTCAGTCTGTAAACCGGCTGTCCTGATCAGTCAGGATTAATTACTAATTAAGCAGCAAGGTTTTCTTACCATATTTGTCGACGTTGAATGAGTTGAATGTCCTGTCATAGAGAATACATGACTGTCCTTCTGTGGTGGCCAGCCTAATTAGTGCCATTACAGAAAGGTCCATTGGAAGGAAGAAGCGGCGATTCCCGGAGGTATTCAGAACAAAACCCAGAAATCACTGTCAAACTTATAAACCATGTAGTATTTGGCTAAATCATATTGCATTTGGTTGCTTATGAAAAGCCTGGAAACTATGAACCTTCTAACTGGCCACAAAGGACATATTTTCTCAAATGACCGTGGGCAAACTGACACAACAAATGACATCTAAGGATTAAAGAGGTGTCAAAGTTGTCGACAGAGGGTCAGATGACTTCTGTCCAGCAGCTTTGAGATCTAAACCCATTACATCCATGATAATGAGGACAAACACATTGCTGATGCTCCATTTGATCTTAAAGTACCACCATAGGGAAAGCCCAGCTCTTTGGACACTTGACACTTTATGTCAGAGCAATTCACTCAGTGAAAGGATTCTGGGTGAATTTTAATCTGTGACTAAAGCTAAGAAAAATCACAAAATTATGTTTGAAGTATTCTGTTGTAACATAATTCCTTGACATGTTCTATATATTGTTTTAGAAAGACTGAAAAAGGTCTAAATGGACGTTATCAAGTTGAACCAATCAATAATAGTTTGCATTGCTATCTAAAATTGGATTAAGGATGGCGGTTAAAATTGTGACATGAAAAGAAGAAACAGGAAATAACTGGGGGAAAACTTAATTTGTAGTTCTGAACAGTTTCTTTTTCATCAGTTAATTCTCTGACAACTTTATTCTTCTTTCCCACAGTGTTCCTTACTATAAAATGGACATGGAAAAGTATGCAAATTTCAATGAGGCCATCATCTTAAAACTTTCAGCAACTGTTGCCAATCTGTCAGTAAGGAGTATTGATAGATTGGCAACAGGTTCTCATATTGATCTTCAACGTTGGTAAATTGCATAAAATGTGCATCAACTGCAGGCACTCGTCTTCTCATTAACCCTCTCAGGCTCAAATTACTTGCAAAGACTAGCTAAGTAGCACTGAGCTATTGCAAATCTGCAACATCTGCCTGGAGAGGGTTAAGTACAAAGTACAATTGCCTCTCAGATTCAGTCAAACCTTAGCTTCTAGTTAGGCCTGAGGCAGCTTTCTATTGCATGATGCAATTTTAAGGACCTTTTCGGGGATCCTATTTGATTACCTTCCTTCTCAGCAACTGGAAACGTTTTGTGGTTTCAAGGAAATTTGAGGTTGGCAAATGGCAGAATTTCTTATTGTAAGGCACTTTCATAATTTTTAGCACTGGTACCCTTTATTTAATTTTCCTAATCCCTTCAGAACTTCAAGCATGTTCCAGAGGCTCACGTCCCCGGATCCCAGTGGCAGAACTTTTGTTTCAATGTGACATCAATGGGAAAAGGAATAAAAAGATTTCCGAAGTTGAACTCCCTTCTATTTGAACTTTGTTACTCTGAAAATCCAAAGGACAGTACGAAAAAGAAATGAGTTACATTTAAGGTAAATAAGCCTCAAAGACTATCACATCATTTTTAAAAAGATGATAAAGAACACAACAGAAAAGAAGTTACAAAATTTTACTTGTTTCAACAGTAGTACAAACAATAAGAGTGCTTTGTATGCACTGGTTTTCTGAAGAACAATTAATGCTTTTGTTTCTCGACAGCATATTGAACATCGTGTTCCTAGTAATTGTGGCATGGTGTAATCTCTTTGGGAAGAACTTAGAAGGACTGATCGTCTTTGTATTTGCATCAGAAAGAAACTGAACAAAATTAAAAGGTTCCATGAAGTTTAACTTTTTTCCCTCCTTCTCACCTGACCTAATTACAGCACCTCAGTGGCTGCTGCTGGAACACTTTAACTTTGGAGTCCAACATGCTTTCAAATTCCTGAGTTATTCTCAACACAGTTATTTTATTTATTTATTTATAATTCTGAAATGTTCCTCTTTGTTTTGCAGCCTCGGTTGTAGCCCTCCGGGGACGCTGCTTGTTGTAGCTGTTCAAGGCGGTTGCTCTTTCTTCACTTTGGTTTGAAATGGGAACAAAAATAACTTTTGCCGTGGCTTTCATTCATTGCAGCTGTGGAGACATAATTTAACTGAGCAGAACAAGACACTCCGTCCGGAAAAAATAGCGTGCTCTGTGTGGAGTAAACACAATCAGCTTTGACCCTGACTGAAACTGATCCAACAGTCTTCTGCTCAGGCTAAATGAGATGTCTTAATGTTTAATGGTGGGACAGGCAAAGCCCTGACTATCTTTTTTTGATTTAAGAAATGTGTAGGTACTTTGTTAACATTTAAGTAAATCAATTCTTTAAATATTGTCCCAGAAGCTGAATAGGTTATGTAAACAGTTTATGTGATTTATGCTGCAACAGCCTTGTCAAGCTTATCCAGAGGAATCTTCTAACAGAATCAATTTGATCTAAACACATCAGCATAACTCTTCTGATCTCTTTCAACTACCTCTATTAAAAAAACAAGGTGCAGAGCTGTGAGACGGTTTACCTTCCAATGTAAGAAAAGTTGAAAAATGTTTAAGTCCTGTGACCTTATCAAAAGAGGTTTCACCGTATATTCATTTTATGATGTTGAATCTTAGCCGGTAAATGGATGTTTTTTCGAGGGTCTTGGAAAAAGATTCATGGTCTGCTTTGATTATGTGATAAGCCAGCATGATCGAAAGTTGTTCAAGGTGACTTATTAATTTATTAAGGTCCTGAGTGGAGATTCCTTTATCTATAACATGGGACCCACACAGCAGTGTGTCTTACTCAGTGAAAATTTGAAGCCAGAATGACCCTCCTGGTCAGATTCTAACCCTACAGATGCATCAAGAATCCAGCTGGTTATCAGACAAATTTATGCTTGACTGCCCAGAAACTTTTTTTTAAATCTCTTCTCAATATCACCATCATCACATGCTAAGAAGCTGCATGTAATATAGCAGTGTTGCTGTTTGTTATTCTTCTAAAGAGTTCATGTTTTTCTGTTGTGGAACAGGATGGAGTGGGAAATCTTTTGGAAATTTTATTCAAGGGTGGTTTATATTGATCCACTGGGAATACAGATGAGACTAGTAATGCTAACCACACTTACTAACCACAAACAGTTACCCACAGTTATAACCATAAGAGTTGTGGGTAAGGAACAGCACATGGACAGCTCCATGTGGGAAAGGATGCTACAAAAATGTTATTTTAACTGTTTCTGTAATTGTTTTTTGTTTTTGTTGTTTTGTTTTTTTTTTATTTAGTTTTGTTTTTTTACATGATCTATACAACTTAAAAAACACATTATGTGAACTGAACATGTTGAAGTTGAACTGCTTGGCTGCACCACAGTACAGAAGACAGACAACAGAAATTTATCTAGATGACATCTTACACAAACTAAATCTAATGACTGCATGGTCAGGTGATCAGTTTAGTGTCAAATACAACTCAGGAATTAAGATCGTCTGCTCAATCGAAGCACAGCAGCTGTTCACAGCCACAGTTCCCTCCGAGGCGATCTCCTCAGAGCGCGACTCACCTGCGAGCTCGCTCTGCAGGAATCACACCCACCGTCTCTCTCCTCTGCTGGTCCAAGGGGACACTCTTGTCCTTCTGCGCAAACATCATCACTCACGCATGCAGACATAATGGACACGCACACACTCAGTCAAGACGTGGAGGAGATTTAGCTGGAGTCCTGGAGGCTGCTGGGGTTTGCCAAATCTGAGATAATCTGTGTCATTCATATTGTGGTGCCTGACACAAATGATCTGATAATTCACATGTGAAGTGAATTAACATCTGTTGTTTGAATGTGCCTAATGTGTTGCCATTCATCAATTTCACTGGATTATACTGTTGACCAGAACACTTGTAATGTGTAGGCATATTAGAAGGATTTTGGTTTCTGGTGGAATTGCTTTACCTGTACAGTGCCTCCAGGTGTGATGCAGCCACTAGTCTCAGGTGGCAGCATCCTTACAGCCTCCACATTGACCATTGCTTTTGCAGCATTCAGCCTCATAGATCTTCTATGAATACGATGACTGCTGTAAAATGAAATTTATTTATTTATTTGCATGCAAGCAATTTTATAACAAAGACAAAATTTTGTTTTATGGAATGGGAGGGGAATGAGGTTGTAATTTGTCTGATGACAGTCGACTGTCATTTAGTGAAGAAGGGAGAAGCCCGGGAAAAAAAAGTAAAAAAAAAAAAAAAAAAAAACACCATAATGCAGTGTGAATATTCATCCATGCAAAAATACACACAGATAAATTCAATCAAGCCTAATTCTGTTTTGATAATTGTGGGTGCTGGGCGTCTGGGCCCGGCTCTGCAGGGAAGCTGTGACTTGTGCACAAGGCTGACAATGAGACTGGGTAACAACAGCTGCTGTATGGTGGGTTAGCTCGTGTACCTCGACGCTAAAGTCTTGTCAGTCACATTTCCCCTAATTAACGAACATCTGCTTTCCATTTTCGGTTACACTGCATCACCAGCTTGTCTCATATGAATTGCCGACTTCTGACCTCCCCCGAGGAAGGCAAAAGCTGTCAGAAGTACCCACCCAATACCGGCTACCATTTTGTGTTTTCCACCACAGAGGCCTAGAGCCCACCACAGGGAGAAGTAAGTGCAGGCGGATGGGAGGGCTTTTAACCCTTAGAGATTCCTCTTTGAATCTTCCTCTGGGACAGCCAATGCAGGAAGTGCAGAGTTTGTGTTACACAGTGATTGGCTGATGAAATCTCATGTGGTAGCTGCCTGGTTCTATCCAAGAAGGACCTGAAGTCTTCCTCCCACCATCAGAGCTAGAACCTATTCCCAAACAAACTTATCCAATTGTATTACATGTATTTTTGTCAAAGATTCATCTCTATGATAATTTCTTTCAAGTTTTGTTGTTGTTGCTGTTGTTTTTTTTCACCATGAAAGGTTTTATGAATCACCATGGCCAACCTGAGATTTTTTCAACTTAATTTAAGGCATTTTAATTTTTATGAAGCCCCCACATCATGTTCCATTCTAATTATTAATAAGCAGATCATCTTTATGTCAGTGCAGTCTGCTTCTCAGTAGTTTTTCACATTCAAATTATGGTATTTCAACTTTTTTACTTCAGATTTCTGTTAAGTAACCAATGTAGGACTGAGAGGGCATAATTATGACAAGCATTTTTTTTAAGAGTTATGAGTTGAGAGTTTTTATGGTAGCAAAACCAAAAAGTAAGGGGTTCTCAGAGATTTGTGTAAGCACTGTTCAAACAAAACTCATTTAGATTTTTTTCCCCTTTCTGTAAGATACTTGGAGACCAAATAGTAACTGGGGCTACACTTCCCACGTGGCTTCACAGAAATCTCTATATAAAGCGCAGGAAAACCCCTGTAAGTGCTCACATTCGCTGACCTACACTGATGACTAATGAGTACCTGACCTATTGAGGCTAAGTGTTGACTCTTTTGACACAGACTTTTTCTCAGATATAAACAATTTACCAGGGCTAATAAAGGTGCCATTGATTGCTCTTTGAAAAACCTAATTGAAACAAATAGACATACATAGGGAACTAAGAATTTCTGGTGAAATATAGTGGTAATGAACCTTTCCCTATGTTTGCTTTAGCTCAAATTATCACAATTGCTTAATACAAGACTCTTCATTAATAAATCGTTTAAACTCGAAACCAAATGCCTTAGTTTTGCTTCTCCCTTCTGTGAGTTATTGGACTATCTTAGGGCCAGTGAAACCTCCATAAGTGTGTGTACCACATAGTACAGCACCTAAAACACAAACAGTGGGATCCAAATCCAGACTTTATGCTGCCCTCTCTTTCCTTACACCGGATGAAAATCCAGTTAGTAACTGCAGCAGAGAACAAATAACTGATTAGATTTAGCCACATTTAAAATGTCATCTTTTCAGGTACAATGATAAACCAAGTAAAACAGAATTTTCAGCATGCAACTCATCCGTCTCTCACACGGATATTTGCAAATATTCTCACATCTGTTCTGTAATGCTTGTCAGTACAAATGCCCATACTCGTCCAGTAATGAGGAACAGTTTAACTTGTCAGCAACGATGTGTGTGGTTGACAGAGAACATCTAGACCCCCCAGGCAAGATGTTGCACATTAGTAACAGACTGTCCATGGAAGAGCCGGATTTTCCACATCCCACATGACAACAAGTTTAAAAAAAAACAGACAATCTTTCATCTGCCTGCTAATCACACATTTCAGACTTTTACACACTCTGAAATATTTAGCGGCAGTCCCTCACCTCCTGATTCGTTTTGGAAGGGAGTAAAATCTCAGCGGGTTTCAAAACAAAAGGGTAAATGATTACATTTAAAAATAATTAACAGATGGGCACAGGCTGGGGAGAGAAAAAAATATGATTTTCTACAAATGATTGCATTCTCTCTCCCCTTTGGTGTGAAAGTAGATTCAAGAACACTTTTAAATAATTTGTTCAATTTGTTCCACAGCCAAAGAAATGCAGCTTGCTGAAAATTCAGATTCATTAAAACTTAATTAATATGCATCATTATGTAAATGAGGTTGCAGTTAATGAGTTCTTAAAAGAAGCCTTCCTTAATTAGTTCACTTTTAATGGCATCATCATTTATCTTTTTTCTTTGAAGCCGAATGACGGTACGGAAGTAGCCTCTCCCCAAAGTACTCAAAATTTTTGCATTTATACATTACTCTTATTTTCCGAATTTATATGATTAAGAATACGTTCAGGATACAAAGTAAATTGGGGGAACTTGAGCTCTTGCATTTTATTGTGACTCAAACAGCCACTGAGATGGGAAGAGGATGTTAAGCATATATATGGAGATTAAGAACACCGATCATCATTAACTTTGCTTTTTCCAGAAATTCTCATTTGACATTATGCAACATCTGGGCTGGTGCAGCATATGGAAAAGCATTTGTCTGAAGGTGAAGGCCATGCTGGTGAGGCCCCCCATTCTGTTTTATGTTGTCATGAGTGTACCTCCACTCCTTACTGATGAACACTGGCATTTGATCTGAAAGGTATTCAAACACACACTCCATCTTTGTGCTTCCAATAAGACGAACCATCTGTTGTTGCCCAGCCCGTCGTTCATTAAATCTAATTTTCTTCAGCAGAAATCAGGTTTTAATTGTACACCTTGTACACTGGTTACCTTGTGCCGGGAGTAATGGCTTCCTTTGTGAGATGGGAGGGCGTCAGACTATGAGCCAGCTACATGAGAGATGGATGGATGGCCGATTGATGTCGACTCTAGAAATCGGGTTTGCTCAATGAGGTAGTTTTCCAGCCTGGGAATGTGCACAAAGATTGCATCAATGCAACGTATAGCAGCATTATTGTTAGCAGCAGAGTCTTATTGGCACCTGACAAAGAAGAATGTATGAAACATGAGCTGAAGATTTACATCAGCATTGCAGCAACTTCTGTGAGTCCTAACTCATCTGAGAAATTCCACATCTACAATATGACATCAGTGCTGAAGAGGAAAATGAACTACCTTCTGCAGATCCCACCAAGGACAGCTTGTGACGTTCATGAACTTATTCAGGAGTTGTGAAATACATCCACAAGGCAGTAAAGAAAACTTTTACACCTTTATGAGAAATGTTAAAGTCACTTGGTCTGAATATGGAAAAGTGAATAAGAATTATGGAGAAAAAATATGATTTGAAAGCAAATTATCTCTGAACACAAAATATGTTTACTAAAACAATTCCTTCTGAATAAGATTCATTTTTATTTTCAGCTGTATTTCTTAAAGAGCTTTTCTAAGACATGCTAAGCTACACTTTCTGACCACTTTGTCAGGCACACATTACTATTGCCAGGTTGGAGAGTCTTTTGACTCCAACCTGGCAAGCGTTACATTGACAAAATATCAGCCAACTAATCAAACAAAAGCTTATTGAGGAATAAAATGGAGCAAGAACTTTATAAAAATGTTTATCCACTTCAGTCAAATATTTGAGTTTTCTGTAAAACTTATAGCAAAGAAGAGCAATCATATTTAGATTAAATTTCTGAAACTTGACTTGCCATTTCATTACCCATTCACATTTTGGGATCCTATTGGAAAGTATCTTATTTTGCTTGAGTTACTTCACACAGTTGTTATAAAATGACAACAGGGAGCATCAATATAATGCTTAAGACAGAACCTTTAAATGTTCCAGATTTCCCCACTATTCCATTAGTAATGTAATCTTCTCACTTATCTTTTCACACATTGCACGTCTAGAATGAAATTAATGCAACTTGCTGTTCCACGAACCTCAAATTTGATAAGCTGTTAATGAGATCTTTAAAGTTTTGCAAGGGTTACAGAAGTTCAGTGAGACATATGTTTATAAAATGCCAGCAGTGTTGAACACCGTGTCAAGCAACAGGTTAAAAACCTTCATGACATTTATAATGAATAAGGGTGTCCTGTCAGTCACTTGCTGCCACTTTTAAGATGCCTTATGTCATTTACACTTCAATAACATCACTGCATAAAAAAATACATTAAAATCTATCCTGAAGACCATCAGCCATGTCTACCCTACATCCCCCACCATCTATATGGATTATTTTAGACCCATAGAAGCATCGCCTGTGAAGTATAGAGAGGTTCTGGGTTTGCGGAGATGACACTGGGGCCATCCTTGATCTGATACCACCCACCAGATTCTTCAATCTGCCAGCACCTTGAAACAGCTCCAGCAAACAGATATAAATATGACTTACACTCGCTGCCCAACTTGTTTCATGGGCCAACTTCACGTTCCACTATTTCTTTCTTATACTTATTTTTAACCTAGCACAAGCTTAGCAGAGGAAAAAGTCTTCCTTTGTGATACGAGCTGTTTGAACAACCTGGAGTGGTGCGTGGAGAAGATAGTTTTAATTGCCATCTGTGGAACAAAATACCTGGTATGTTAACAAGTGAGGATACATTTAGAAAGTCTGAGAAATAAGAAGAGTTTCACAGTGAGGATTTATCCATGCAAATAATGAGAATGTTTAGTAAAACCTGTTAACATGCAACTTCTGCTTTATGCAAGGGGAGCTCAGTTAAAGTAGTATATAGCAATGATTTGGTCAATAGGAAATTACTGACAATTTGTGATTCTAACTCATAATTAAAATTGCAAATGGAGTTTTTAAACTGCTTGAATTTTTTTTTTTTTAGTTTAATGTTCTTTCAATATTGAATATTTTTTCTAGAACAACTTGTTTAAAAATGTTGACACAAACTACATTTTCAAAGGATTTTTTAGTCTGACTTCAAACATTTAACCTTCATTATTCTATTTATTGTTCATTTGATAGGAACAGATACAGGAAACATGGGTCAAGTTATTCTGATGTCTGCATCAGTGTTTATAGCCATGGCTAATTTGCAACACCTGTCCAAGAAAGTCATTTAACAGTTGATTTATATGAAAAGTTGATGTCAGCAGTAAACAATAAAACTATCAAAAGAAGTATAAAACAATGTATTTAGAACTACTGAATAAAAATGGGACATTAAAATCTGAAAGACAAGCAACTAAAAAAGAAGAGATGGGAATAAAACACACTGAAGCAATGAAAGGTAAATATAATTCAGTGGTTATTATGTCAACAGTCAGCAGCCTGTAAGATGTCTATAAAGGCTGTACGGTTTCATCCACCGAAAAGGGAAAAAAGGAGAGTGTGAGGATGGTTTCTACTATATTAACTGTTTGTGGCAGAGGCTGCCTGCACTCATCTCAAGCTGCACAATTTTAATCTTGTTATGCTCTGAAAACCTTGTCTAAGTGGACTAACAGCAAAAAGAAGAAAAAAAGTGACCTGTTTATCTACATTTCACGAAAATCAATGTGATGGAGACAGCAAAAAGCCCTGCAGCGTGCAGGACATAATGGAGATGATCAACACAGCCAATGTGACGTGAGCGCCGGTGCCTCATCTCTCCCTGGACTCACAGCTGCACTCAGATTAGCCGGCATGTCCGTTTAGCGTGCAGCTTCCTCATCTCTGCTGGTTGGACGAATATAAACAGAGGTGACACACTGACGTCCACAGAGCAGGAAGAGAGGTGGAATGTGTCCCAGGCAGAGGAGTTTCAGGCCTGGAAGCAGGCGGAGCAGCTGGAGGGCAGACGGAGGAGAGACTGAGCAGGCTGAATGCTTTTTGACAGCTGAGATGTCCACAGTTTGACCAGACCGTTTAGGAACGTCCTCCCAGATTAGCAGCAGGACAGACATAACAAGGTGATGGACCAGAACATGTTTTTGCTCTTTTACTGCTTCTTGGCTGATGTGTTTGTGTCCCAGGGACAACAACAACAACTTTTATTTTACAAGTTTCTTTATGATTGGTTGACTTCCCTGGAGCTCAGAGTTCATCCATTAATTTAAAAGTTTGCAAACAACTTCGCAAAAAGAAAAGTGTCAAAATGTTCCCAGAATATTTCTGGAATAATGTTCTGGAACAGTCCTGATATTTGAACTTGGCATTAGGATCTGTTTGCACAACATTGGACTTGTTGGCGCTGTTAAGAATGACATTAAACTTTTCTTAGTCCTGGTCATGATTCTCAGCCAGAAAACTGGAATGCTCCCTCTGTTAGGATAGGTCAGCTTCAAACAGAGAAGGTAAGCTACCTTAGCGAATGATGGCAGCATGGAGTAAGAGAATGATTGATTGATCAGAGATTTGTCTTAAGCAAGAGCTGTTACTGGAGTAACTTGTGTGTCTATGAAGTATGGAATGTAACTAATGCCAACACCATCCAATAATAAAATCCAAATATTATGAGCTTCTGCTGTCCTTTGCTGATGTGAACAGAATGCTCCCTCAGTGCCTCCCTTTTTTAGCTTTCCTCAGAACGTCACTTTGGTAAAAAGGTCTAAAAAATAAACTTTTGCACCGATGAAGACGTATTTACTTTTCTTTATTTTTTTTCTTTCTTCTTGTTTTAAACTTAGCTTTATTTCATTTAAGGCATTGATGCCTTTTAAACCCACTGAAGTCTTGCAGAAAGTAGAAAGTTTGTTGAGTTTTAATTTCCTTCGTTGTTCTCCTGTGGTTTCTGATGAGCACATCTTTTGTTTGAAAACCTGAAGTCACACAGTTTGATGCAGCAGGTGTAATCTGAGCCACGTCTCTGTGAATTGTCAAAGTTCTCCGTCGAGTGCTGAAATCAGCTGAACTATTTACTGTGCTTGAAGTCCAACATCCTGCCTTCGCCCTGCAGATCTGCCACCTCCAGCTTCCTCACTTGTATTTTCTCTGCATCTAAACGCAGCGTGTTCGGCAGTTGGCTGGGCCACGTTGCAGGCTGTATTTAGAGCAGCCGAGCGGACCGGCGCCCCCCTTTGTTCTGAGCTTGATGAGGAGGAAACCCTGCTAGGCTGCGACGAGTTCTCATCATCACCATGCATCTCTGCCAAGCTGCTCGGCCCCGCACAGAGCCGCCGCCGCCGCCGCAGAGCAGGAGGAGGAGGAGGCTGACTGACAGGAGAGGAAGAGGGAGAGATCTCCATCCTTCATCACTGTTATACTCGGAAGGAAGAGGACTTCTGTAAGGAGTGGGAGCATCATTAAGGAAAGGGTCCATTTGCTTCGGCACCAACAAAAACATAACTCCAGCAGAGATTTCTAAGTGGGATTTGGTATTTGTCACTGTGTTAGTCAGGCAGAAGCTTTTAGTTCTGATTTTAGAGTTTATGAGATCATCCAGCAGTCATCTCATAATAATGTAGGTTATATTTTTAAATTATTAAAATTTAGGAAGGGACATACATATATTATTTGTATTTAAAGAGTAACATTTAAAATGTATTTAATTACTTAATGATGACATAATGAAATCTATTTTTGAGTCACCCTTTCAAATTTTCTGTAATTTGTTTTAAGTTGATTTAAGCAAAGAAATTAGAAAAATATATATATTTTGGAGAGCATTATGCAGAAGGATTGCAGATTAAAACATTGACTCAGGTATGTAATTCTGGCTGCATGTTTATGTGCCAATAAGACAAAAAAATGCACTGATAAACACAAATATACAGATAAATAGATGTTTGTTTAAGTAAAAAAAAGATTAGAAATCTGAAACATGAAATACTTATTCAACACCTTATTAATTTAGATTACATTATATGTGTTATAACTACAATCTGCACTTTATTCAGATGCAGTCTGTGTATATATTTCATGTTTAGTAGTTTAGTGGATTTTCTGGGGTTCAGGCCATCATCTTTCAGCTGTATGATCCATACATTGTTTATTCCCACTTATCCTTCCAGGGTCACAAGGACTGGGGCCTTTCTCCATCAGTCGTGGTCCAACTAAACTAACTGAAGTATCTAATATTTACATTTTTAAGAAAATCTCCATCCTGAAAATAAAAGCACAGATTTTTTTTTATTATTTAAAGAAACGTGTGAAAGATATGCTTATTTGTTACCATTATTTCTCACTATTTATATTTAGGTAAAGGGAAGGAAATTCACCCGACCATGCTGAGTGAGAGTTGTTGCTTTGTAAGGTGTATTGTTAGAGTTATTTATTTATTTATGCAGCTGCATTCAGAAAGTCAAAATATTTTTATTTATGTTAGCTTTCTCATTAATATAGTTCTATTTAAATAAACCGTTCTTGCATTGGGCAATCTTTTTTTTTTCTTTTTTCATTTTTATCATTTTCATTTTATTATTCTGCTGTGTTAACAAAGTGTTAACTCAGCAGAATAAAAATGTTGAAGGGCTAAATTTAAAAACCTTTAGTGAAATCTTTTTTATGATTCTCACAAACATGCAAAAGCACAGATATATTATGATCCGCTGTGATGTTCAGAATAGTTCAGAAAACAACTGAACCCTGCAACAACGACATCCACAGTCGATGTCAAACTCGTGTTTTTTCTTCTTTTACATCGTTCTGCACCAACAAAGCAATTTGTTTCCCCGGAGTGTGCTAATTTCTAGATTTCACAGTGCCAGGTGTTACGGCTGCCAGTCATTACATGAAAATCAGCAAAACCTTAACCACGGTGCTTCATCCCCACCGTAAAATGCACCCAGCTCAATTCTCTCTGATTTGGGGAGTTGGGAGGAGGGGTGGTGAAGTGTCTGTTTTTGTACTTTAGAAAAAAAAAAGAAGAAAGAAAGAAAACAGTTGACAGACAGCTCTCCTGATTTCGCATCCTGATGAATGAGACAAAGATCTGCAATGTTTGATGAGTATGTTTCTCCTTGCATTAAGCGTTAACCTTGTATCTCTGCAGGATTTATGGGAAGAATCATTAAGGAAGCAGAGGAAGGAAAACAAAACATCACCGGTTGATCTCAGGCCAGGTAGTGGCACATTTTGACGTGGACACAGAAACTCTGCATGTGGGTCAAACGACAGTGCAGAAAATTGTTGCGGTATGTTAATTTATTTTTTATTTTTTTTAAAGAAACAACAGCCTGCTCACATGCAATGTAAATATTGGATTTTCTCACAAGTGTTGCCATGAATTATTAAGTGTTTTCCAGAAACATGGTGGCATTTCTTTTAATTCTCTGGCATTATGTGATTAACTTAAAGATTTCTGGAATACAAATGTGCTCTGAGGATGTGCTGGGATATATTTAGAGCTGTTAATATGTGGCATTAATTATGCACATGTATGTAGAATTAATTAAATCAATCAGCAGCAGACGTAACTAAAGAAGAAGGCGGTAAAACGCGTGTGTGTAACTGCCGGAGGGTTTCTTTTTTTTTTTTTTTGCTTTCCACGTTTTCAGTTGCCACATTTTTTTTTAACACATTCTGATTTGATTTAGTGACTTCTTAAATTAGGCTTTAATTCCACACGAGGAAAAGAATAAAATTAAAAGTTTCTTTTGATGATATGAAAATTATTCCACTGATTTGTTTGTGTTTTTTCTTTTGTTCCTTGCATTATTACCATACGATAAGTGTGTGCCAAAACAAAGTGATTTATTTTAAGGAAATCCACACTTGATAAATTATTTAAGGCTGCTGGGATTATCAGTGTGTGTGCGTGTGTGTGTGTGTGGCATGACGGAGTGTGGTTTAAACTTCTTCTGATTTAAGATCAGCTGAATCGAGTGCTTTGACGCCCAAATAATTGGTGACTTCAGTGGCGCCGCCCGGCCTTTGTTGGCCTCATTTACACTGATCTTAATTAGACACACACACTCACACAGAGTGAAGAAAAGGGTTACAGTATGATGAATATCCAGCCAACATCTGCTGCTACTTTTGTTTTTAATTTAGCACACTGAATCTGTTTTAATTGGATAATTAATTTGTGCTAATGAAAATCAGTTCTTATCTTTACACTTAAAGCAAAGAACGTTCTGGCACTTTCTCTACTTTAGGTTAACTTTGTGCTCAGTTATTAAAGCAACTAATTTGGTCAATCTCTCTCTAATGTTTCACAGCTGCCGTGTGAACAAGAAGGTGACGAGGTGAGGTTAGAAATTCGTCTCCACTTTCTTTTCTCCTCTCATCAAGGTAACGATGAATGTGTGGGGAAGGAAGAAGCTCGACGTCTTCCTTCCTGTCTGGATACTCTTCCTCTCCCCTGGTGGCCACGCCTCCTCCGCCACTGCCTGGCCTCAGTGAGAGGCGGGCAAAGACACAGGAAACAGGAAGCCGCGAGGCAGAGAGGCAAGGTGTCAAAGCTGCCACAGAGAACGACAGAGGGAGAAAATGGGAAGCAGGTATCTAGTGTCCCAATTACTCCACATAAACAAAGGAGAAAGTTTTGCCACATCGGGGGCACGGCTCTGCCTCCCACGTCTCCGTCGCACGGCGAGAGCTTCCTCTCCTCCTCCTCCTTCTTCCCTCTGCCATCAGATTAGAGACGTTCAAACGCTCTGCAGCCCTGCTATCATAGCACAAGGTGTCACTTCTTAAAGGCGGCGTCCCCGCTGAATTCGCTACCGTCGATGAAAGGTCGGCAGAACTTGGGTTCACACACGCCGCCCTGCTTCTTGTCGCTCTGCTCTTGTCTCTGTGTTTGTTTGAAGCTGACAGCTCTCAGCTCCTTCAAGGCCGCAGCGAGCGTCGTCTGATCGGTAGGAGAGCTGTGCTGCTCGGGAGCCTCAGAGCTGGAAAGCTGATGTGGTGAAGAACGTCTTGTATGCGACTGCGGTCGATTTAACTTTTACTGCACTGAAAGTCCAACTGAAACCACTGATCTTATCCCCTTTTTACATGATTACTGTCACATGTGTTGCCA
Source organism: Poeciliopsis prolifica (assembly GCF_027474105.1). Lineage (NCBI taxonomy): Eukaryota > Metazoa > Chordata > Actinopteri > Cyprinodontiformes > Poeciliidae > Poeciliopsis > Poeciliopsis prolifica. Next base: position 13,394,308 of record NW_026562388.1, read on the forward strand.
GTATTTCATATTTCCAAAAAGAAGAGACAGAGGAACTGCATCATACTGGTGTGATTATGTGAGCTTAAGTAGTTATTTTACTCCTTTCTCTCAAGGATACAGCTTACTTAGGTCTGAATGAAATAGCTGTGACATTCTTTGGTTAATATCTAACAAAAGTCACCAACTGAACCTGATTTTCATCCACAACTTTCCACATATTTTTCAGAACAGTAACTTTCAGGTTGCAGAGATTCTGGACCTCACAGCCAAGATATTCTTTTTTTCAAACTTGTGACCTGACTCGACAACTCATAGCTTTGTCTCAGCTTAGCCAGTTACTTCTGTGCTACCTTTTGAAACAATCAGCCCTGAATTTGTGCAGGTTTGGAACTTCCCTCTCTTTGATGTTTAGTGAATGCATCCGGATGTGGAGTTGATGCTTCTGCAGAAAGTTGCAGATTCAACATCACTGAGTCTAGTTGAATGTTTTTTTTGTTTTTTTTATTTTGATTTACCGTTTTTTAACTTTTTTCAGAACAAAGACTGATGTCTTTCTTTCACTCAGCTGAAGGAAACTGTTACCCAACAACTAATGGACAGACTAACTTTGTGACAATTAACAGTGTATCATCTGCATAGAGTGATAGCACATGTAAGCACTGAATAACAATAATTTTGCTCCATGGTGAGTCGAATCATTTAAGTACAGCCTAGACAGGAATGGTGCAAGAGTACCATTCCAACACAAAGTCAAAGTTTAGAAAATCCTTACTATAAATATGCTTTCAAACCAGTTTTGAAGTCCAGTAAAATAATCATATTTTGTCAATACACACCAATGACGATACAGATGATGCAGTCTCTGCAGTCAGAGTTGAAGTACTGCTGTGACTGCAGTACACCTTGATTAATTAGATTAATAAAGGTGTAGTGTTTATACAATGTTACCTAATATATATATAGCTTCATAATTTATTTTTATACATACATCTGACTTGACATGCCTTAGGAAAGTCACATCTTACTCCTGCTTACATTTTGGTTTTTTTATGCCTAGTAATTTGCTTTCATTCTAGAATAATGTTAGCATATTAACAAATGAGTTTTAATTTGACTCATTTGGCTTTTAACATTATTCCAATGCTCCTCCAAGTAGTCAGAAAAAAGTTGCTCTTTACAAACTTACTTCTTTGTTTTGAATATTGCAAAATGTAATGACCAGTGTTTCTGTCTTTCATACTGACACTGTGGATATTTGAGCACAGGTGGAAGCAAGTCATATGTCGGACAGAAAGCCGTAGCATCCTCTGTCTCACTGTGAACATCACTGCAAAGGTCTGAGATTCAAAGTGGTACACACAAATTCCATCAACAAAGTAATGCATACAATCTTTTAGACACTAATTCTAGATTTAAACATGAAAACAAGCTGAGGCTTTGTACCTTATGAAGGTGCATCTTTCATGCAGTAGATGAACAAAATGGAACAAAAAAAGAAGGTAATCATAAGGCCGCCCATCTGATACTTCAGATTTGAATTTTGCTAAATAAAGGTGGGCTCAGAACAGGGACTTGAGGAACCCCAGCATTGATTTTTTATTTCATTAGACTAACATTAGCAGGAATAAAGAAAACATGGAGTGGCAGACTCACCAAAATTATTCCAAGAGTACATCAAGAATAACGTCTTACACACTGGAGGCCTTCGTTGCAACAGGGAAGGTTAGTGTTGACGTTTTAATCAAGAGACTGGGCAGAAATGCCATCCAGTGGAGAGTTTCAATGGTCAGAACCACTGCTGGCCACAACCAGCATATTTCCCGAAAACTACTTGAAGATCCCCAAGAATAGGAATATATTATGTGGGCTGGCTAGTTTGATCATCTGTAGTTGATTTGGCACAATTTATAGAACGATGTAATGTCTACCAGAAAATTCTGAACAAGAATGTGCATTCAGTTTAGCAGGACAATCGTCTGGAGCACATCACCACATCTAACTGGCTCATAATTTTCAAAAGGTCAGTGGCAGCTGCAGCTGCCAGTGTTGGCTCAACCAGAAGTTAATTGTGCAATTACTTACATGGATTTTTTACCTTAAGTAATGAAATTATTTGAAGAGCTGAACTATCCAATCGTGCCAAAAGAGGGAAATCAGAAATCTGTACAAACCTTCAGCAGTGCAGACGTCAAACAGTCACAGTGTTACTTCTATGATTTGGTTGCTGTTGTTTGGTCAATCAGTGGGGACAAATTAACAAGCAAGAAGTTTTCTGACAGATGAAGTTAGTAATGCTGTCTTTATGCATGGAGAAAGCCGTCATTCACAAACAATACATTAACTTTTGTTTTGTCCTATAAAGCTTCATCCTTCAGATTTACAGAGCCGGAGCTGCATAAAGCCATGTTTTAATTCTTTATTGTTCGCTAATGACACTTGCAGGTTTGTGCTGCACCCTCCCTGCTTTCTTTTGTCGAATGTTTCTCTTCTTGTCTGCTTGTCTGAGCAGCTCAGATAAATTAAGAAACGAACTCCAAGCGTCAGTCTGAGGAATCATTTCTCTGTTCCCCATTAAAACAGCCGGACTATGGATCCTCCCTTCCCATTTTGCTGCCTGTCTCCTTCCAGTCGCGTTCCACAACTCATCTGTCAATCCCGTTATTTTGCGTGTGCCTCGGAGTAATGCCAACACACACACACACACACAGTCCTGCTTTTTGAAGGAGTAAACCAATCCGGTGAGCTTAACGCATTTCTAATGAGCTGCCGGTGAGAGCCTGAAGATTAGTCATCTTACGACGTTCACCCACGTCAACCATGTATCATCTGCTCAATGCCATCAACGCCCCGACAGAATCTCCAGGAATGAAAAAGATCTTCTATTCCGAGTGATTAACTTAGTTTTGCTGATGTCATAAAAATTTTAAAATCACTGTTTGTTTGGCGGCAGCTTCATAAAGAAGCGCTTTGGAGGATTTAGGAGGAGCTCTCATGTTGTTTTAAGGAGGCAGTTCTTCAATTACTGTTTGACAGATGGCATTGTCTTTAGGTATGCTGTCATACAAATAAGGCTGGATGGTTTCATCTATTCAGCAGTGACAGACAGAGCAACACAAACTGGCAGGCAGGTGTTAAAAAGGCCTCTGTAAAATCCAAATATCTTCCCACCGATTCGTTAACAGAGAGCGTCCAAGTACTGGTCCTCGTAGTTCTTAGAGAACGGCCAAGGCGTCGCTCCACTCTCTGATTGCAGAGATTAAAGTGCTTCCAGACAGGAAGTGAATGTGTGTTTTTTATTGCTGCTGAGAGGCTAATTTCTGCCCTGCAGCAAAAAAAAAAACAAACACTCTTCTTCAGCACCTCATCTCTCGCTCCAAAGTTCAGAGCTATTAGCCAATATTCAGACTAAATTACTCGTCTGCACAATAAAACCAATGCGAGGGATGTTTTTATTGAAGCTTATTGTTTTGGCTGTTTTTGTTCTTTGAAGTTATGAATATTTTCTTCTGTTTGGATTCATGAGTTGAACTGGTTTCTGACTTATCTGCCTTGCTCAGTCTTTGTTTGAGCACATCCCTTTTTTTTAATCCTTAAGAGCTCCGAGGAGGATATTTTATTCCTCCAAAAGCACAGAACAGGTGAGAAAAAATATGAACCGTTTTTTTGTTTTGTTTTGTTGTTTTTGTTTGCTAAGAACAGTATGATAATAAAATACCTTATAAATAGAAAATATAACTTTGATGCAGAATTCAAAGGCACTGCAAAAATGTAAAGATGAAGATATTTCTCTGGCTAAATTTGGATAAAATAAAATAAAATGAAATGTTTGTCTATCTCCTCCCTGACAATTTTTTCTTAGCAGAATCTAAAAGATAAAAACATTTGTTTCATGCATAAGCAAATTCATTTTGTTTCCTTTACTCCCTGCCACATCCCCATCATTGTCGCTCGCTCAGTTCTTTCTTTGTTTCCCACTCGTGCCTGGACTATTTATATGTTGTCTGGAAAAGATTGGAATTTACTTGCTTGCATCATTTTCCAGGCACGGTTATATTTGGAAAAATAATAATAAAAAAATGTGTATTTAAATTGTCTTTGGTTTTCTAGGTCTTACAATTAGTCACACCTCTTAAAATAAATAGGAGAAAAACTATTTATGTATTGTTTATATCAGCAACCTTAAGCAACATTATTTTGCCTAATCTTGTAAAAAGCAACAATAAAATAGCTCACCTATATTTGCTGATGACTTGTTATTTGTTTCTCTACAGGTCTGAAGAATCTGCAGCTTGTTCTGATTTAACCTTTTAAGAGATATCATCTCATACAATTAAAATGAGGTTTTATGAGAGAGGGCTATAAATGCGACCATAAACTCATTCGGAAAAACACAAAACCTTGTTTCCTAAAGTGTTGTTCCCTGCTGTTTTGTCTTTCATGGACTCGTTGATCTGGTGCAGCAATCTGTGTGTTATGTGTTAATCTGAAAATGACAAAGGATTCTAAGTGTTTAAGTCAAATATTTTTATAATTCTTTACAGGAATGAAGGTTTTTCTACCTTTTGATCCCAGGAGGGAGAGCAATTAAGTTTTTAATTTGTTTTACAACATTTAGTAGTCAAATAAAAAACATGAGTTGCAGCCTGATTTTTTTTACTGACAAAGCCCACGACCTGACAAAGATCTTGCTGCGTCCTCCACAAACTATCTCAGGGTGACTGGATCTCAGAATGTGAAAAAAAAATTGCTTCATTGTAAAGGCAATCATGACACCACTTCTAGAAATAAACAAAAATGCTTTCTCTGAGACACCCTCGAGCACTCCTCCCCTCGCTCTATACATCAGCAGTATTTCCTAAGATGATCCCGCCACATGCAGCCATGGTTTCATCACACTCCCAGCCACAACCTGGCATGAGGCTTTTGGAATGTCGAGATGCAGGAATGCACTAGAGCGGAGGTCTGCAACTTTTAGTTCTGAAATATCAGCGTTAGCAGTACCTTCAACAGTTTTCATGCAATGTCTGCTAGTAATTTCCTCAGTGGAGTAACACTAATCATTGTAGGTTGTTTTTGTCATTTAATTAGTCTTTTTTTTTCACACTGAACCATCCATTCAAGACAATGCATTCATTCACTTGTATAGCCTGTTCTAAAACCTAAAAACATGAACAAAACTGGTTAGTTTAACCACAAATGAATATATTTTCACACAGTTTGTTCTTGTAAAACTTTACAAGTTGTGTTTGTAAGGATCATATTGGTTTTGTGGCTCTGAACAAATGGACTAAATGTGTCTTTAGATTGCAAAAGTTGCTGATACTTGCAGAATTTAAGTCCCACTTCAGATTTCATGGGTCTGCGTTGACTCCACATAACAGATACTGTAAGGAGGAGGGCCTTGATAGAGTCACTACTTCAAATGACACCGTTAAGGACATTTTGTGCAACTTAAGTAATTATCCGTAGTCTGTACTTCTCCATGTCACCAGACCTCACAAAACACCCTTTAAGACCTCCTTGGTGCTGGGTGGTATTTTATTATATTATCTTGTTGCAGTGAAGTGTTTATAAACTGAAAAATCTAGTTCTTAAATGCCAACATTTCTTCATCTCTAGTAAGATGTTTGTGTAACTAACCATCAACCTCTTAAGACTGTTTTAATGACGCTTTGCAGTTTTATTCGCCTGTTGAAACATACAGCTTTAAGTATTTCTGTATGTTGTATAAGTTATGGTAATTCTGAAAGCTGCATGTTTGAAATAATTGTAACATATATTGTAACCTAAATAGTTCAGCCTCTGATTTCAGATGAAGTATCATGTCTGTCCAACAGATAAGTTCTTCTGCACCAAGATAAATTAAAAACAGCAAATTTCATGAACAGTGCTTGAAAAAAAGCTGTAGTCCAACAAATCCCTTTTCATATGTTGGCAGTGTTTGCTTTACTCACACTTTCTCAATTTAGCAACACCTACTGAAGTAACTATGGAGGGTATGACGGTCATTATTAACATAATGTTCTTGGCAACACCTATACCTCAAGCTATTGGATAGACACAATACAAATATTTCTCAAAATCATTGCTGTGTGCAAGACATTGATAAAATAAATCAGACAATAAAACATTTCTTGTTTTGAATTTTTAAACTCTTCAGCTGTGATTGTCTTTTTTCCTGCAACTAAAATGGGCTTTTAGGGTGTAGATAGGCACCCTAAATGAATAAATAATCAAGCTGCCTCTTTTCTCAAGAAATTAATCTTTTTTTTTTATTGTCTTTTTAGTCAATAAATCAGTCGTTCCCACATCATGTATCTGATTTCAACAGGACTATTTTCAACAACAAAAACTGATCATCCTTTTAAAGTAATGTCACTACACTTAGCTGTCAAAAATGATGCACTGGGATGCTGTTCAAAAATTGTCCATTTGATACAAGATTGCAGAAAAACAATTATTCCTCCTCATCTGGTCTGAAGATGTGTTGAGACACACACAGATGCTCCATTTTAGATAATTATTTCTTCACATTCCCAAACACTCAATGCTCAATTCTTCAGTGTTCATCCACATTCCTCTCGGGTTCCTCACAGACTATCTTAAGTTGCCTCACAGTGAACCCCATGACCTGTGAAGCAAGGTTTGGTCTTGTTCCACATGCAGCCGATCACTCTCCCCTCCGTCCAAACTGACACAACTCTCTTAATTTGATTGGCATATTCTATTTATTACCATGCAGCCGAGGGTTTCTCTGTTATTTCCTATAAATTGGCCAAAAAGAACAGAGCCCCCCCCACACAATTGCTGTGAATGCTGATGTCACCAGGGTGGGTTGAATGCCCAAAGATTCCAGGAGACAATTTGAGAGGAAATTTTCAATTTTGTTGCTCCCTTCTGTTTACTTCGAACATTAATTTGTTTGGTTCAAGGATGAGAGCGAGTGATCTAGAGAAATCTCTGGACAAGACAGAGAAGCCTTTGTGGAAAAAAATAAATAACAGTTGCAAAATTATTAATATAATTTCTGAGATTTAGTTTTTGTTTTATTTTTTTCCTCAATCGTAGCAAATGCTACGACTGCAAAATAGCCACGAAAATCAAATAACTGAAAATATTTTCTCTCTTCAGACAAATCAGCAGAATTTTGGAACGACGATAGGAAAGAAAGTCCGACTTATTTATTTTTTTCCTGAAAATCCACCCGCGACGCTGCTTCTCACGGTATCTGTGTATCTTCTCAAAAATCTTTCCTTCCATCCACATCAGGGAAGCCGAGCTGTGACGAGCGGGATTTGACTAATCACTCATTCACACAGAGGAGATCCTGCGCCTGCCGTGACCTTATATCATTTGACGGTAAAAGAGACGCTCAGTTTTTGATGACATCACCTCAATATTTAATTGACTTAAAATTGCACCTAAAGGAAAAAAATGTAGTCAAACATTAATCCAAGTGCAAAATAATCACATTTATGATGTTAATTGCTCAGAAAGTGTCTAACTTCATTGTTTCCAATTAATTTTACTTTTATTTATTTTTTATAGATATATACATATGCAGCAATATATAATTATATGAAATGTAAGTTAGGTTTGTGCTGATAGTAATTATTTAAATTAGGATGCATATCCTTTTTAGATTTAAAAAGTTGGTTTTGTTTTCTGCTGGGCAAAATTGATGTCCTCGACGATTTATTACAGTCATTTTTTCTATAGAAAAACATCTTGAAAATATTTTTGAGGTTTAATTTATTTTTTTTTTAAATAATTTCTTTAAACATTTAAATATATATCTTTGTCAACCAGTTAAGGAAAAAATGCACATTATCAATTATGAAAGAGATTTTTAACTTTTTAAAGAAAAGTCGCAGTATATTTTCAGGTTTTAAATCTTTCTATGGAACACAGAAAAAGACAGAAATAAAATGGGAAAACTCTGGCAAGCTTGTGTGTTTCCTCCAACATTTAACCCCACTTTGGAAACAAAAGATGTTTAACGGTGTGGGGGAAAGTAAAGGGAGGGGGGGGCAAAACGCAAGTCCATCAAACTCAAATCAAAAGCGTTTACACCCTCCTTTCTTCACCTCCTCCTTCTTCCTCCTTCCTGCATTCTAATCAACACTCGGAGCCTGTAATTTATGAAATGTAATTCTGCCCTCCACTGGTATGAAGAAGGTGCACACACACGCTTCCTCCTCTACCAGAAAAGTAACTGAATAAAAACCTGTGAGTGTGTGTGAAATATAGTGTGTGTTTGGGGACAACAAGTTAAAGAAGCAGGTGATTTGTAATTTTGATCTACCTAAAAATACAATTATCCAGATGATTTTTTTTCCTATTAAACATAATTAGCTTGCTATAATTTAGCTGTGATTCAGCGGCATAATAAGCATTTATGTTACACTCAAATTAAATGGAGTCGATGAATATTTTGCATGTTAGGGAAATAAACCTAATGCAGCACTGTCGGAGTGAAACTCTGCAGTAATAAGCCCGTCTAGCTGGAGTATAAAACACAGAAATGCGAGGGAAGTCTTTCTTGCTGCATTCAGGTGAGTCTGATCCTCCAGAGATGGTGGTTCTCATCTACTACTCGGGTCTAAAGCATCCATCCAACTGCTACGTGTTTGTGTGTGTGCACTCTGGAGTGACAGCCCCACCACCACCACCCACCATCACCCAGTGGTGCCTCTGTCACCCCGGGTGATGCCAGCAGCAACGGTTGGGGAGGGATGTTCCTCTGAGAGTTGGAACAGAACAAAAACAGCACCTCCCTGACGGAACCACCTCAAACAGTTCAGTTCCTGTCAGCGTGAATAAACCGAGTCAACAGGCAGGCTGACGACAGCGCATTTGTGGAGGATTTCATTTTCTGACAATGTCTGAAAGTGTTTTTCACGTGCAACCAAGCTGGAAATAAACACATCCATGTTTCTTTAAGTGCACAGTTTCTTAGCGCTGATTTTTTTCTTGTTATTTTTATTATCATCATTTCAGGCATCCAGATTTCTAAACTCAACTTAACCATACAACCAGCTATAATGAACAATAAAACAGTAAATGACTTGTTGATTTTCATGTTACCTTTTTTGTGTTTTTTACAATGCATAATTTTCTCAAACTCTGTCTCTGTTTTCTACTTTACTGAGGTTATTTCCAGTTTATAGACAACATATGATTTCCCATATGACCAGGTAAGCTGCAGAGGAATTTCTTTCTTCAAAAAAGTTAAACAAAAACACTGTCGACAACTTAAGTTAAAACAGACTAACATCACCGTGCTCCAGTCTCCTGGTCACATTACTGAAAAGGGAAGCTTCTCTACAGAGTCACCAACACTGCCAGCTGCAGGACTACCTTCAGGAAAACTCATTTCCAGGAGAACCAAACGCGATGGGGGTGGAGGGTCGTTGAGATGAAGTTTTCCCTGACCCTACAAAATCAGAAATAAGGATGCCTGTGTCTCCAGCCAGAGAAACATCGCTTCATCTATGTGTTGTTTCTAATCTAACACAGCTATCACGGCGCGTTTGGTGAGAAACAGCTGCTCAGCCCACTCACTCTGGCTGTCTGAGGTTCATCTGGAACAGTCTTCATTCACTGAGTCTGTGAATGCAAAAAGTTTTATGGCGTAATCTTATTTCTTCATCATATCATACGGGTCATGTTTTGTCATGAAGATGTCTCGTGAAGTATTTACAGTGCTCTGTGATAGTTTGTGACAGTAATACAAAGCTCGATAAGTGTTACATCATAAGTTCCCGTAGAGCAACTTCCACCCTTACTTACTTGAAGACGGTCATGGAGTTTTCCTAAAAATGAAAATCAAATGAATAAGTCCTATCATGATGCCATAATTTCACCAACTGGAAATGTTCTTACGTTGTTTTTGTTTTTTTCTGATTTACTTTAAGCTCCTTTTGTTATAAATACCGCAAGTGTTTCAGCAAATTAAACTGACTTTTAAATGAGTCTCATTGTGTTGTTTGAAAACGTGTTAGCAGTCCGGGTAGAAAACGTTTAGGTTAAGTCAATCATTTTGGGCATCACCTGGTGGTATTTTAGAACAATAATTCAATAAGTCTTAAGCTAACAAAGAACAACAGTTGCTTGGTGTTCACGCAACCTGTTCACAATACAAAGAGGAAGGAAAAATAAGACAATTGTGGCAGCTGCAAACAATTGGCTGCAAACTTTGCAGCTGTGATGAGCAACTAGAGTCTTATGCATCTCTAAGGAGCATGCTGGCATATATTTTTATGTGGGTTATTGAACAGAGAGGAAAATAAAACAAAGAGAAACCGAACAAGCTCACATTACCAGTCCTCAAACTGCTCATAAACAATGCTTGTAGGAGCTGATGGCCTTGGCTCTGACTTGAACATTTAAAGGCAATATTTAAATGTTTTATTATAAACTAATTATCTCTGCCCAGGCACAACCTTGTAGCTGTTCTGATTAACAGTGATGCACATCGGGTTCTGGAATGTCAGATGGGCTCACAAAAATGTAGCAGCCGCTATCAGTTAGCGACTGTGGCTAGCAGTTCTTGTTTTAGGTGTTGCAGGAAAACCGCATCATCAAAATAATCGGAGACAGACAGCTGTCTCTAATTTGAGAATCAAATTATCTTCTTGCAATAACTGAAGGATTAACAAAGCCTTGAGCAGGCTGTGTGTGTCAACGCACACACAGACACATAACGTGAAGAATATCTTTTAAACAGATATAACAAAGGTTGATTTTTATAAAAGCCTCAATTTAGGAACTTTTTTGGGGGGTAAATGAAGGGATTTGCTCTGTAAAAACATATATAGCATAATAAAACCAATTTTGCAGAGAAAAAAGAGAAGTAAAAAGGGCTGTTGTGCTGTTTTGCAGCAAGATGATCCTGGGTTCAAATCCCGGGATGGGATCTCGTTCATACATGGAGTTTTCACCTTCTCTCCATGCATATGTTTTCCCCCGTTCTCCGTTCTCCAATAATATGATTGTTAGGTTAATTGGTCTCTTAGGTTTAAGTGTGTACTGTTGTTTGTCCTGTGATGGACTTCCTACCTGTTTTCAGCTTTGCCCTGCATCTTGCCCAGTGACAGCTGGAGTCAAACACCAGACTTTTCACTGTAGAACCAGTTCCCAGTTTTTATAAATGAGGCAGTCACCCTGTTTAATTTAAGTTCATTACTTTCCTTTGTACATGTTAATTTTGCTGCCATTAACTTTAGTTTTTTTCAAGGTTTTTTTCTTATAGGAGTTACATCTCAACACTGCATTTCTGCTTTGACCCCCAGACTGGGCCATAACTTCATATTCTCTTCCTATCAATTATGCACTTATTCTTTCAATATTTAACATTGTTTCCTCCCTCTAAAGCAAGTAAAGGAGTTTCTGGTGAGACAATTGTAATTACTGTGTGTTTGATTCTATTTTTTTTTTTACCACAAGCTCAGAGCTTTTATGTTTAGTTGTATTTCTCCACAAGATTAAGTCACTAATGGAGCTCCTACTGCCATGAACATTTTTTTTTTTTAGAAAGAATCGCTTGACCAGGGCTGCCGTGTTACATTAGAGTCTGCTTTCTCCTCCTAAACCCCCAGTCATTTTCAGCATATGGCTGCATACACAGACTTGGGTAGTGCTGAATGATTCTCCATGCTAACAGTGAATTCTCCCCTCTACAATTACCACATGCATGTTAATGTGATAGATTACTGCAAAGTAAAAACTTCATGCAATCAGCTGTCCACTGTAGCTAAACGCTCATTCAGCAGAGAGGATTCCTGAAAAGTCAGTGAGATGATGTATCTTCACACTTTTCCTTTGGAGATGTTTTTTACATCTGGAATGTGTATAAATGCCTTTTAAATGTATCCATGAATTTATTTAACTATATATTTCTAAATCTATTTGCTCGTAAATTACCATCAGACAATATCTGTTGTGAATCTTCGCTGTGTAGATTAACTAGATTATAAGACACCTAAATTTCATGAACACAATTTCTGTGAAGCAGGTAGAAAGTTTTGGAACCTTTTTGACATCCTCTCTCAAAGAAAAAAATTTAATATGTGGCGGTTTCTTTGGGAAAACTCAGTCGTAGTTGCATCAGTTCATTTTTCCCTGCATCCACATCATGTTTCAGATTTCTAGACGTGCTCCCCTCCTCTGTCAGCTGAAAAGTTCAAACCTCTCTAATGTGGTGTCATGAAAGGTGAAACAGGACAGGGTCAAAACAGACAAAGGAGGGAAAAGTGACACATTTCTCACCGTGTTAAGCCCCCGGCTGCTGACTTTCTGCTCAGCCAAGCGCTCCTGTTCCTCTTCCTCGGAGCTTGTCTCATCTTTTGTTTGCTCTGAAGTTCGACTTATAGACGATCAAAAATCCCAAACAGATGAGAAGTTCAGGAGGAGGGGAGCAGGTACAGATGAAAAAAATCCAAACGTGTTTCAAGCTATTGCTGAAACAATCCAATTACCATGCCTATCAAACTTAGCTTCACAGGTTATGGCTTCTAATTGCCTGACAAAAATTGACACTTCAGTCGTAGCAATGTAATATAATAGGGGGCCAAATTAAATTTGATCGAGGGGCAGAAAACGATGCTATCACTCAGCAGTGCGGAAAAGGGGAGATCAACTAGCATGATATAATGGATCAAAACTGAAAATGATTCATTAATCGCGTTGGGTTTTCCAATAATGGAAATGACACAGTTCAGACGTCTTCCTAAAAACACTATTAATTAAAGGGATGATAGATCTAACAAGGCATGGAGCCCAGAGAAATCGTTGCACCTCTTTTATCCCTGTCAACTTCTCACTTTTCTTCTTCTCGTTTGCTTTTTTATCTCTGTTTATTTCTCTGATGTCTTTGACTCTTCAACACTGTGTTCCATTTTTCTCCATATTTATACCATCAACTTGACTCATCGCTGCTGAGCAGAAGATTACATTAAAGCCTTAATACCTTTAATATCAGTTGGACACATTTATTACAGTCCCTTTTCCCGTTCATCATTTCTATACAGAAATGATATAGAATATCATTATCATTTCAGAAAGCTTTGGTTCTTCAAAAACATCTTAAAAATGTTCAACAGTACATGCTTTTTGAAAGCATGAAGTTAAAGTAATTTTAAAAAATAGATCTTTTAAAGTTAAAATGTTGGCAGTTTTTCTGTTTTGACTCAGTGATCATTCTCAGGTTGGCGAGGCCGGCTCACCATATCTCCTTAAAGAACAAGTAATGTCTCTCAAACAGCACTTCTTATTTTCTCACTGGAACTATAACTGTATGCATTTTCATGTTATGAACTCAAATGCATGACTTTACTGTTTCTGTTGTTGGGTGGCCAAAGAACATTTATCCCCATGTCTCTTGTGTACTGCTGGCAACATTGCCAGTCCTCTGCAACTTTTAGTTGCATTCTCGGCTGACGTCTTAGTTTTTGACATATAATCAATATAAACATCATGAGTTGTAACTCCAAACATAATTGAAACAATTTTTTAGAGCCCCTTCACTCAAAATGAAATCTTTGCTGCAATGCTTTCATACTCTATCAATATGCACAATGGGGTATAGGACCATATGACCATTAGTAGGTTTTCTGTGGTCAGGTTGTGATGCTTTACTGTCATGGTGCCAGTTGTGTCCTGAGTGTAGCAGGGTGGCAGTGAACACCAGATGTGGAGCACACATGCACTGACATGATGTAGCTTGTTGGAGAACGCATTTATTTGAAAGGGACTTATGGTTTCAATTTGATGTTTTGTTTGTGTTTGTGTGTACTTTTAAGAGTGGCCTTTTTTCTTAAAAGTACAAAAGAGAAAAGTGAAAAATGTAAATGTCTGTTTTTTTTTTTGCACAGCTATGATCATGTTGCATGTTGGGTCATCATATTTGTTTGCTTTAAATGTCAGCGCTTTTATAATTGAAGGCTGCAGAATAACCTTAGAAATGGGACAATTTATTTATTTGCTTTAGCTGACCATAAAGCAGAAAGGTGCAATGTAGTTTCAGACACTTCATCAATTTATATTAAGACAGATGAAGAACTCATCACCTCATTTATCAGTCTTGAAATTGTCTGACATTGTGAATTTCACCTGGATGACGTGCCTCTGAGTCATGCAGGCCATCTGCTCTTCATGCACTTTTCGATTGGCTGAGAGTTGGTTTACTTTCATCCCGTGGCCTGTGTTCGACCTCATCATCCACACACAGACATACACACACGCACGCATTCACGCATGCACACACATTCAGTGGATGTCCAAGAGTAAGACTGCAGACTTTACTTAATCTGTTTTTCCTCACTGCTAATTGGGTCAAAGCTTCCTCCGCTCCCTTCTTGATGTGCAAATGAGTGTGGCATCGAGGGACGCCCGCCCATCATTCCACAGGCACATTTACAGGACACCTCAGGATGCCAGGCCGCCGTCTGTGACCTGTATACGGCAGTTTGAAGGAGGGGCGGGAGGGTGTAAGGTTGTCAGTACCGACCTGGATCAGAGAGGAGGAATGAAGGGAAAAGATCCCTGAGTTAATTATTGCAGTGGAAGCCTGGAGGCCGTTTGTCTCACTGCTCTCCTAATGAAGTTTACCTTCACCATCCTGCAACAGTGGAGTTTCTCTGATGGTTAATAATGTATGCAGCAGATCAGAGATGTGAACAAGAAAAGGTCACAAAGAAAAACCACAGACTAGCTTGGATGATGCATCATAGTGTTGTAACTGATGCTGCTGCCCTTCGCAAAATGATACATGCCTGGTTAGCTGGAGTTAAAAAGGTTGGTATTTATAAATTAAGATGATTACAAAGCCATTTATTTTCTGCTCTGAGTTTTGTTCTGTAAAGTTTTTCATGCAATGAAGAGTGGAAAAAATGACCTCAGCAGTAAAAGTCAGGCGCAAGATAAACTGGTTTTTCTCTTGAGTTTGAAAGAGTGGAATCAGATCATTAGAAATTGGCTTTTGTGAAGTAGCATTCAGTAGTAAGTACCTTACTTATAGTGTAAATGTGTTTGGTAAGTGAGATTGAAGATAAAAGGAGAAATGTGTGTGTTAGAGGAGAACAGATTTTAAGTTTTTGTGCAGAGGCTGCTATAGTGTGTTCCTTAAAGTGCTGCAAATGTCACAGTTCTTCACCATTCTTTCCAAAAACCATCCACTTTTCCACTGGGTATGTTTCTGTAATCCAACTAAACTTTTGCAGAAGAACTTGCACAAAGCAGATGAAGAACATAAAGCAACATAAAGACTAACACCTTTCCCAGGCAGTAGTTGTTGCCAAAACATTGCCTGAGACAGCACCAATTTCACTATCTGTTGCCAAACAGTGAGCCACTAAGAGTTCAGTTTTTTTGTTGTTGTTGTTTTCTAATGTGAGCACCATCCAGGTGACATGATGTGAAGGTTTAGATCAGGTCTGAAAGTGAAGCAAATTCAAACCATCTTACTCACTGACCACATTAGAAATGCATCTCCATGCAGGATGCAGATTATTTTGTGAATGTAGCAATCACAGCATGTAAAGGCCTTTTCTCGAAAAAGATGCTCACAGCTTGACTCTGTGAATCACTGTGGCTCTCCATCAATCGACGTAATTACATTGGCCATAATCCTGCAGCAAAAACAATTTATCCTCAAACATAAGGTAAAAAGTATCCAATACACCCCAGATTGGGAGCCGGTGGCACTCGTCCTTGTCATATAATTGGGTATCGATGGGCAATGATCTCCTTCATTTCGCCTCTTTCCACTTGGGCAAATACTGGAACGCCAAGACAACCCAATCACACTACCTGCTGGGAGGGTGGAGTCCCTGCACCCCAGGGAGAATGAGTATAGGCTGCCTCTTCTCATCCTCAGTTAATTGAATAAACTTCCAGGACAATGTGAAGGGAAGAAGTCCCAAAAAAACAGAAAGGGAGGTTTGAGGCCCTGATATTTAAGTTTATTTTCAGCCATTTAACCATTGTTTCCATGAGTAACTGTGTGTTTAGCAACTATTGGAAGTGGTCTTTAATGGTTATTTTTTATTGAACTTTTTAAATTAAACTTTCTTAAAATGCCTAACGTAACAAAATAGGTTTCTTAATTTGATCATCAGTATATTTTCTGAAGGTTATTTTCAACAAACGGCAACAACCTGAGACTTTGAGGTCCCCGAATGTTCAAGTGCTTTTTACTTTCATAAAAGAAATGTAAGAAATTATTTAAATTAATGAAAACAATGGTCCCCAAGTATAGACTTAAAGAGGTTTTCATAAATATCTCTCAATACTGTAAAGTACCATCAAACTATTTAAGAAATCAGGAATTTATAGGACCAAGCATAATCTGGACAGCCATCATTTCTGATCCCTCAGATTACACTGCTTAATGTTATGTTAGAACCATTTGTCTACCTTTACAATACACATATAACTTTGTCTTAACTTCAGGATATCTGAACGGACCCATTCCTTAAATAGTCGGAAGGCTTAACAATAATTAAAATACAGAAGGCAAATGGAGGCAGCAATCTCAAGGTGCAGCATCATCATTTGTGCACAACCTAACACTTCTCATGAATCCATCCATGTAATCAACTGTCTGATGTTATATTGTGCTGAGTTGGATTCAGTCTTCATCAAGTTGTTTCTTTACAAACATTTGAGGAAATAAAGAAAGAAAACTGTGCAAACATCACATCCAAAACCAAATTTGAGGTTAAGTGGGATAGCAAATGTCACTTTTATGTGAACATTCAACCATTAGTTTTTTGATGCAAAAACAATAAGTCAATTATGTCAGCTTTATTATCATATAACAGCTAATACGTGAAATAAATGTAGCTAAAACATGAAGTTGTGGAACAACCATGTAGCAGTAAATACTGGTCAGCTCTTAGTTTCTCAAATTTGCCTTTCTACTCAAAAGCTCCTTAATAAACAATGACCGGGAGGGACTGCCTTCACCTCCTACCCTTTCACCTCCCGCTGCTCTCCCTTTAGGCCTAGTTGGATGACAGACAGGTGGAATTCAGCCTGAGGTCAGCGATGAGGGCAGGAATCACAAATCAATCTGACGTGTTCACCCAGGCCTGCCTGCTGAAGCCTGGGCACTCCAGCCAGTGCCAGGCCTTGTAGCTCTCCGCTAGCTCATACTCCCTTTCCCACATCTAAACCTCCAATCACTCCAGCCCCTTCCCTCTTTGTGCCAAGTTTCAGTTTAGGGGCTGAGTTTGGAATGGGTCAGTGGACAAGCTTCCAGGGATCCAATGCCCTCAGTCTGCAAGACTTCAGGTGCCTTCTGGTGAGATGGGTATGATGCCAGAAAACAGACTGGGGTTCGGGCTGAGTGTGTTAGAGAAGCTTTACATATCCCAAGGGCACAGGATGCTTTTCAGAGAGGATACTTCACTGAGAGTAAATGTTTTTGCTTTTTAATTATTGAAACCAAAATATGGAACTGTGCAAACTGTGCAAACAGTTCCATATTTTCTGTCTGTCTGTCTATCCAATTGTATTTTGATCTAATGAAAAATGTGGCACTTAGGAAAAGAAAAAAGTTAATATGGAAGTGTATTTCATACCTGCTTAACGGTTGGTGTTTCAAAATGCATATCTAAGTACATGTCTGTTTTAAATGGGCTAAAAATTAAATGATTTAAAGAGAATGAAAGTCACACATAAACCCAAAAATTGTTTATGCACTTTAAACAATGAAGATTCAAAAGTTGTGCACTACTTGTTCACTCCCCCTAAATAACGACACAGTGAATTTTGCATCATCAGGGTCCTTTTATCAGTTTCTAAAGTTATCTTCCTCAAAGTTCTTCTTAATGCCTTTTCTCCCTTTTGCTCCCAAATTCATTATTTTTCAAACTAATCTCCGCTGTGGATAAAAACCTCTTAAATCCTTCAAAACCGCTTCTCGCCAAGAGTGTGAAAAAAATATTATTGCCCCTGTTAAATTAATACTCAGTGCCAATAAACTATTGATATCTTCACTCCTTCAAAGTTGGTCTGGCACCTGGGACTGTAGGGAGGGAAATTGCAAAAAGATTTAGAGAAAGAAAAATGAAGCAGCTGAGGGCAAATTAAATTGCCATCTTGAACTCGTCTGTTAAGGATTAGTGGTTAATTGTAATTTGCGTGCCGTGTCCCCGGCCATCACGGCAGTGTTGCTGGAAGTTGTCTGTGTGCTGGTGATAGAATACTCACAGCCCCTTTCATAATTGGAAGAGGAAGAACAGAAAAACTCTGATTCTTGTCCGTGGAAGGGAGCGGAGGCGTTGGAGTTGAGGGTTTTTTGTTTCAACAGGTTTGACAGTTCTGAACATAACCTGCTTCAAAGACTCTTCGTTTATCGCCAACTGCTCAACACGTCTCCCATGCTGGCCTTTAAACACCTGAAAACGAGAAGGTGTATCAATTAAACGGGTTTGGTTTTGTTAAATCACTCCGCTCAGGAGGACGCATCTGACAGTTTATGTGTAGGAGTCATGTTAAAACACGTAGTAAGCTGTCTGCGTCCGCACATTTTTCTGCCAACAGAACTCAACAGTAAAGAACAAAATTGGATTTCGATCTGGCATTTAAAGCTCCGCCACATGTTCCTTTTGCATATCAAGGTTGAAACTACCATATGTTGACTCAAAAGACAAAAAAGTTTATCAAACTGGGCTGAACGTGTCACCAAGACAATAGATCCAGGCAAAGAAGCTGGGAAAACATCAGATTATATCGAAGAAGGTGTCACGTATTTTATTTATTTTACTGTAAAATCTGTTCATAGTAGAAACACTGATTGATTGTTTTCCATCATTAAATCACAGTTTTGTGCTGCAGCAGCTGTAGCTGTCTTTGAACATGCCTCTGAAGACGTACAATGTGTTGACACATTAAATTTTCATAAATCGGTCAGTTTTTGGTATCACCTTTTTTTGGTACAAAGCAGCAGCGTATTTTTTTTTCATTGACAGCATTTTGACTGTTTCAGCCTCATATGCAGTATATTTAAGTCAAGATCACATTTCTTTTTGTCCTTTCCATGTGGGCAAGTGTTAAGTTTAAATAAATACAGGACACTATGATATTTGTAGCCTCGGAAGCGTTTTCAAACCAGCATTTTTTCTCGACTCTAACTGGCTGTACTCCAGAGATAAGGAAAAGCTAGAATGTTAGCTCCTGTGGTAGTGCTAACACAGCTTTCATTTTCATTTTGTGTTTTGTTAATTTTGTATTTCCTAATTTAGTTAGGAAAATATTTTTGAAAAATATGTAATCTCTTCCTGCTTACGTTTCTTGCCTCAATTTGCAAAAGATTTAGGTATTGTGGTGTAAAATGAACAATCATGGTGAAAAAGAAAGTTTAGCCTCTTTCTGTTTAGTATTGCCACTAAGTACACCTCATGATTTAGTAGTAAAACCATACACAGTAAACTGTGTGGAGAAATTTATTAATAATATCTAAAGTTTATTCTGTATTTAATTTTCTATCTTTATTATGTTTATTCTCTTTTTGAAACCTAAGCACAAATAAAAGTACTTTAAAAGACCCACATAACCTCTGTTGAGTCATTAGGAATTAGGACTTGTCGTATAGCTTGAATCTCCAGAATGACACTGAAGTGAAATGTCTCTGATACACTTTTGACAAACTCTGGTTCATAATTTTACTCACCATATGAAGCAGAGACTGATCAATAATTAAACCTTAGTTCGTGCAGAATGAACCTCCACATGAACATGGCCACATCTGTTGACCAACAGGACAATCAGTGAATCAATATCCTGATTATCTGCAGGGACAGTAGCAGGCAGACGGTGTGCAAATTTCACACCTTTCACTGGTTTACCACAGTTGCTTGGCTCTGAGCAGTGGGGATGATTAAACGTCTGTTCAGTAAACTTCGAGTCATAGAAAAAGGAAAGATGCACTCCTCCTCTTTTCCATCTTTTATCCCCTCTGCCTCCTCCCTCCTCTGTCTCATTTCCAAACCATTACACTGTTCTGCTCAGCTGAAGCGCAACCATATATTCTTAGAGGGCTGGTTAAACTTAATCATTACACTAACAAGCTCCTCGGCCTCCAAACGATCAGCCCCTGAATTAGAAGGATTTGTTCTGGAAGGTGAGTCCGTAACTGAGAAGAGAGGAGAAAATCAACTGGCTGTTTTATTTCCATTTGCCTCCAAATGAACAGAAAGACACTCTGCAGAGACTTTCATTTTAAAGGCTGACACAACTTGGGTTGAAATAGCTAATAAAAGCAATAATAAATCCCTTGAAACTGCAAAATCAAGTTATTGTAAAGTCACAACTGATATTTTTACTCTGTTAGATCAAATCATGTATATCTAAAGAAATTGTGCTGCAGAATCATCTCAGTGGACATTCACTATAACTAAAACTATGCAGATAGAGTTAAGCCTCAATTCGCCCAGACTTGTTTCTCCTCACTGTTCAAACAGGTTTCTGGAACTCTGCACAATAATCAGACAACTAATTTCCTGGGGTGATCTTTGTGAGTTCTTCCAGGGTGTATTAACACACTTGGCTGTCCAATAAAGTGCAATAGACTATGGAGGATTTTTGAGCATTCAAATAACATCTGAAGCAAGTTTCAGGCAGTTGTATATCTATGGTGTGGGACACTCTATAGTATCTGCAGTGCATTTACGTTATTGTAAAGTTTACCTTTTCTCTCACTAACACTAGCAAGACCGTGCATCTACATGCATCTGCAGATTGTCATTTATGGTGTTTCATTCCTCTCAACAAACCTGTGGACATGAGGAAACGTCCCACTCACAGTGCCTAGTCATGCCACCTTTTTGACATTTAGTCATATTACAATCACTAACGTCAGGCCATTTTTGGCAATCATTTCCTGATTTAGAAGGATTTGTTCTAATTTCTTCCTATCAATAATAATAATAAATTTTGTTTTGATAAATAAACTAAGAACACACACGTATGAGGTGCTGATGGACAGTAAGCTCACAGACAACATGAAGCCATCAGAGTTGAAAATGTGCCAGAGGTTCCATCCGTCTCTGAAGTGGGGCCTCTCAGGAAGTATTCCCGCCACCATGCAGCTAATTGTCTTTATTGTCTGTGGCATTGCAGCCAATACATTATGCTAATGCCAGCAGCTACGGCTGCAATGCACTATTTATTCGTTCCCTGATAGCACTTCACGCACATACATGTTTTCTTTTTCACCATCTGGCTCAGCATGTCTGACCCGCTCAGAAATGCATGTATGTGCTAATTAATTAGCATAGCTCAGGAAGCAATTACACAGAAATTGAGTCACTCCCGCTCCCTTACAGGTCCCTCCATGGCACTGGAACACACTTCATTAGCTCTGATGTGTGAAAGAGTGAGTGGCGGTCCGAACTGACGTGACATCTGTCCTGAATGTTGTTCTGACCAATGCCGGACAGGCTCAGAATGGGGATTAGACACCAACTGGTAACAAACAGGAGGACAAGGATCAAATATAGACAATTAGATTGTTGAATGATACTGAAATGCTGGACACATCAACCATAACAGGATCATGTTTTCTGTTAAAGATTGTGATGTTTTGTGTTATTTTTTGTTGTTTTGTGTCGTTTTATAAAAAATAAAGTGACTTAATTGTCAAAGTTTGCACAACGTAGTAATAAATCTTTTCTTAGATCTTTGATTTGTAGTAGAAAATTACATTAATGTTTGAATCTGGAGTGACATAAAAGATAAAGATGAAAATTAAAACCAATAACACTTGACCAAACTCATGTACATAAGATTTTTTTTTTTTAATCACAATTGAAATCCTTGAATAATTGTAAAAAATATTCAAGGATTTGATTAGATGCTGATGTTCTCATACAGACTATTTTTTTATTATGCTTTAGGTAAATATTTACACTAACAAGTTAAATTCTTCTGAAAGTAAAAAATTGTCGGATTCAACACAAATTACCACTGCCACTGACAGAGCTACAACTATAAGAGTGGAACAGTAAACCAAACTGCATAGTTGTTAAACATGAATTTCTACTGTAATAGATTTTATGAGAAGAACACTGATTGGTTAACTGCATTGCTTTTATCTCTTCAACATCCTACAACCGCTCAGATTCTGGTTGGCTATTCCACTGATTCCTGCAGTGTTCTGCAACACACTGCTCTGCCCTGTCCCATTATAATGTCTCCACTCACATTCATTTATGGTGAATGTATGAACTGATCCAAATGAGGATATTTATGTTTCATGTCAGGCCAGGCGTATGCATGGCAATGCCAACATGTGTAATTTATCATTAACCAGCAGCAGAGCGTACCGAAACCCCATCTGCTGAGTGGGAACATGACTCGTACAAACACACGATGAAGAGGAAAGGTGTAAGTGGAGAGGCCACTGCTTCTCTGTGATTTCTGGTTTGATTCTGTAGGTTATGAAGAGGCAGAATGATATTTGTTGTCTATGAAAATGTGTGAGGGTGTTTTGTTTTTCTTTCCTTCGCTGCTCGGTTTTAATGTGCGACCCATCTCGTGGCTGGCCCATGCATATTCATGGTGTGCTCAGACCGGGGCGGTGGTGGTGGTGACACTGGGGGTTGATGGAGTGGGGAGGGGAGGGTGAGGCGTGCTTGTCGGAGTGTGTCACGTTTCCAGACCAGCGAATTTTTTTGATTAAAGTCCCTTATCCGTTTTATCATGCATATCCTCGCTCTGATTAAAGTGATCGGAGTCTGACACTCACAATGTCAGAGCAGGGAACCCAGGAGCACCCCTCCCTCAACGTCTCCGTTTCCTCCTCCTGCCGCCCCCCACCAGTGCATGCCTGGAATGTGTAAATCTTTGGTTGGAGATGCTGATGTCCCTCTGACTACTACTGGAGACACTGATCCCTGTAAACAAAAGGCTAATAAACACAAAATTCTTGTCAAGCTCCTAAATTTAATTGTAGTTCAATAACTATTATGCAACAATTTTGCATATTCCTGTAGGTGTATTAGTGCAACATGTTGAATATGGTGCGCTGATATGATATGATGTCATAAAGCAGAGGCCTCTATCTGTGCCATCAGTCTTATGAGGTGCCACAAAGGCAAGGCGCTATCTGATAGTTTCACACTCAGAAACTCAGATATGACTGCTGACCAGATACAGAATCTCACGCCAACATGTCAAACTGTGATGATCATGAGATCTCAGATGGTTTCAAAGAGAATAGCAGCTCTCTGGCTGGGTTCCAACTAATTTTTCTGACTTAATGCACATTTAAACTATTGACTAACTATCCTGGTTGAACGGTTGAATGTTCCCTTCAGGTCTGGATCAAGTGGAGGAATAAAAGTAAGAATGATGGTGGAAGGTGAAAGTAGAGCTGCTGTTCTTAAACATCAAAGTAATTAGAAGCAATTTATCCAATCAGCATACCTCCATTCAAGGTTTTCCAGGCACAGTTCCTCTGATTGGATATTCTGAGACTCAGAGTCAGAACTCCATGAAAAAACTATTCCATTAAACAACAGAGATCCACAAACATCTTTACAGTTTAATAAGTGTTTCCAACTTGAAACTCTGTGTGGTGATGACATCTAAGTCTCATCCACTGCTTCAGTCATGCAGCAAAGAGAGCCAAATCAGTGGCAAACCTCAACCAAAATCATTTTGACCATTTGTGATTTTCTGCAAACATATACTACTTTTTTGCTTGGAAATTTGGAGACAAGTTGTCAATAGTTCATAGAACAAAAGAACAATGTTCATTTTACTCAAGCATATACCTGTAAAATCAGAAAAAACTGATCAATTTAAGAGGTCTTTTAATTTTTCCCAGAGCTGTTCATAAGGTTAATTTTGCGTGTTTGCTCATGTAATTCCATTCCTCAGTTGCACAAACACATGCACAGGGAGAAGAATAAGAATCCAGGTTGGAATACCATCTTGCTTCAAGGCAGCAGTGATACCAACTACTCCACTGTGCAGTCTGTTTATATTATTATCTGATTAAATTATAGACTTGTGGTTGGTTAAAAAAAATCTCAATGCAAAAACTAATAAGAGCTTCAGGATTATGCTGTCACAGGTGGAGAGCTATTTTAACATTGGGAGATCTGTGGTAGCAGTACTGAAGTGTCCAAAAAATGTGCCTCCATAAAGCAGGGATGAATGTGGGCATCTCGTGTACACACACATACACACATATCAGCACACACATACACATCCTCACACACACACACGGTTGATGAAACAGCTGGTCTAGACACAGCCGAGACCATCCAATCGGAAATAGTAATTAATGACATTAGAATATTGCACAGTTTGGTGCCATTGAGGGACTGGATGACTTTAAAATGTGTAAATCCACAAACTTATCTGACCCAGCGATGGGTGGCTTTCCACCCCCTCAGCTAAATAGATTAATTATCTACAGGGCCCCAGTGCTGTTGTTGGGAGCCACGTGGATATCAGATTGGCTCTGATACTGCTGGAAAGTGTTCCTTCTGCTAATGATCACAGACCTGCTGCTGCTCATGGATACTTTCAACCAGACATACACAGCAGCACACGTAGCTCATGCACATGCAGAGAAAGTTGCTACAAAGAACTGAGCTGAACTCCAGCATCATACAATTCTTTATTTGTGTGACTCACATTAAAGTGCTCTTTGATTTAGCTTGACTGTGCATGAAAGTTTGTCAGTTCTGTGCACTGAGACCTCAGGAGTGCAACTGCATCTTTAAAGTTTACAGACTTTCACTGTGTTGTGGTGCATTACATCCTGAGGATGGACAAATCATCTGAGATTTTGACAACCAATATGAGAAAAAAGGAGGAGGGAAAAATAACAAGGCAAAGAAAAAAAATAAGGTCCAAAGTCCCAGAAAATGGAGAAAGCCAAGGATCTCAGGGGTAAGTATTAGTTGTCACCCTATGATCAAATAGCAGAGGCCGGGAAGCGACCAGAGAGAGCCTGCGCCTGGGCAAAAAGAAATATAAAGTCCAGATTTAATTCTGATACGGAGAAATAGAATTTCAAAGCTGGATGTCTTATCGTTGGCATGTCCCTTTGCCGGACTGATTTCCCTAGCAAAAGCCTGTCAGTGCTATTATGTTGAACATGGAACCAATTTACTGCGGCGGCTAAACAGGGTTAGCGGTGCTCCTGTACCCCCTAAATGTTTGAAGTTATCACACAGTGAGAAAAATAGCATTTTGAATGTTTGGGGAGGGGGCGGCTCGGACGGGAGTGGACTGTAATTGAAAAGTATCAATCAAAAACAAGGCCAGGGCCAGGGCGGGGAAGCTATTATGTTAACCCAGTCCAGCAGAGCACTGGAGGAGCCAAAATGCATTTCTTTTGAATCAGTAATGCTCCTTTGCTCTCTGAGCCTCTAAGCCCTGCGACTGGGGCCCTCGTATCTCCGGACGGACGGAGGCAGCGTAGAGAGGGAGGGGATTATCAAGTGGAGCATGCGGCCATTACAGGCTTGTTTCGTGATGCTATCTGCCCTCTGAGATAAGCAACCCCCGTTTGGTCAGACGTTTCCAATTTCTATACATGAGAGATGAAGACTTTGTGCTTCTGCTTGCCTTCACTCTTTTTTATGTTATTATATTTTTGCGTGGCCTTTACTTTGCCCTCTCTGTATATTACAAGTGTCCTTTCGTGTGCATGCAGGATGCAGTGACCTGCTGCCACCAGTAAACAGCTGAACTACACAGGAAGGTCCAATAAAGCATGGAAAAGAGATAATCGGAGGAGGAGGAAGAGGTATGCAGGTCAAAGATGAACAATAGATTCAAATAAGATAAAATGTGCGTAAGGGGATACACAAACCAAAGCACTGGGTCTGGAATCGGCTTCTGTGGTTAAACTAGAACTTTTAGTCAATTTCAAATTCCAAGTGTCAGATACCTGGCAGCAGATCTGTCATAGTCAGCCTTCTCCAAGCTTGTGAGAGACAAAGACATTTCAATGTTCAAAAGGACAAGACCTCAAAAGTTCAATTTCCTCTGTGCCCAGAAAGGGATACTGCTTCTCCATCAGTTTTCCTTCATGCCTGTTTAGTTGGATTGTCCGACAAAATAACTGGATGCATCCATTCATAAGAAAATGTAAATGGCATGAGGTACAGCCAGTGGTTTCCAGCTGACAAAACCCTTGGAGACATCCTTAAGTCGGGGTCAAGTTTAGATTTTGAAAATTATGCATTCCCAGCTTGTTCTGCGTCGCAGCTGTGGGTTCTCCATATATTAAAATGAATTGTTTAAGGGAGTTTTATCCGTTACAATGAGACACAACTGGGATCCTGTCAGCCAATTTTGGCAGTGCTGTCAAAAGACTGGAGCATACATTTCAATATCTTCTTGCTGGTATTTACATGAGACAGAGCAGGAGAGATTGCTCCTGTTGTCTCTACTGTTTTGTAAGGATTTAAGAAACTTGTACACTCTAATCATGGTAATACAAATCATGTTTGTATAAAAAACATTATTTAATGTTTTATTGAATTAATACATTCTGGTTGTATAATGAAGGAGGCATCAAGTGAGAGTTACAACTGTGGGAATAAAAGTAATTTTAGTGGATAAATCTTATTAATCAGAGATCTAAGTCTAAAGATTTTTTTTGTAATTTTTTTTTATTTTTGAGTAACTTTGGACAAGTGGATGCAAAAGGTATAAAATTGTCCAACTTTGGTATTTTGGGACACATTTTAATTTAAGAATTTTTTTTTGTGCTGCTGACTTTAAAATAATGACTCACTTTCTCCAAATACATTACTATTGCAATTTTTTTTCATTTTATTTTTTTTCCATGTTCTTAAAATGCCTTAAAAATGTTATTGTTTTACAACCTCTCAGCAGGCCTGCTCCACTGGCCAGGTGCATTCGTCTATTTTCTTGAAGGTATTTTCTTGTGTTGCTATTTCACTATTTCCTATATAAGGAATTGTAAGAACAGAATAAAATTTCTTCTTTTTCAACTTCCTTACTTTCTTTGCCTAAAAATATTTGTCAGAATAAGTTTTGGTCAAAATTTTAAACTCCTAGATACAGATTATACTTCAATCTAATTTGCACACATCCTATAAAAACACTCTGTAGAGAATATGTATGCAGCAATATTTAAAATAGCCATTTTTTCTAAAGAGGGAAACAAAATGCTTTTGACAATGTTCCAATGGGAAAGCCTTGAATCCTACCATGGGGAGAGTAATTTGACATTCATTTTGGCTTCTTCTTGCCACCCAGCAGAAATCCTTCAAATTTATAGCACTGACTGGACTTCCAAGTTCTCCAGATCTCAACCCAGATGAAAATCCATGGCATACTCTTAATACTTCCACACAGCTTCCAAGTATCATAGAAGCAGATCAGAGATGTTCCAGAGTAATCTACTCAATATTAATGTGGTCCTAATGTTATGGTTTATGTTGAAGTGAAGGAAGAAGATTCCCTCGCAGCTCCATAGATGGTCTTCCTGCCAGATGGACTGATATGGATGGAGGAAGAAGATGATGGAGGGAAGTGAAGCAGGTATGTAGATGGGCATGGATGGAGGAGGGTGTCAGACTGGCGGGCGGAGGGTTTTTAATTCAGATTTCATGTGGGCTCACTCAGCAGTCACTGGAGTCTAAAGTGACTCTAGGGAGCCTCACAGTTCTATATGCAAATAGACGAACGCACCTGGCCAGTGGAGCAGGCCTGCTGAGAGGTTACTTATGCAAATCTGATTGAGTGAGAGCATATTGCCGGAGCGCGAGCGGGCATGGGTGTGTGTGTGTGTGAGTGTACGTACACACACACGCATACACGCAAACACACAGATAGACATACCGGCAGTTATATTTCACAGGACGCCATGTTCCCGAGAACAGAGGAGGCAGACAGAGGATGAAAGGATGAGGAAGAAGAAAGCAGAGAGCGGATGTGAGAATTCAAGGAGGATGACAGGAGGACGGGCAGGTGTGGAGGGTGGAGAGAAAATGTCAGAGAGCATTGAGAGAGAAGAAGGAGGACGGTGAATGGTGGGACATGCATAATTCTCCCTAACATCCCTCTATTCCTCTGGCGTCTCCCTTCCCTCCATCATGCTTCCTGAAGGCGCTGTGTTATTTCCTGCACATGTTGTAAATGAGCTGAAATCCCAGTATGGCCGACACCTCTTTCTCGCCTGCCCCTCCTCCTCTCCCTCAGAGGCTGGCATTAACCTGCTGATTAAGTGGTAGAGCTTGGCTGGAGCTCCATCTCAGCCTGGAGCAGGAGCTCGTGATGTAGACAAATGACCAGGAATCACGTTGGCATGAGCGTGGCTCTCAGTCAGGCTGGCCCCTTGGCTAGGGCCTCTGGGACAACACATTAATAAGAGAGGGATTCAGTCTGCTGATGATTATTGATAACACTGTGCATAATGTAAAATGCCAGCATGGATGAGAGGGGAACTTAGTGTCGCTCTACAAAAAGTGCCTTCAAAGGTTTCGTTGCATCCATGCCTTTTCACAGCAGAAAATGGGAAGTATTAGTTACACAACATTACCCTGTTGAAGAGTAACGGTAAGCCCGGCCTCAGCAGTGCTGCACTGAGTTCCTGGTTTTGTTGTGTTTCACCATGTATCTCTTTTTATGTTCAGACGTGTTGAAGAAAAGCAAAGTGAATCAAAATCATTAGCTTTAATCTCAACATTTTGGATTTATAGTTTCGGTCAATATTTTCAGCATTGAAATACATTTTTGCCTCCTAAACTGATTGAATGATTGAATGCAGCTGATTCTTTGTTATCTTAAATGTAAATATATCTGATGGAACTTTTAGAATTAATCAGTACTCTTAACATTGGGAAAGTCAAAGATACACTGAAAATATACAGAGGAAGCTGGATTTATATAAATTAGGACAGTCTTTGGAATGTAAATCTGAAGCAGATTTAAAAATCAATCAATTCAGATATATTATCCCTCTGTTAGGTTCTAGAGGAAGACCCAAACTACCGCTGAGTGAGAGAGCCAATCAATTAAAACACCCACTCCAAAACTGCCAAATTTAAGCTAGACTGAAATTTCCAGCTGTGCATGTGGAAAAGTCATCATTTTCCTTTTGGGGAAAAGTTTCACTGTCAGATGAGACAAATATTGGGATATTAAGCCAATATAACAAGGAACATATACAAATGAGTTATAGTGAGGCTTTTAAATGTAGGATAATTGAACATGATGGTTCAATTATCCATCATACTTGGAGGTCATGGCAACATTGTGCTGGGGCACCAGCACCATCCCTTGTAATGATAAACGGGCATAGATAATAGACAGATGAAATATGTTGATAAGTAGACGTACTAAAGATTAAAAACACCTGGTGTTTGTGCTTCCTAAAAGGAATTTGAAAAGTTGCATCAAACTCCACTTATTAAATGACAAGCTTGAATGAATTTAAGTTTGAGAATAAAATTAGATGAAACTTCAAACACACGCTATGTCACCCAAATTGCATGATTCATGTACGCCTGCTAAATGAGTCAGACAGGACAGAACACTCCTTTTCACATTCTTCACTTTTTGTTTTGCTTGAGCAAATGTTTTTTTCTGCGTTAGCCATCAAACCATCTCAACTTGTCCATCAGACTTCAGCTTCTTTTAATTAGTTGCACCACACAAGTTCTTAAAAAAATACTTCATGTGATTTTACGATCTACTTCCAGAAATGTTAGAAATGTAACACTTCTGAAACGTTTTTTCTTACACAAACACCACAAGGCAGTTAATATAAGAAGAAACAGCAAAAAGGTAAATGGGAAAATTAAAGATCAAGACTTGCTGATGAGAAGGAAAACCAAAAATGAAAGTTTACATTTAAAAAAGTAATGATTATACTAAAACTTTGAGCTGAATCTCCTTTTCTCTGTAGTTACAAACATCATCATTTAGAGATCATCAATGCCCTCATGAGTCAAAATGTTTTATCATGACTTGTCTTTCAATAACAACAAACACTAGAATAAATAAGAAATCTCAATTTTGCATCATCTGAATGGTGGTTTACCTCATATATGGCAGCATAGAAAGAAGAAAGCAGTGTTGTGAAGAGATCAATAGGGTCAAACGTCATCTTGTTGTGATTGTAGATTCAGACGCCACAGTTCACCATCAGTAACAGCATTCTTCTGCATGCCCTCCCTCACTGTTGCCCATTTACACACAGCAATGCAGATCTGTCAGATCTCATTTTTTGGTTTGAACATTGGATCAGTCAGTCAGGGGAAATAAACCTTTGTCCTTGTTAGGTAATTTATGAACTGATCATTTTACTCACGATTAGAACCAAGTCCTCCTGATAAAAGAGATGTTACACAACTGGAAATAAAACAAGACCAGACTAATAAGTGTTGGTTTTACACTTGTTAGCTCTTAAGAGTGAGTGTTCAAGCAAAAAAGTGGATAAAAGAGATCTACATCACGGATCAGTGAGTTTCTTGTTCGGTACAACAGTCTGAAGATTTTTACAGGGTCTGCACATACATTTGCTTGCTTCTTTAAGCATCAATCTATCAGTCCTTCTGCGACCGCGTCTTCCATTCTTATTTCTTATGTTAAAATTTGTGGTGCAACATCTTAATCTCAAAGTCGACCACATGAATGCAGCTCCATGGCTCGCTTCACTGCTTGTGACCTAACATTTCTTTACGGGAGGAGTCGGTAAACAGTTTGCATCCAATGTGATGCTCTCTTTGCTGCTGGCCCATCCTCCACCCCTCTGCATCCTCAACAGCTGAGCAACAACAGAATCCCTGCCTCTGTGACTGACAGCCTCCCTAATTGTATCCACTCACTCATGACAATTTGATTAAAATATTATGCCAGAGTCTCACCCCCTGTTTGTTCCCCCTATCCAAATCTAATTTTGATATAAAAAAAGAAAGATTACCTCCATGAGCATGACTGAGGATGTCATTAACTTCTACTTAATCTTTATTACTTATGTGATATTAACATATGTATAGCTTTGGCTTTGGTTTTTTCCATGTCTGCTGTACTAATGGAAGACCAGGAATGGAATAAATATGTGGGGCAGAAGTTGAGCATTCATGTTGTCCTGAAGTTTGAAATTAGTGCCTGAAAGAGTGAAACTGACCTGAGAAAAAGTTGTCCAAGGACAAACTTCTTACAAACTTCTACTTTTTCTTGTGATTTCCGAGACCAGTGTCTGATGTTGTAAAACAAGCAGCAAAAAGGTCCATGAGGTGGGGATTAATTATATAATCCTCATTCGCTCCACTTCAAAACATCAAACCAAACTAAGAATATTACTGTAATGTTTTATGTCTTTGGGTCTATGAGAGTTTGGCCAAACATTTGTTACAGGTTTTACTAACTTGGAATAGGTTTTGGCAAAATCTCTCCTGGGTTCTTGTGACTACCCCTTTCTGAATCACTGTACTGCCAAAATGAAATGGTGGTTTACTTTTTTCTCAACAATTCAGGCCATTTGGCAGTAACTTTTTCTCTGAGAAAAAGTCCTCTTTTTTCCAATTAATATTGTGGACGGATGCTTAAGACACAAATTCTGGATAAAGGAGGTTTCATTTCATTGCTGCTTGTCACAGATATTGGTT
This sequence comes from Poeciliopsis prolifica, assembly GCF_027474105.1. Taxonomy (NCBI): domain Eukaryota; kingdom Metazoa; phylum Chordata; class Actinopteri; order Cyprinodontiformes; family Poeciliidae; genus Poeciliopsis; species Poeciliopsis prolifica. Next base: position 13,425,906 of record NW_026562388.1, read on the forward strand.
GGAGTTGGGACCTCCACTGGGTTCTGGTGTGATTTGCAGGTGCCCATTCTGAGAGCACGAGATTACCAAATTGAAGCTGGGGATTACCACCCTAAAATACATGATTTTAAGTACTTAACAGTCTTCATGGATTCGGATAAAAAGAAGGGCACCAGTCTGTCATAGCGAGAGGGATATCGAGTTAGCATGCAAAGTTTTCAATTCATAGTTGAACTGAAAACCTGACCAATACTTTCTCAACTGACAAGCAGCCTTTGTTTGCCTAAATGAATGACAAATCATATCAAGTCAAACATCTCAAACAAAACTTTTTTAAGCTTTTAAACTGTATGTCTTGGATCAAACATTATTGGTATATTTCCTCAAGCTCTTCCCAGGAGTTTGCTGAAATTTTGACCCATTCTTTCTGAAATAACTGGTGTAACTGAGTCATAGACCACTTTTTCTTTTTCCTCTAACTGCAACTATGAGTCACGAGCTTTAATTTTAGTTTCATTAGACCAAAGAAATCAAGGTGTTTTTCCCTTGATTTATTTGCACACCCTAATTTCACATTTTCATGTTGAAGTTATTGGTGTTTGTTTTGCTCAGTTCTTCTTAACTTGCATGAAGAACTGTCATGAATACAATGATTTTTATTATTCAATATTATTTTTTTTTACTTACACGGTTATATACACACATATTTCCAAGCACAAATAAGTTCAAAGTTTGGCATAGAGGTTTTTGGATAGAATGAGACCAAAATCAAACAAGCTTTTCCCCTATTTGGGCCAGAAGACTCAAATGAAGAACTAAAAAATAAAAACTACAATTTATTTGTTTGGTAAAATTCTAAATACTACAGTGACAGGATACAAACCACTGCATGAAACATTAAAATCAAGCTTGAAAATCTCAGTGCAAGAGATGAGGGGAAGCATGACAATAATCTGGCACTAAACAAAGAAACTGAGCTAAATATTTACACAAGGAGCAATCAATTAGATACAAAGCAGGTGTGATGATTTTCAAATCATGAGAAGTGTGTGAAGGAAGCAGAGGGAAAGAAAAGCAGAAATAAAACAGCACACATCATGTGTGCTGTATGGAAATCTGACGTACACATCAGATTTATCATTTCGAACAGAAAATGTAAAGACCAGATACGCGACGATATTGAGAGACAGATTATCGTGTTAATATCAACCCATTCCTGCATTTCTACTTGCAAAGCATTTTAATATGTGTAAAGTTATCCTCCACTCCCCCTAAAGTACAATATGGAACTCAAGACACCAAGCAAGGAAAGATTTCAGGTGTTGAATTTTTTTAATTGTATCTTGAAAAATAACTTGCAATAATTTTTGTGTGAAAAATAGGTTATTTTGTGCTCCTAATTTAATGTAAAGGTCAGTGAAAGATTTTTGCTCTGAACTGAGTTTGTGAACATGTACCTGCATGAAAGCAGTAAAACTTTTCCTGCTTTATGTTCGTTTTCTTTCAGGTCATCTATATGGCTTACTCATTCCCATGCCCTTGAATAAACGCAAAGGACAACCCATGTACAGTTTTGCAGAAATATTTCAGACAACAACATGCACATGCTTTGTGTCAGTGAAAGTATCAACATACATCGCATGCACGCATGCATTTTTAGCTCCAGTTGTTCCCCTCTCAGCTCACCCGTCTATTTAAAAGAAAAATAAATCCAGTGTAATGTGATAGTAGGAGGCAGAGGGCGATAAGGTGGTGGGAGGCTGTAAGGGGGGGCTGGGCAGCTCAATCACTCACTGAACAAAAATTGCCGTGTATCATTCACCTGATTTGAATTGTGGCTCCCCCTTCTTTTGAACCTCTGCCAATTCATTTTGTACATTAAAAATTGGTCAGGGTTGATAAGATTCCATTTTCACGGTTGGCAATGCAGAACTGGCGAAAGAATACAATTACAGACCCCAGAGTAAACTCTCCGAATGTCAACTTGATGTAAATGATCAGGAGGTAAGGTGCCACAAAAGAAAAAGCTTCAACTTCACCAGCCCCCACCTTCACACACACCCATCTCCCTCCTCTGCATCTTTGTATATGTCAGTCCGACACTTCTTCTCTGAAGTTTGCCTTTTCATCATACAGACTTGATGTAGGACTTGATGATGTGACATTGTGGGTTAACAATGTCACAGAGTCGCAGTTTGAACAGCCTCAGACAGAAATAATTTAAAGAACTAATACAGCTTTCCATTGCTTTGCCATCTTTATATTAGAAATTAGTCAGTGACCATGGTGAAGTTTAGTTAAGAATGAAAGTCTCAGCATTTAAAGTATTTAGTGTCTCTCTAACCTTTTCACCTGGATGAAAAGTTAGAAACACGATTAATCTCTTGGATTTACCAACCATACAGAACATGAATGAGTCAAGTAATTGCTATTGGTCTACTTAAGGGGGTTTTAGTGGGTTGGGAAAATGCCAAAGAATTGTTCTAGCTGTATTTCAGAACATTCCTGATCTAATAAGATAGACTACCAGAAACAAACTGGCAAAATTTGAACACTGCACAGCAACCTGCTGGATTTCTGAGGTTGAAGCATTCTTCCGATTGATCTTAAGTCTATTCATTAAAAAGAAAAAAGAAAAAAGATTTGCACCCAGACTTGTTGGTCTGATTTACATCTAATTACTCAGAAGAGGGAGTAAAGGTCAGTGGACATAGTAAATGAACTTCCAGACCCAACAGACAGTATTACCAGCTCTTCTTGGGGGTCATTTCATGTGTTTGGCTGAGGCAGGGTGCTGGTATTGTTGAATATCTTGGTATCCAGGGACATCATATTTTACTACAGTTTGAATCTGTTGGCACTTTGCTCGAGGATTCTCATTTTGTGTGGTGGTGCAGAGGAACAAAGACAGAGGTATAGAACTTTTTTTTTATACCATACTGTAATGAAACACAGGTTCACTGTCCCATTCTATGTCACGGCATTCAAGAAGCTGGGACTGATAATGACAGGTGTTTCATTATATCTAGCTATGAATCTCCAAATTGCATCATCACAGAACTATGTGACTGTGTGGTGGTGCAGAGGAAAAAAGGAAAATCCAGTCAGTACTGTGTGGAGACAGCACAATTTCTCCTGGCATCATGTTGTGGGGACCAATAAGGACAAACTTCAATGACTCTATCCTGTCTTACCCTTTCTAAATCAGCAATTTGGTACAATATGATTTCCCATCAACTATTTTGCTTGTTACAAAACTTTTTTAATTAGCGAGTTTGTAATATAAGTTGAGCATATTATATATTTTACCAGAGGCAGAGGTGTATTAAGATCTTTTGGTCCTCCTTTTATGTGAATCTGAACAACCTTTACTTTCAGTAGCTGTTTGTTCATATGCATCTAACACATGGCCAAAATGTGGATGTGAATTAAAAAAAAAACTTAAAAAACAATAATTAAAAGCTGCTTGTCTAATTTCAGCAGATGTTTGAGTCATTTATAGAAAAACTCATGTTTGCTTCAGACGCCAGCTCCCCCTGATAAGGTGTCATCTGCTTTGACCTCAGCCCCCTCTTCCACGCCCCAGCAGTGTCACCCGGATCTCTAGCCAGCCCTGTGCAATGGCAGCAGGGCTCTTTTGCACCTTGCAATTACAAGGGTCATGTCCCCGCCATCCAATCACACATTACGAGTCGCCAACATGCCCCATGACTCCCCATCACTTTCCCTTCCATTTCCTAAACCATTCTTTCTCACCGTCTCTGTCCCCATGATTATTCAGAGGTTTGCACATTAGTCATACTGGCTGTGATGGACAGCAGCATGCATAAATTGTTTGCAGAAACTGAACTTTGGCTCTCTGTAAATAGATGAAGGACATGCACAAGCCATGACTCTAATCCACAAACAGAGCTTATGTGCACACAGGTCAGGGGTCTGTATCAGTCCCTGTTTGGCTAATCACAGAGATGACTCTGTGTCTGCAAGTACACAGAAAGGCAGCAGTTCAACTCCAGTGCATCTGATCTGACAATATGCTGTAGTTTAAATAGTGACATTTACATGAGCTTTGAGACCACTGAGCATATTGGCACCAGCAGAGCAGAAGAGCAACCGTCTGTGCTCAGAACAGAAACTTTTCTCACCAAGAACAAGCTCAGTCTCTGACATTTTTACAGACTTCTTCGAGACTGTTGGATTTTGCTTAATTGGGCGAAAGTGATGTCAGTAGAATTTCATCCTGTACCTGTGGGTTTCCAAGTCCCCACCTCAGCTGTCTCAGTTATCCTGAGGTAGGACAGTCCACCCGTCTTGTCTCCTGGTGATGGTTAGAAACTGTCAAATTCCCCACGACAGCTGTGGCTACAATGTAGTAGCTTCCCGCCATCAGTGTATGAAAGTATAAATAAGTATTGTTTTGGACACATTTTATAATTTTTGTAACTACATTTTTGTGTATTTAATAGTCTTGACTTTATGAGGTTGTCTTGTCATCCACTAAGAGAAATGTCTACTTCACTTGGTAACCTCAGGTTCTGTCCAGTTGTCACTTCTCAAGAATTTTCATTAGATATCAATGAGACAAGCTAATTTATTTTAGTATTTACATCGAACTAGCTTAAATGATATATTCCATACTTTAAAAGTGAGAGATTGTGTCTGTTGTAGCATTTCTCACCTTGTGAGATAAATTTTCAAATACTACATTGTAACGACCCACCACACTAAATGGGGGCCAAAGCCTAATCCCCAGAATAGGTGCTGTTTTTTGAATTAGGGATTAGGTTTAGGACTAAGGACTGAATTGAGTTTGAAGTTTACAGTAAAGTATGTTCTGGTCATGGATAGGAGAAGGGTAAGGTTAAGGGTCAGAGTTAGGGTAGAGAAATTAATGAAAAATGAATGGAAGTTAATGCGAAGTCTTTGTGAAAATAGCAAGACGAAATATGTGTATGTGTGTGTGGGAGGGGCGGGCTGCAGGGCTGACTTTTAAACACGTCACCCAGCATGCAGCAGGGGTCCTAAGATCATCAATATTAATTTCTTTATGACAGCAACAGTCAGCGTTGTGTAACGGCTGGTACTTAACGAACGCTGAACTCCTACCACTTAAGCATATGTCACCTCATCTCAGAGATGTTTTCATCAAGAAAAACCAGGAACATGGCAGTCTGTAGCTTGTGATGAAGAAGGCCATCTGGACATTACGAGGAAGACGTCAAAAGGTTATGTGGCGATAAGATGGACAAAAAAGGAAGAGATGGACGAAAAAGAGAGAACTTGGGAGGATTGAGGCAACACTAGCCTCAGAGTGTCATCAAGGGCTTTGACAGGATGCCATGTTGGCCGATGGTGGCTGATCTCCTTTCCTCACCCAGCAGACAGCCTTTGACACCAATGAAACGTGGCTTCTCTGCCCCTAATGACCACATGGCTGAAGGTGATGAAGCAGGAGGGGGAGAAAGAGAAAGGGAAGGGCTGTCTTCATTATCCATCAAGTTAGAAATATTCCTCATTTATCATCACGCCCATGCCCAAAATGCCACCCAGCTGAGTCTATATCCCTGCGAAAAATATCACGCCGAGTGAGGGGAGGAAAAAAAAAAAAGAAAAAGAAAACTGTCAGAGCCCCTGCAGCAGCCGATGGGCAAAATTAATATGCAAATGTATGCAAGAAATTAAAAAGCAGAATTACACAGGCAAATGAGGTAGCTACACTTGAATTGTTAGGATTATGAATAATTACTGCGAATTTCCTGCTCCTAATATAACTTGTTTTTTGATAAACAAAGACTTAATTATCGAGATGCGCTGGAGAATTTTTGCGGCACTCATTAATCTTGCAGAAAAAACAAGTCCCCGGTGGCCGGTGGTAATGAAGAGAGCGTGCCCTGAATCGGCACGAGGAGCAGAGCCACGGGGCGCCGGGCGAGCCGCCCTGCCACTGTCCCTCACCATACCCAGGAGGGTCATAACTTCTTCCGCTAACCATCAAAGGGACTTATTTATGCTGGCAACACAGCTATAAGTCCAATTTTATGAGGCCTGGAGCTGAAGGGGAGGAGGGAAGATGCACCGAGGGAGGGGTGGTCTGGAAATGCCACTTCTGTAACTGCAGTTTCTCTCCTCCTTCCGTGTTTCTCCTACTGTTTCCTTTCTATTGGTATAGATATGCAGCCTGAGGTGTTTCTGAAAAATGCTGCCCTCTGCAGGGGTTCAAGGGGCCACACAGGACTGGTCCCGTCCTCTGTGTGTGTCCTTCAAACCTGTGAAATGCAGTTAAAGCCTAACATCTCTGAGGTAAGACAAGATTGGCTGGTGTTCACCTCTTTGTGGGGGCCAGGCCCCAGGGTTTGGTTTAAACAGCAGGACAGGAGGACTCAGCTGTGTGAAAATTACGAAAACTGTTTGGAGATGAAACTTCTGTGTCTGATGTGTGTCTCCATCTTCATTTAGCCATCATACCTGGCCATATCTGTGGAAAGCTTGATCACAAGAAAGTCCCAAAAGTGTCAGCTATTGGGAACAAATCAACTTAAAATCAATTGTGAAGAAAAAGCCTGACACATCAACTCTGCTGCAGCAAAGCCTAATTCTTTTGAGAGCAGTTAGTCAGGTAAATACTTATATGGAAACTTGTTAATAGGTTTCTTTACGTTTTTGTTCACTATTGAGAGAACATCGACTGTGAGTGATTCCATTCTTGCCGGATTACGAATGGACAGCAATTACATACATAAATAACGCATTGTTTTGCACACAAGAGAAACAAAATCCTTGACATCTATCAGTCTGCAGAGGGGGATTCAGTCATTTCCAAGGCTTTGGGATTCCGGCGAACCATCCACAACTGGAAGAAGCATATAGCAGGTTTGTGTCATTTATCATCTAGTGTAAAACTATTCACATTTCTGAAAATGAGCATAATCCAATAGTCAAACATGGTGGTGGTAGTGTGATGGTCTGATGCTGCCTTACATGCCCTTTGAGTATGACTGCACAACCAAGAATAATTTTCACAGTATGGAGTATGTACAAATAAAACTACAAGAAACTGATGCAAAACAAAAAAAAAAAAAAAATAGACTCCTTATTGCTGAAGTGTGGTCCGTTGAAGGCATGATGATGCTTGAGTAAAATTGATGGTTGCTCCATTGCTTTTCTGAAGCGATCACTGGCTGTAACTTAACCAGCCAATAACATGTCTTCAGTGCACAGACTGATGTCAAACAATTTGCCTCTGAGTTTACAGAATTTCAACAGTACAGATTCGTTAAGATGATGGAAAGCTGTACTGCATGCCTGTGTGAAGACCAAGCGACTGACATGATGACACAAACGAGCTCTTCGCAGCCTAACGGGGGAATGACAGATATCACAGAATCTGCTTCGGGGCTGGTTAAAGAGTAGATTTCTGCAGAACTGCAGGGTCAACTACAACATATCATTATCCCCGTTAAAGATGAGGATATGAAGAACAGAGAGCCTGACAATCTTCATATTAAAACGTGATGGTAGTGACATTCAGCGATGAGTGACACTATTTTTTTTAGGTCAGTCATTAATTAGACAACGTGCTGCCATCGGCTCAAGATGCCTGTTTGAAAAACAAAAGAAAGGAAGGAAGACGATGTGTCTCCTGATGAAGGCCGTACCTACGAGCTGACAGGCAGCTTTGATGCCACCATACCCCCCCTCACACTGCCACGCTCCACTTTTACTCACACGTGTGGAAAAAGAGAGAGGAAGGCCTTTGTCAACATGAAACAAAGACGCTAAGTGAGCAGACTCATCTCACATATTGTGACTGAAGAATGATCCTTTCTCACACGTGACAAAGAGTTTTAGTATTCAGAGGTGAAAAAATTACCTTATTAATGAAATTATTAGATTTAGCTTGTTTTTGTTTTTTTTTATAGCAGAATTATTTTGATTATACCCTACAGTGAAAATTATTTTAAAAATCTAAACATTTTTATGAATTAAGAATGGTAAAACTAGAACATGTCTAAATGGCTTAAAATCTATGTCATCAATGTAGAATTGCTTTTTAGCACAAATACCAAATCAATCAATCCACATCTTAACTTGAAGCAAATCAATCTTTAAAACTGATAAAGAGGGGAATGTCAACAAAATGAGCCTGACTTTTAAACGGTGTCATGACAGAACTCTTCCACAAGATGTGCCGCCCTTCAAATGAACATATCTTTTTTTTTTTTAAATTGTATTTCATTAATCAATTTCCTATATTCCAGTTTGTCCAATTTCTATCACGTGACAAACAATGAAAACTAGCCTTGAACCAAATGTAAATGAACTCTGGTAGTTCTAAATTTTCTGCATTTAGGAATCCCCAAAACTCTGAAACGTGATACTTGGGTGTAAAATGTAAGGGAATAAAAGTTGTTCTAATTTTTAACTTTTGAAAGTTGAGTTTTTTCAAAGTAGCAAAGATACATTTTTGCTCCAAAACCCACTCTATTTGTTTGAGTTTATTTATTTATAACTATCTAAGTAATCAATGTCTGTATTCTTTCAAGGCAGGTAAAAAATATGTATTTAATATTAATACAATACAGACTCAGAAACCAGTAACGCACAGACAAAAGCAATGTTACACTCAGCCAGGTTTAAATATACTGACTGAATCTGACAGTGACCTACCACAACAAAAGCACAACTAAAGAGACCTACCACAACTAAAGTGACCTACCACAACAAAAGCACAACTAAAGTGACCTACCACAACTAAAGTGACCTACCACAACTAAAGTGACCTACCACAACTAAAGTGACCTACCACAACAAAAGCACAACTAAAGTGACCTACCACAACAAAAGCACAACTAAAGTGACCTACCACAACTAAAGTGACCTACCACAACAAAAGCACAACTAAAGTGACCTACCACAACAAAAGCACAACTAAAGTGACCTACCACAACCATGCATAGATTAAAAAAAATCTCTTCAAAAAGATTTCTCCATTTTTTCACTACCACTTCCATTATCTAAAGATCTCTGTGTTCAGGGAATGTAATGAGATAAAAGTTCTAGGTTTTATAAACAAAACATTATTTTATTTTGCATATTTTCATTGTTCCCAAGCCTTGTAGCTGAGTAAAAACTATGTATTTCTGCAAACCATCTGGTTTTGTTATTAAAAGTTACATCTTTGGTTTCTAAGAGATCAAACACTTATAGATATTATCTGAATAAACTTAATTTAGTTTTCTGCATTTCTAGGTGCTTTTACCCAGAAATGTAAAAGGACTTTTACATTTCTAGATATTTTTTGTTTTCTAAGACAAAGTCAACAACATACTGTAGCTTCAAACAGCAAACATGGAACAAGAGGTCAGTCAATTATCTTAATTAGTGCTTTAATTCCCTCAGTTTCTACATTATATTGTTGATTTGAGTTTAAGTTGCTCCTAACTGCACAGGGAAAGACTTTTGTTTTCATTTGCAGTGGATAAGTCAGCATTTCCCCTGAGATCCCAAGTGTTTCTTTTGATGAGGAGCTGGTTGCCATGTTAACGAATGACCTCCTCTTAGTGGACCTGTTGTGGTGGCCGCTGCACACTGATCTCAGTGCAGCCTGACCACCACCTTGTCAGTTTAGTGATTGTAAAGTGGCCACAGGAGGTGACGGGGCTCAGCCAGTGCCACTGCAGCCAGCAGAAATAACCGACTACTAAGAGCCAATTAAAAGGTTTACTTTGACCTGAGGGGCCCAGACAGCGGTGTCCTGGCACAGCCACATGCCCCCCTCCTCTCTGGGGCCTTCATTAAAGACAAGACGCAGTCAATTGATCTCAGAAGACATGCTGGACTCACAAACGAGCAGCACATCAAAATGAACAATGGTTGTAAAGTAGGACTTCGCCTGTGATTCCATTAATAGCTCAGATGTACAGAGTGCCCTGCATACGGACACAAGCAGGATGTAATTAGGCAGAGTGGGAATAACAGCAGCATGTTAGGTGGCCAACACAATTGCATCAGCAAGAAAGGTGCCGGAAGGAAAACGCAGAGTTGCATCACAGCAGCAATGATGAGGGCTGAGTGAGAGCGTTTAGGGATGGAGGGGAGTTACCTGCAAGCATCTACATGAATATGCACAGTAAGCATGCATGAATGTGATGCAACAACATCCAATCAGCTGAAAAACTGAGTACTGGTGCTTATGGGAAGGTTTCATGGCAGAAACCGCTCCATTATTAGTCCCTTATTGTTCAAAGTTGATCACCGTTTCAACTGCATCCTCTGGAAGTTCAAAAACTTAATTATTAAATCAACGATGGACAGAAGCACCTTGGAAATTTTTGATACCTCTTTCATTTTTCACATTGAGTCAGGTTATAAGCACAAATCCAGTCGAACTGGTCCAAAAATATGAAGAGGAGAAAAAAAAAAAAACTATGCATGGTTTTTAAATACTTTTTACAAAAAGAATCCCCTGTTGAGATTGAGATCCCATTTTCAAGAGGGACCTGGACAGAAGTCTGCAATACACTGCAACCTGGTTACAAAATAAAACTAATTAATACATATGCACAAGTGTAAAACAATAGAAAACAATTTAAAAGTAGTGACACTGTTTAATATAATCTTGTTGCCTGTTTTTAAGAACTGCTCAAAATAAATCCAATGAAATCAATTTTGACATCTTGAGTTCAGACTGGAGCTGATTCCAGACTGTAGAAGCCAAAACACTGAACACTTGTTTCCCCATTTCAGTTCAAACATGTGGAACATGCCGAAGAAAAAATTTATTAGAGCGTAAAGAATGGGAAATAACAGATCTATCAAATCTGCATCTCTTTGTTTAAGCCCCAGAAGCTGGGAAAGCCATTAATTATTTTACCCCTTCACCCTAATTTTATCATTAAAAGCATGTTTATTTATTAGTCTTAAAAACTCTTTATGAAAATACTGCCAGGCAAGATCTACGTTATCAAAAAGAGAGACCGTATTCAAATTAAAATGTAAGAAGTCATGAACAAAAGCTTGCTCATTTAGGTGTTTTAAATCTCTTTTGGTCAATATATGTGGGTTAGGTTTTGGTAACTTCAGATTTTTAACTGTACCTTCAGCAAAATGATCACAAAAGTTGTTTTCAAAAACTCCTATCCCTGTATATTTATGCGGAGCGTTTGTCATAATTAAATCAAGGAGTGACGGTTTTAGAGGCCATTAGGTTGGGTGGGATAGTTAAGTAACTGGGTGATATTTAAAGAATCACAGATAGTTCGTAAGCTATCTGAAGATGCTGTCAACCAGACTCATACTGATAGAGTCATATTGACAATGACAGCATTCACTCTTAACATGCTTTGTGCCCCACTGGCGAACATGGCTCTAGAAAGAGAAACCTGCAGGCATGCCTGAAGGAAGCAGTGGCACTGAAGCACTCTGACTGTCTGACCAGGTCCCAGGGACCTGGACCATAATGCCCCTTTAATTGGAAGCTGGGAAACATGATGGGAGGCCAGGTTTCACAGCACATGTTCTGGGGTTACTTCCTAATGTGTAATAAATGGGATTTATGGCCCCTTGCTCAGACATGTTGGGTTGCTGGTTCCAGAGCGAGTGATATAGGGCAACACCCAAATGGTTGGATGTTGAAAGACAGAATCACAGAACATCAAATGCTGTTTGTTGTCACTTTCATCCATAGCACAAAAGTTTTGATTGAACATTGACGTTTCCTGTGACAAAATCCAAAATAGACACTGGTGACCACTTTATATCCAAGTTAAAGAGGTCTTGCTTAAAAACATCTGCTAACAATTTACCCATAAATAGGTGTGGAGTTCACAGATATGGCACTTCACAAAATTGTCAATTCTAATGATGCAAAGACATTAAGAGCACTAACACTGTTTGTTTATAACTCTGCATTAAAAATTAATGTTCAGACAAATAGTCTCATTCATGAAACATGAAACAAGTATGACCAGATGACAAAAACCACAGCATTTCTCTGTGTGCAGCTGAAGAGTCAGCAGCGTCCCTAAGGATCATCCCTCAGACACTCCAGGAAACACTCGACCTTTTTAAATATTAACACTTCGTCTTCTTCATTACATTCACTGCGCTCTCGTCATATGGTGACAAATAAATAAATAAGAACAAGTGAGGTGCTAATAGGCGCTCACATGTCTACAGTACTCTCAAGGTGCAGTCGGCACGGACAAGAACCTTTGAGGGAATTGTCACTACATCCTCACTGGTTACCTGTTTAAAGTGACAATGTGTTTCAAATTGTGTAAAACAGGTTTATCTGAACATAACATTTTGCCCTAAATGTATTTTTATTTTCATCTGCCAAGAAAAGAACCATCTGGTTGCTGCTAGTACCATAATTGGCAGAGCGAGACTTCTCGTGCAGAGTCAAGTTGTAAATTTTGTAGAATCACATTTAGACAGATTCTCTGAACAATAGAAACCAGGCTTTGTCTTATTACCACTATTACTACCACCTTCCATGAACATGTTGGTAACGGTAGTTTTGGACTTTGTACAAAGTTTGCTTCACTTTTAAGTCACTATAATTTATCACCTTCATTTATCTGTTAGAACTGCGTTGTTTTATTTTACATGTTGCTTCAGTCACTATGCTCAATAAAACCAACTAAATCGCGACTGTAAAAAAAAAAAAAAGAAAACAGAGATTACGTTCTTATTGCTGCACATTCACCCCTTTGCTCATCTTTAGCAATGGGAAGTCTCGAAGAAAGAAGACTTGATCTGAACATCAGTGTTTTGGTGAGAACTGATACCTGTTAACATACATAAGTTCTGGGAACCAATAATGAATTGTCAGTGGGAACTATCAGAAATATCAAACTTTCCCCTTTCAACCCAGACTCGCATTGTATCTATGATGTAAGTTTAGGAGTGGATGAGCAGGAGTTAGGTATGTTTATGCGCTGTTAAAGCTACAGATGCATATGTGTGTGCAGCTTGTATGTGAGTCCTTTCCCCCACCAGAGTCCCTTCACTTTGCTCTTAATGAAGTCCCATGGAAAGCTTGGTGTAAGAGTGTGTGTGTGAGTTTGAAGATGTGTGTGTTTTGCCCTTGTTTTTCTCCCCAGTCTCCTTTTGAGCCATGGCCTTAATTGGGGGCCCGAGTGTCCAATTAACGACGAGCCAGTGCGGCCGTTTGGTATGGAGAACATGCGGAGGCCACATATTATGATTTCATCCCAACCTGTCCCACCACTCCATCCTCCCACAAACCTTCCCCCTGTCCACCCAAGGGAGCTCCTCTAAGGTTGTGAGACTGGAGGGGTTAACACGTTTGTGCCGGACACATCGTCCACTTCACACCTCCCTCCGGAGAGAGGTGAGTTTTCCCTCCAACCTGTGTCCTTTGTCAGCCATCCTGCATGTAGGTCATGAGGAAAAGGCTGTGGGTGGAGGAAGAGGACAGGCAGGGGAGAGGGAAGCAAATGTTGGGGAGTCCCTCGATCCCTACTTCATTAAAACCAAATAAAAACAGTGGGTCATTTATCTCTTTCCCTGCAAAGCCATAAACACAAATAGGTTGTGTGTTGTCTTCCCTCCACCCCCCACCGTCCTCCAGCTTGTGGGTATATATCACAGCAGATAAAGCTGGTCTGTGATGATAGCTTGTATTCAATTGGAACGTAAGTGAAATTTCAGATTTTTGATATAATTGGAAGGGTGTGGAGCTTGATTTTGTTTCCTGTTTAATGTGTATCTTCGAGGCAACATTGAATCACTCTTTTTGGTCCAAATACTTAATGCTGCTGCTGTTCAGTCTGCATTCTTGTGTGCTGGGATGATCTGATGTGTAAACTGTTCATGGCGGTAATGGCTTGGAAGTAACGATGCATTGTAACCCATTTTATTCAGGTAAACAATAATACTACTCTAATATCTAGTGACAGTTTTGGTGATAGGAACCACTGTTTGAATTCCCGAGGAGTTCCTCAAGGATCCTTTCTAGCACCACCTTTGAAAGTTTAATCTATTTACAGTCTGGATTAAATTAGCCTTAATTACAGAATTACCTTTTATATGTATAATGTTGTGTTTCTTATCAATTTTCCACATAAAAGAAAGTTAAATAAATAAAAAAATCTACATTACATTAATAATTGGTAACTCAACACTCACAGTTATTCCAGGCAAATAACTCTTACGGACTTTTACAGGAAGTAGCCATCATAACATCTGTGTACTGTAGGCATAATGGGATGGTTTAGCAACTATTGTAAAGCAGGCTGCGGTATTTAAAGAATGCTGAACTGGTACCAAGGGGCCTAAAGTGTGCTAAGAAAATATGCTCCATACCATTACACTCTGACCAACAGCATCTTTGCACTCATTGTGGTTTTCTGAGGCTGTGGCCTATGCTTTAAGGTTATATGTTTTATTTTGAGACGGTATTTTTCATACATTGGTTGTAACAAGGGCTTATTTAAGTTGCTGGTGCTTCTGTGTACACAAAAGCTACACTACCAATGCTCTTACCTCCTGCACTAACAGCTGAACATTGTAATATTTTCTGATTTTCATACCATCGTCTATAAACTAGATGTGTTTGATCAAAAAAAGTTTCTGAAATAATCCGAAACATCCTTGATGTCCAATTGTATCAAATTCCTGCTATGACTGGTTGATTTGCCATTTGAGATAACAACCCATTTAACAGGTGTATTTAATAAACAGATTGGGAATATTCTGAATATATTCTGCCATTTCCAGAATTGTAAAGAAAGACCAAAGTAAAGATGAGGAAATAAAACAAAAGTTATTTAGTACATTTGTCCAACTATGATCCCCAAACTCAATTTCAGTCAGCCACTGTGGAATACTTTTGTTGATTTCCTGGAAAATCCTTCTACTGTGGCGCTCCATCAGCAAAGTGTTGGCATTGGGTCCAGTAGACAGATCCAAAGGCAAAAAAAATAAAATAAAAAATCTCTGAAATGTAACTGTCATTGTTGCATCTTTCAGATCAGAAACAGATCCCTGTTTAGCTATCAGGCTGTAGTTAGTTTCTGCCATCTGTACACATACAGAGAAGTGATGCTAATGCAACTGACTGGTCGTCCAGACTTTTTGCTTTCACAAAAAAAAAAAAAAAAAACATCTGTTTACTCAAAGTTCTCAAAAGTTTCTGTTTATTGCATTAAAAAAACACACAGTTTTAATATCGAGCTGGTTCAACAATGTCACCCACACAAAAACAGCTCTTCCTACAGCTTTTCGCACTGAAATCCCACCAGGTCAGTCTACAAGAACTCATTATTTTTGGCTTGTTTTGCGCAGTTAGTGAACTGCATGAAGCTGAAACCTCTCCACTGCGGTTTTATCTTCTGGTGGCACACCAGGAGATAAAAAGGGAAATTTCCTATGGGAACAGGTCAAAGAGTCTTAAATAGTTCCAGTTAACACCTTTATTTCTAACAGTGTACTATTTCCAAAACTAAATTTGGACAAGCCATTTGAGTCTAATTAGTGAGGATGGCGTGCTCTCTTCCGCTGCGGGCTCATGCTGTGATTTTGGCTGATGAGGCGGCTGGATTTTTTATGGGAGCTATTATTCCAATCCATCTTCCTCCTTATCTGCTGTCTGGAGCAGCAGAGGAGCACGGGTTAGCTGGAGAGGGGCCCGCTGCTTCCCGTCCTCGTAGAGCCCGTGGTCGAACTCCAACACTTATTAAGTGGACTGATGAGTGACAGAGCTGCACTCTTAACTCAGTTTTAGGGAGGCCTTTCCCACAACTCTAGCAGAAACGGTTTGGAAAAGCAGCATAGAGAAATGAAAATCAGAGTTTAATATACTGAGTGATCCTATTCTTAGCAGACCTCCACTTATAAAATGTTACCTAAGTCAACAATAATTTAGATTTAGGAGAGACCATGAGTACAATCATACTGCCACCTTAATCTCTACTTCTTTTTCAGATGTCTTAATTTTCAGAATTAAGGTATTGGTCTTAACTTCGTCTTCGAAATATCACCATGCTGCTTCCAAATATCTTCAATTAATGACACAGACATGCATTTTGTGTAGCCAGAAGGGACATTATCTTACATATAGCTATTTAGATGAAAACTGTAACGTTTACAAGGAGACAAAAAAAATATTTTAATGAAATTTGAAAATATTGTCAAGTAAAAATTTGGGATCGATTTTTGTAGTTGATGTTCTTAATGATGGCAAATTACAGCAGCAGTTCTCTGAATGGATTACAGTTTTGATGATGCTGGTTTGAGTGATGACTTGCTTGGTCCATCAGTGGAAGGTTGGGAAAAAGGCTTGTCCTTTTCAAGATTAAGAGGAATTATGCCTTTTGGCTTAACATACATGATACCTTCTGACGGCATCCATTGGGGTAGAACCTGATGCCAGTGTCTTAAAGAAGCAAAAGAAGCTGACCAATAAGGCTGGTTCTGCTCTCCAGGCAGCTCTAGAACATTTGAAGACAATGGAGAACAGAAAGATGCTTCATAAGATAAAGGATATTCTGGACATCTCTGAGCAACTTCTTCATAGGACAATACAACAATGTCTTCAGTCAGAGGGTTTTCAGATTCACTGTAAGGCAGACTGCTACAGGGGAACGTTCCTGCCCACAATCATCAGGATTTATAACTCTTTGACTCTTAGATAATTTGAGTTACAATATCGAATTTCACTATGAGATTAATAACGTTTTCAAATGAATTGAATTGAAATGAACTAATTTGAATTTAATTGAATTAAATTGAATGGACCAAGAGCTGAGCAGCAATGGTATGCTTTGGGTTCTGTTTGTGTTTTTACTTGCTTATAATTGACATTGACATCTGGGTATGAATAATTTTGGACTTAAATGTCAATAAAGTTCATAAAATGGTTAGGAGTGTGTGAATAGCTTTGATATCAATTATAGCTGATGGAATGTTTTCAGATCTTCATGAATGAAACAAAATAATCGATTTAGAAAATATCATCACTGAGCAACTCATGATCCAGCATTTGATCACGATCCAGTCCAGAACCATCTGTTTTCTGCTCTGGTCTTTATCCATCGCCACTGAGCGCTCTCTCCTCGTTGTGATGGATGGACAGATGAAGGAGGGAAGAGTAAGAGGCTCAGGTTTCACTTCTCCACCTCCTTTTTTTTCCACCTCACCCTTGTGCCCCCTCTCAGCCTCGCCTTGCCCCCTCTTCGCCCTCTCCCACATTATGTTCCCATCCTCTCAGCACAGCACAGGAATGGCGGCTCCGTGAATGAGAGGAGCGGAGGATGTGATTGGCCCCCTTCCATCTGTCGTGACTCCAGGATCAAATAATAGGATTGTGTGTGAGAATAGCAGATAATTGCAGTCTGTATTCTGCTCCCTAAGTGTATGATATTAACCCCATGCTCTGTGCTCGCCCTGCAGTCACGGGCAGATGGCCGTGTGTTTTGATATCCGAGCCGGAGAGAAAGAGGTCAGGGGTCAAGTTGGAGTTCAAATCCAAAAGAGCACTGTCTCTCTACCTCCTTCTTCTCCCACGCTGGAGAAAATATGGATGTCATTCAAAAAAGGACATTCCATGAGACCTGTGCTCCGGCTGACCCCTGGGAGCCCGATGGAAGCGACTGGCAGGTAGACATTTTATACCCACTAACCCACTTATATACACCTCTGAGTGGCGTGCAGAGGTGTCGGGTTGGAGGAAAAATGGAGCTGTGCAGAGCCAGAGGTCAGAAAAAGGGCCATTTGAGTAGATTTCCATGTTTAAAACTCATGTTTGACTGCGAGAGCAGCAAGAAAAGTCACATACATGGAAAACTGAAGAAAAACATTCAGGTGAAAAAAGATCAAAGTAAACTGACAACTTTAAACTGTGGTTTAAAACTGTTTGATGGAACGAACACAATTGGCTGAAACAGTGTGAGAAAGAAGCATTTCATTCACAACTGAAAGTAGTGAATGATCTATATTTTAAGGTGGTTTCATTTTAGCTAAGAGAGAATGTCAACCAGAAAAAAAATCTCCAAAGTTGGGAGTTTTTGAACCCCAAAGAAATGTGACTCAGGACTCAGGGGAGAAACAATTTAGTAGCTTAGACAGATCTTAGGAGATATTTTGACCCATTCTTATTACTTGACACCTCAAAATTTTCTCTCTGCACATTTTCAGATGGATAACAGATCCTTATTCTAAGTGAAGGTTAAACGTTCTCATAAACTAAAGCTTACTCCTCAATGTGGGTAAACTGTCAGGCATGATCTACCTTCCTGGCCCGCCATATAAAAGGATAGCTTTCTTCTTACTAAGCATTGTTTTTTACTCTTAAAAAAAGTGGGATTCATCTGCTGCCCATTTTTCATCCCATTTTCTACCCATGTGAGCCCTATATTTAAATGCTGACCAGGGAGTCGCTACTAGTTCTAATCATTCTACTCAAGCAATCCAAAAGAAATATTTTTTGAGGCCAAAAACACATTTGAATGTCACAAAATCCCTCAATGAATACTCTGCTTTTTCCCAATAAATAAATCATAAATATCAGTCCTGCATCTCAAACTTAGATCATGATATGCATGAATCTTCAGGAGGAAATATTGAGGTTAAAACATTCATTAAGCATATTCCCCAAATCCACTTCTTCCATGTCCGAGCACGCTCACACACAGAGCCGCGTCTGTGCAGAAGTGGATCCACAGAGCTGAGCTTCGGTGTAGTATCAGACCCAGGAGAGCTGCTTTACAGGCCGAGGAAGCAGCTCGCTCGTTTAATTACTGCCGATCAGGAGCATCAGAGAGGGAAAACCAGCCGAAGTGAGAAGTGGGTTGAAACGGGCATCCGGGGTTTGGAGCGAGCTGAGAGCTGATGGATCCAAAAGGAGATATGAAACTTTGCTTTCTTCTACTTGTTTATCAGACAGTCCGGAAGTTTTTGTAAAACATGCATCAGTTTAAAAAGAATAAAGTGAAAATTCTGATGAATGTTGGCTTTGTAGGTAGCAAAGTATATGTAAGTATGAGTATCAGGTCAGAATCTGATGTTTATCAGAAATCCAGCCTTGTACGAGGGTCACAAGCCGTTCAGACAAGTAGAGAGATGCCAAATGCTGATGTACATTTTCAAGACTACATAAATTAATAAAAATATGTAAGATTAAAACAGAGCTTTGGGTTTTAGGAGATCTGCAAATAACTAAACCTAGTGTCTTCTTAAAAGGTAAATCGTAAGTTAATGATCTGATATGATCTGATATAAAAGACTTTAAGAAGGTTTTGTAGCTGATGAACAGAAATAAATCTAATTTTTATTTATTTTTTTTAGACTGATAATGCATCTATCTACTGTGCTGAGAATACACTAGCTTTGTTTTTTAGACCTACATGGCAAACAGTAATGATTATGACCCAAGTGTGAGAAACTGGAACGGCGCTGCTTGAGAAAGTTTCGTCCTACAGAACTGATCTGAGATCTGCTTCACAAGACTGATGGGAAGCAGACTCATGATGTATGTTGTTTTCTATTAGTGAATTCCTCAAAACATTCATGGCTTATCTTGTTCATAATTTAGATTCTTTTTTAAATAAAGCAATGACTGACCAATCCACATTTGTCTGGATGTTAGTGCCTTGGTAGAGAATTTTTCTAAGAATTTATCACAAAGCTTCTAACAAAAATCTAAATGTATATGTTGTCTACCTCTTACGCCAGAAATAAAAAAAATAAAAAAAAACTAATTTATTTTGGTGGAGGCATTGCTTTTTATAGAGAATTATTCCCTCTGGGTTTGGATGCGGTGCAGCTGGAAGAATTTTTGCTCTTTCCTTTTTTTAAGTTCAAACAGTTTTATGTAACAATGGTGACATGGTGGGTTTTCTATAACCAAGACAAAAGTTTTCAAGAAAGAAATTGCCTTTTGCAGGTAATCCATGAGGTATAGCTGTTTATGTAAATTGTTGTGAGACATGCACTCACTGTTTTGCAAATATTGATGATCCAAGAAATGCGCCAAAGCAACTGAGACAAACTGGACGCTTAAGTTTTAGGAAGATAAAGAGGAAAAAGTTTTATGCTTTCCATGCTGGTCTTCAATAATCAGGCTGGATGGACTTTCCACTGTTATTTCCTAAAATATATCACCTTAACCAGTCTTATTTTCATTATTTTTAAACTGTATTTAATATTACATTAAACTTGGGTCAGCCTTCCCGTGACAGAGGACAGAATAAAAGTCTAGACCTTTTCTCCAGCTGACCGCCGTCCTCATGTCCCTGAACCCAATCGCTTTCACCACAACAATGTTTTGTGGCCCCACTGAGGGACTTTGCCTGGGGCATCCCACCGGCCCTCAGTGTATTTCGAACGAGCACAACCTCCCCACGGACCCCCAACAAGCTTTTTCACCCCGGTCACAGAGGGCTCCGCCTGAGGCCAGCCCACCAGCCGGACCCTGTCGCCTCTTCCAGACATCCAGGGGAATGGAGCGTGCTCCCCCAGGACGGAGCACACACACCCCACTACACACACACTGTCTGTGGGACTGACAGAGGATAAAAGGCTTCTGTTGAGGGAAACATGGAAGGAGATTAAAGTGATATTCCGTTGCTTTTTCTTTGATGGTGACAAAACTGAAGTGTTTGAAAGATTCATGTGAGCAAATTAGGACAATCATGTTTCTTTTGAGTGAATTCGTGGCTGCAGACATGAAAAGATCACATGACCTGAAATAAAAAAAAACAAACAACCTTGATATTTATTTATTTTCGGGCTATTAAAATGTAGCTGGGCGGTCCGACAGCACGGCTGATTAGCCCCTAATAGATGTTTCATGGCCTGAGGTCTAAGCTGCTTAATAAATATGTCCATATAAGTTTATTTCCTGCTAATGGCTCAGTCAGCATGGCATCCATTACCGACTGTGATCCAATTTAACAGAGCCAAACCAGAGTTGAGGAATTTCTCGGCTGCCAATCTGCCAATGAAATCAATCCATGATCAGTCTGCGGCGCCCATACGGGCTGTGGCTGGTGGGCAGGTGGAGATGAAGTGTCCGTCTCAGGGTGGAAGATTTTAAAATGATTGATCTCACAGGACCAACACTGTGAGTTAGCAAAAGATGGTTTTGTGAGCTGCAAAAAATAATTAATTTTAACTGCTGATGCTTGAAATAACATGAAGACTGAAAAGTTTTAAAATTCCTTCTAGGGTTCTGAAAATCCAACATCAATTTACAGAAAATAAATCAAATTTCCAAGGTCGTCATCTTCCAAAAAGGTGAACCTCTATACAGTTAGGGCCAGAAATATTTGGACAGTGACACAGGTTTTGTTATTTTAGCTGTTGACAAAAATATGTTCAGAAATACAATTTATATATAGTATGGGCTGAAAGTGCACACTCCCAGCTGCAATATGAGTTTCCACATCCAAATCGGAGAAAGGGTTAGGAATCATAGCTCTGTAATGCAGAGCCTCCTCTTTTTCAAGGGACCAAAAGTAATTGGACAATGGACTCCAAAGGCTGCAAGTAACTCAAAAGGCCTTTCCCTCGTTAACCTGTAATCAAGTAAGTAGTTAAAAGGTCTGGGGTTGTTTCCAGGTGTGTGGTTTTGCATTTGGAAGCTGTTGCTGTGACCAGACAACATGCGGTCAAAGGAGCTCTCAATTGAGGTGAAGCAGAACATCCTGAGGCTGAAAAAAAGGAAAAAATCCATCAGAGAGATAGCAGACATGCTTGGAGTAGCAAAATCAACAGTCAGGTACATTCTGAAGAAAAAGGAATTGACTGGTGAGCTTGGGAACTCAAAAAGGCCTGGGCGTCCACGGAAGACAACAGTGGTGGATGATCGCCGCATACTTTCTTTGGTGAAGAAGGACCTGTTCACAACATCAACTGAGGTCCAGAACACTCTCAGGGAAGTAGGTGTATCTGTCTCTAAGTCAACAGTAAAGAGAAGACTCCATGAAAGCAAATACAAAGGGTTCACATGTAGATGCAAACCATTCATCAATTCCAAAAATAGACAGGCCAGAGTTAAATTTGCCCAAAAACACCTCAAGAAGCCAGCCCAGTTCTGGAAAAGTATTCTATGGACAGATGAGACAAAGATCAACCTGTACCAGAATGATGGGAAGAAAAAAGTTTGGAGAAGAAAGGGAACGGCACACGATCCAAGGCACACCACATCCTCTGTAAAACATGGTGGAGGCAACGTGATGGCATGGGCATGCATGGCTTTCAATGGCACTGGGTCACTTGTGTTTATTGATGACATAACAGCAGACAAGAGTAGCCGGATGAATTCTGAAGTGTACCGGGATATACTGTCATCAACTTTGCAGCCAAATGCTGCAAAGTTGATGGACGGCGCTTCACAGTACAGATGGATAATGACCCCAAGCATACAGCCAAAGCTACCCAGGAGTTCATAAGAGCAAAAAGGTGGAATATTCTGCAATGGCCAAGTCAATCACCAGTTCTTAACCCAATTGAGCATGCATTTCACTTGCTCAAATCCAGACTTCAGACGGAAAGACCCACTAACAAGCAAGACCTGAAGGCTGCGGCTGTAAAGGCCTGGCAAAGCATTAAGAAGGAGGAAACCCAGCGTTTGGTGATGTCCATGGGTTCCAGACTTAAGGCAGTGATTGCCTCCAAAGGATTCGCAACAAAATATTGAGAAAAAACTTTTTTGTTTGGGTTATGTTTATATGTCCAATTACTTTTGAGCTCCTAAAATGTGGAGTGTTTGTAAACAAATGTGTACAATTCCTACATTTTCTATCACATATTTTTGTTCAACTCTTTAAATTAAACGTTACAATCTGCACTTGAATTCTGTTGTAGAGGTTTCATTTCAAATCCAATGCGGTGGCATGCAGAGCCCAACTCACAAATATTGTGTTACTGTCCAAATATTTCTGGCCCTAACTGTAAGTGTGTTTTTGACAATTAGTAAGTTTTCTTTCTGTATTTAGCTCCACCTATCTTTCCATTGACTCTGTTCTCCTCGTCTCCACAAAGGAAAGTAAGCATCCTCACATCATCAAGCTGCCTCTACCATGTTTTGCAGTGGATTTGGTGTGTTCAGGGTAAGATTTCCTCCAAACTTTCTTTGCATCCGGAATATTCAATGTGGTCTTGTCAGACCAGAGAATCTTCCTCTACTTATTCTGCCATAAAGATTGTGGTAAAAACCTAAACAGGACATCCAATGATAATTTTCTTGCCATTGAGCCATTAACAGGACAGAAGGCTCTCCCCCTCATCTCTCCAAAAAACCTTTGTGCTGCAAATAATCTGCATGAAAGCCCTTCGATATTCTGTAGTGGACATTCTGAAGAGCAAAGTTCACCCTCAATCTGAAGGATCAGCAGCAGAGAAAGGGTTCTAGCTTTCCTTAGTTCCATTTTACTGCTGCTTCTTCACGCTGGAAGAAAAAAAAATCTGAAATTAAACGTGTGTGTATATTTTATCATGTCTACTATCGTCTGGTGAAAATTGCAGGTAGCTGAGTGTTTAACATTCTCTTGTCAAGCGTCCTCCTGCTGGGACAATAAATGCCTGTCCAGTTTTGCTCACAGCGGCGGCTGCAGATTACAAACAGCAGGAGCACGCTGGAGTCTGAACACAAAACCGATAAGGACGCCCGTCTCTGTGCTGCTGTTGCTTTGGCTGGCTTCTCCCCTGCTCCAGCAACCCGCTGCTTTCTAATATTTACACACAACTCGAAAGGCAAATGTAGCGTAACTTCAGCCACACACTGCACCCACACCTGGAACCTGTGTGCACATTTCTCTGTGTTGCTTTGACAAAGAAAAATAAGGAAAATGAGAACTAAAATTATAGTGCAAACAGTGAAATTTCATTGCATCTTTTTATCCAGGAGTTTGCAGGGAAGGAGGTGTGGATGATTGCAACTGTGAGAAAGTTTTCTTTCTTTTTTTTTAGGGCTGGAAGGTGGCTGGAATAAAATGTGTGTGTGTGTTACCTGGCTGAGAAGCAAGAGGAGGGTGAAATGCAGATTTATTGTTGAAGCTGTGACAATTGGAGAGCCGGAGAATGCAGCAATACGACGCAGGAGGCCACTGACACAGCACATTATTCACATGTGCAAGACAAAGAGTCGTGTACGATTTACATTAAAGCTCAATGAAAAGAAAAATTACTTCTCTGGAACTTTTTACATCACATTCTGAGTCTTAACAGGCACCAGAATGTCAAAAATATATGTTGGCTCAGCTCCTCTCGGTAAGTTTAATATCTTGAAATATGACATGATTTACCGATTTAGTGTGTCAGTTTGGTTTCTCACCATCTGCTGCTTTATAACAGCCTTCAGCTAAATTCTTAAACCTGTTTTTGACTATTTCATAGCAACAAAAACCATAGGAAGAGTATAATTTTATTGGTTTTCAGATGGGTTTGCAACCTATTTCATCAGCACTTAAATTCACTGTGTTCTCTGTCCAGCTCTGTTGTGGTCCCATCACAGCATTTCAATCTGACAAACCCCTGGACTTTGAGTAGGCCTTCACAAAAACCCTGATTCTTACTGACTGCATTGTAGAT
This sequence comes from Poeciliopsis prolifica, assembly GCF_027474105.1. Taxonomy (NCBI): domain Eukaryota; kingdom Metazoa; phylum Chordata; class Actinopteri; order Cyprinodontiformes; family Poeciliidae; genus Poeciliopsis; species Poeciliopsis prolifica. The sequence goes on from NW_026562388.1 coordinate 13,450,443, forward strand.
CTGCAGCAGTGTTGGAAACTATTTCCATAATAATTAAAGGGGTATAAAATGTGTATAAAATCTTAGTCTGCTGAGTGAGTGAAAGGCAGACACACTGATGATCAATGTATTTGATTAGCAACTCTAGTTGATTTTAAACCAGGAGATATTCATGAGATTACATCCATGTCCAAAGTGTTGGCCCTGAACATTCCAACAGTTCTTTGTCTTTAAGTTTTGGACCCCCACCACCACAGAAAACACTGACAATTGTCACAAACACAGAAACCCTGCGTTTGGGGAAACTGCTATTGAGTTCTGGCCTGGGGACGGTCGGCTTCCATATTATGAGAGCAGCGGTTAGTCGACTGCTGCGAGGCTCAGGACCGCAGAGGATGCTCAGGTAAGACCCCTGCAACGAATTAGCCGGGCCCTTTTTCATCCCTGCACCCCCCCACGCCCTGCAACATCAATTTACTGTCATTATGTACTGCTGCCCCCTGCTGTGGGCCCACGGCTGTGACACCCCTGAGGTCAAAGTGTGGGAGGGGACTGGAGAGGCTCTTTACTCCTGAGGAGGCTGCAACAATCAATAGCTAGCCACCAGCCCCCCCCCCCCGAGGCCCCTCACACCACCAACATTAGTGGAGATGTCTTCCTCCGCAGGGAGGAAGCCTGTTGGGAGTTAATGAGAGAGCTGAAGACAGGAAACAGATGAGGAGGAAATGGACAGCTTGTCAGAAACATCTCAAATGTGAAGTGTTAACGTGAGAGCTCAGCACTCGTGATGGAGAACAGAACTCTGATCATCTGACTTGAGTTTCTGACATCTTCTGGGGAAATCTAAGGCGCACAAACAAGGAGATTTAAGATTCCTGCATCGCCCCGTCTCTGAGGTAACGACTTCATTGGAGCCGCAGTGTTGGTATGTCTTTACAAAGCACTGATCTGGGTGCTGGACTGTAACATTTAAATCAAGAATATATATTTTCATTATTAATTAAAAACAAGTAATATCTAGAATTAACTAAAATCTATCTAATCTTTCTGGAAATTAGCAGGCATATATGCTGCTGTTATAATAACATCAACTTGGTTTGGGCTAAACTTCACGAAAATGTCCATCAGCTGCTTAATGAGACATTTTATTAAGTCCTGATGAGGCTGACCAAGTCTTTGCATGGGCCATCCAGCATTTTCTCCAGTAACCCAATAAACATGAAGAATTTCCCATATTTTATCTCTAAATTTTAATCAGCACCTCTGCAGGACATAACACCTTACAAGGATTTGGGTGTTAAATAGGGCTCTTACAGCCAGGCTGTTTAATGTGCACTACTACTGTCAATAAGCTAAACAGAGCGCAATATAAAAGCTTTCAATGTGCAGAAAATCAGTGAAATATCACAGAAATTTCAAGAAAACGAGTTATGCTCCTTATAAAGATAAATTCCGTCAGAAATTGAAAAATAACTGATAAATTAGTGTAGCAGAGGCTGAAATTACAAAAATATTAGTTTAAGTTCCTCTTTATTTCAACAACTGTGGCTTCACTCAGGCACAAACATTTTTCAGAATATTACTACAAAAAAAAAACGTTTAAGAAGCAGCAGAAACAGAAAGACAAAGGAGGAGGAGTGTAGAAACAGATGAACATTTAGGAGTCAACTTTCTTTCTTCCTCTGGTCTGCCGGGCAAGTCCAGGTGACGTCTGGGTTGCCATGTCCACCAGTTTGGATTTCTTGTCACCCTTTCGAGCTCTGGGAGCAGCTTTGGAACTTTCCTCTTTTCCATTGACCTCTGCAAGAGGAAAATCAGCTCCATAATTCACTGAACAGGATCGACTCAACCAGCAGTAAAAAGCCATGAACAATACACGCAGCAGATCAATAACAATATGTATCACGATAAAACGTGAGCAGTACCAACAGATGTAGGCAGAGAAAAGGCTTTAGCTGCACAACCAGTTAAGCACGGTTGGTGGTATCAACAAACTCACTCACCCTTTGGTTACCTAGCAACAACCTGCTGAGCAACAAGCACAGCAGCAGTTTCATGTTTTTGCCACTGTGCCTCATAACTTCTTAATTATAAAAATAACAGCGAGACGTAAAACAAGAGAATGAGTGAAACAACTTCAGAGGATATTTTGACTGAAACAGAAAAAGTCATCTTACCAATTTGGTTATATTTCAGGTATTTAGAATAAAAACTAGTCAATAATTATCGATATCGATCGATATGAAAACCTTATGCCGTGATAAGTCAGCAAACCCTACACGTATGTTGTTGGAATCTCACCTTTTTCCTTTGAGGACTTCCTTTTCTTGACAGAATTTCCTTCGTCGTTGTCCTCTGTTTTGTCTGCTGCTTTCTTCCTCTTGGTCATCTTTCAAAGTCAGAAATTAAAATAATACAATGTGATCTGTTCTTTAGCTTATTCAGAATGTCTGTCTTTTATTTTATTGTGTAAAAATTTTCATTGCTGAAGGAAAATATTAATCAGTATGTCTTCTGCTGTGTAATTGCACTGCTACAAATCTCTACTTCTTTTTTCTGGCCATTAAAATACCAGAAACATCTCCAGTTTAAGTCTCGCGGTTCAGAAGGCAACATCAATGTGGCCCAGGTAGAGAGCTGCAGCTCCAGTTGAAGAGGCTGAAAGAAGAACCACTGATAGTCTCAGTCAGAGACTAACATCTATGAAAGACGACTTTCTCCCACCAACCATTTCTCTCCATCATTCCTCCTCCCCTTTATCTACTGCTGCATTTTGATGCCTAATGATGGCCACGCGGCGCCCGCTGAGGTGAACAGATTGGCAGGATAATTACATACAATAACCAGCGCAGAGACCCGGCAACCTTTTGGCTTGAAACGTTGGTCCCTGGTGGTATCTTCCATATGCACAAAGAGCAAACGTGGCACAGAAACAAAGAGCACAGAACAATGGCAGCGGCATAAAAAAAAAAAAAAAAGTGGAAAAAATAAATAAATAAACTGGATCAAGATGAGTTTTATGTGACTCCAAGGAACTCATTTAAAATGCAAACGGCTATCCAACTGATTACGAACCGATTTCTGAAAGTTTCAGAATGTGTGTAGTGTATGCGTGTGTGTGTGTGTGTGTGTGTGCTGACCTTGGCAGGAGGTGTTCTCACTCTGCTGACAGGTGTGAACTCCAGCTGGCCGTCATCTTTCGCCTGGATGCTCTTCAGCCCGTTTTGCAGGATGGATCGCAGCTTCTTGTACGGCGGTGTGTCTTTGTAGCCTAGAGACTTCACTTCCTCCATGAACTTCTGGATTTCTTCTAGAACATGAGCACACCTGCATCAGCCTCAATTATACAGCCATATAAATGATCATGTTCAGATACATTATGACAGAAGGAAGAAGATCAAATGGTTCCGCCTTAAAGAGGAGACCGCCAACACAAAAACACCAATTTCCTGTCTTAATAAAACAAGTGACCTAAAATTACAACTGCTGTTGCATTTTAGCACCTGGTTGCCTTTTAAAACTGGAATAAAGAGTTAACCTTCAGTTTTCTTCTCACCTGTTTTTTCTTGAGGGGGGAAACACTTGGACAGAAAACCAGAGATGTCTTCCTGACTCCTGTGAGGGGAAAACATTTAATGCATTTTTAGGATATTTGGAGAAAGCCAAACAATTCCAGCTGCAGCCTGGATTTTGCCCCAAGTCCCACCTGATCTTGGAGTCTCTGACATATAGCGGGTCCTGTAGACGGTCCTCCCAGGGGAGCTGACCACAGAGCCACTGGACCATGCAGAAACCGAGGATCTGCAGGTCGCTGCGCCTGGAGGGAGCTGCAGCCAAAAGAAAAAAGAAACACAGCAAGTTCAATCACACCGGGAACAGCTGAAAGGAATACGATAAGTCCACTCTGATATAATAAGACACTGTTTAAATCCCCTTATTTACTTTGTTTTCCCATCATAAAATCAATATAAATCTAATTCCTGAGCATCTTCCGACTTTAACACACAGGCTTGGACATATCAACCCCTCACTCACCACATCACTGATCCATAAAAGTAATAACACTGCGCAAGCCATTTTTTATGTTATTATCACTACTGAGCATACAACACCGTTGAGATTCCTTACCAAGATTGGTCGAGATTAACAGAGAAATAATTTCATCTTACTGCGTGAAAGAAAAGGCTAATCTAAAAACATTGAATCAACCAGATTGTATCATTTGGACCTACATGCTCCTTTGTGGGCGTCGATGCTGGTGAACTCAATGGTTCCATCGTGACATTTCTTTGGATCTTCTTTGTACTCCTTGAGGACGCCGTCAGGTGCGTACCTGTATGCCAGCCCGTAATCGACCAGGTAAACCTGCAAGACGGCGCATACGTTCTTTTACACACCTTATAGACTAAGGAGTGTAGTCGGACGTTAAGAAGAAGCTGAAGAAAACTTGGTGTGATGCATGATGAGATAGTGTTGTACAGTTTCCTCCAGGTTGGACAAAACAGTCAAATTACAACAAGAAACAGACACGGGAAGATTTTTATTAAGTCCTGATGAATCTATATTAATTCTTAGGAACAATTAATATAGACTCCTCAAAATTTGGCAATAACAAATTAAAAGAAAAAAAAAGGTTGATAACTTGCCTTTCAATTGTGCGTAAAACTTTGGTGATACTCCACTAATGTCAAAAAAACACAATTTTGCAATTGTAATTTTTCCATTAAATAACCGTAATTACAACCACATCTGAATAAGTTTGTTCACATAAGTCATTTTAAAAAAACATGCCACGCCATCATCATCCAACTACTTTATGATTTGATTTCTGATTTCTTCTTCATGGTTTGTGCCAATGGAAACATCCGGTTGTTGATCATGTCACTAGCGAGACGTTCAAAAATCTACTTTCAATGCAGTTTTGGAAAATAATTACATTTTGATATGACCAAAAAAAGACCACCTCATCTTGACGGCAAAACTTTTCTTCAAAACACAGGAGTTTTTTCGAGATTGGTGCATTTCCATAAAGCTAATTTATTTTTGAAAAGTCCAATTGAGCAATTGTATTGTGAATGGAAACACAAGTATGGTCATGCAAAATTTTCAAATTCTGACCCCAGCGAGGTAATCCTATGGTCAGTTCTCAAAAAACAAGATGAGAAACTGAAACCAAGAAACTGTGGTGAAAATTCAAGACTTTTGGTGACAAAAATGGTCAATTTCTATCTGTTAGAAAGCAGAAAGAAGAGATGACTCTATCTTCTTCAGAGATCGACATAAATAGCAGCAGATATCAGAAACTTTGAGTCTGTTTGGGTTTTAATAAAGAAGCTGTGTGAAAACCCTGTAGCTCAGAAAAGGGAGCTTTAAGAGCATTGAAAAAAAAATCTAAAAACAGCCACTCTACATGATGCTGAAATCCCGCAGGGCTGATTTTTAAATTGTCATTTATAAATAGCTCTTTAATAACAACACCACTGATACATTATTAATCTCCAAATTAAATATTTGCCCCCACCCCCACCTTGTTTGCTGGAAAAATCTCAAAGCTGTTTCCTTTTAATCTCACACACACACAAGCTCTGCAGGCTTTAATTGAGTCTAATGAAGCAGTTTGAGTGTCTAACAATAAAAAAAACACAGATACACACACATAAACATAATCATCTCTGCGGTCAGAGAAAACACTAATTCTCATCAACAAAGAACATTTCTGATCTTTAACCCACAGTGTGCTGGTTTCATTGGTACTGACCTGGTTGGGATCTTTGTGACTCAGAAGCAGGTTTGATGCTTTGATGTCGGCGTGCACGTACTCGTGCTCATGGATGAACTCCAGAGTGTCTAGCTAAACAGTGAAACAGGGAGGATGAGGAGATGACGAGCGCTGCATGAATCTGAATTTCAGTGTTTGAACTGGAATTTCCTTCACAAGCAGACATTCACTACTATGGTGGATAACTGGGTGATTTGGTTCACCACAGAGACCTTTAAATTTTAAATTCCTTCTTGGGTGCTGGTTGGCTAGGTCTTCAAGCTACAGTTCTAAGATATTTCTCCTAGTTTTTCTTCTTACTAGATGTTCAGCATATTAATCTTTCCTTTTTGATCTGGATTTCACGTGGGAGATTTTTCTGTCAGTGTTTTCTGTGTTCTCCATGTTGCTAGCAATGATCCCTAATTTTGACATTCCAGACATAACGTCAACAGTATGCAGCAATGTTTGACAACTGCTTTGCTGTTATTTTTTATATACTTTTTATAAATTGCAAATTTATAAAAACTAAAAATTTATTTAAAAAGAAATAACTTAAATTTATAATTTATGAAAAAAAACTACAAAAATGTTTTTATACATTTTATAAGTATAAAAACTATGTAGTTTTGTGGAAGCACCTCAGATGTTTTCCATTTATTCAGAGTTCGGTAGAAGCTGCAAAAGGAAAATGAAAGAACTGGAATGACTTGACCCACCAGGCGAAGACCGAGCTGCAGGACCAGTTTTCTAGGGAATTTCTTTCCACATTCCTCGAACTTCTTCTGCAGGTCAGTCCCGAGCCTGTCGATCACCATGAAGCGGTACCTGAAAAAAAAAAAAAAAAAAAAAAAACAGACGCTTGGATGAAAAACCCAACAGAAACATAATTCTTACTTTTGCAACTAGTAGACGGATGTGTAAAATGTTGAAATGTGATCTAATCAACTAGTATCTGCTTCAATTTATTATATATACATAAACTTTTGGCTAAGTTTAATTGCACTGAATGAGCTTCCTCAACAAACCCAATAGAAGTTAAATTCTTTCATCAGTTATTTTATGTAGAAGCATTTGAGATTCAAGCCCATCCTAGTATCCTAGGATGATTACAGTCATACTGTAAAACATAAAAAAATGATCCTCAATTCACCTTTTGTCCCCTTTGGTATGCAGACCTGAGCCCCAGTACCTGGGAACTCCCACATGTTTCAGCTTCTGAGCCTTCAACCAGTTCTGAACTGCACAACAAGAGGAAACAATTAAATTAGAGATGGTCTGGTTGCTCAGACTTCCAAAGAAAACTATGATTTACTGCAGTAGGAACACCATGAGATAACAGTTCTGTGTGTTGTAAGGTGTGTGTGATTGAAGGGTGTTTGTCCAGCATGGCTGGGAGCTAATCTGCTGCTGGGACAAATATTTACCAACAACGTGAGAGTCCCACATGAATAAAAGATGAACCTTTGCTTCCTTAGTAATATAGCAGTTAATTGTCAGGGGAGATTGACATTTGGATTGTTATTATATAAAATGCAGAGCGGCGGCCTGGGGGTGAGGAGAGCTCTGCTCTCCCCTCCCTCAGAGGAACCCTCTGCAGCAACACACTGATTTTAATTAAGAAAGTTGCCTTTGTTTTATTTGCTTGGCCTTCTGCAGACATGCTATGTGTTCTGATCACAGGGTTAGCTTTGGGAGCTGATGGATGATGATGGTGATGATGATGATGATGGGACTCACTCAGATCCGGCTTGGCAGCTCTCATGTAAAAATGCAGCTCAGAGAAGAGCGGTCCGTTCTCACTCGGCTCCTACGGACACATCAACCACTGCCAGAGTTAGTCTACATATTTATCCAATAAAAAGAAAAAAAAAGAGGATGTTCTAATTTATAAAAATTTTACTGATGAGAAAAATAAACTGAAACCACAGGGATATATTCCTGTATGAGCTGAATGGAGGAAGGGACAGATTTCTTAAATGTACTCATTTTATATCCAATTGGCAGCAGGATTCAGTTCATACATTTGTAATAATGAAACTGCCAATTATTAATCTGTGGGTTTTATGGTTGGAGAATTAAACAATGGAGGAAAGTCTGGAAAATGCTCAAATGAAATTTCATACTTTTCCAGACTACATAACTAAGTTTCCCCTTTTACTTCAGCTCTCTCTAAAGAGCACAAATCATAACAGATGCTGCTTCCATTTCCTCTACTTATCAACAAAACCATAAGATACTAGAACTTATAAACTTGGAGCAGTAATTCATCCTCACCCTGGCATTTAACTCTTTTCCAGCTAAAGACCTTGGCTTAAGGCTCTGAGCTGCTAATCTCTACGCAAGCTGCTTTTCACTTGCAGAAAATTCCTCTAGTTCTGTCTGAAGGTTCTGGAGTGTTTGAAATTAAGACAATATGGAATAAATTCTTACCTTCAACCACAAGGAAAATCAAACGCACATCGTTTTACTTTTGACCAGCAATCTAAACCGCATTTAACTGGTTAAGTAGCAACCAAATGCCATACGGTAAGGGTTCGAAAGCCCACATACGAGGATCATGGTTCTGAGTTTTTTTTCCCAAAAAACTACAATTGACTAATAGTTGGGTTAACATCCATTGATCCACATGCATTGTCAATATGAAAAGCACACAATTTCCTCTGATTTTGAAGTTGAGCTATCAGTCCAATCTTCCTCTCTTGGTTTATTTTGTTTTTGTCTCTATGTGGATGAAATTTTACTGTCAGCTTCAGAAAGACCCAAAGGAGACATTTTTCAAACAGAGGGAGCGCTGTGTTGGTGGATGGGAGACGAGAAATTATCTGTTGATAAAACAACCTTTTTCCAAGTTTTACCTCAAATTCAATCATTCTAATGTTTGTTTAACACCTAAAATTAGGTAATTTCTCAGACAGAATTTTTATTTATCAACTGTAGATTTCAGGGGTGCACTGATTACAGTTTTCCGGCCAGTACCCAATTACTGATCTTTGGTTCAGATCAGCTTCACTTCATAGACTGATCACCGATATCCCAAAACTAAGAAAATAAGGGCCAATTTATTGTGCTTCTTCAATAGATTTCACTCTGTTGTAGTAAATAAGGCAGACAGTCTGGTTTTACTACAAATCACTTCTACTGAAGTGATAATGTTTCTCTGGACTCCCTCCAGAAAAAAGATATGCTACTCCTCATCCAAGATTTCTCCAAACAGAAAACAAAACAACCTATTGATGTCTCAGTTTTTTTACTGTTTCAGAGGAAGTATCTTAGAAGGTGTTTGTGTCATACAAAAATGTTGGGAACCTCTGAACAATGCAACTGTAATCTGTCTCACCACTTTGATGACATAGGGAGCATCTGGTCCAACGGGTTTGTCGGAGTTTTGATCAGCTGGTGAAAAACAGAGTGAATGTCAGAAGTTGGTGATGTTCATATGAAAATAAAAAACTATGCATGAATAAACCTTTTATGTAATCCTATTTATATGTTTAAAATCAAACAAGCCCAGATAAAAAGCAAGTAAATGCTGGGGGATTCATACCCAGGTATAAGAGACCAAAGCCCCCCTTGCCAATTGGAGCACCCAGCTTCCAGGACTTCTTTCCAGTATCTGTCAGGACTTCTCCAGGTGGGAACTCCTCTGCCAACTTCCGCTTAGCAGGAGCTCTTCCTTTCCCAACTGCCTTGGCTTTAGGAGGCATCGGAAACAGACAGTCAACGCTGTAAGAGATAATTCCAGATTTAAAGAATGAAGTTCCAGTAGCTGGTCTCACAGGCTGTATCTTGCTACTGAATCATTGTTCTTTTAAAAACTGATTTAAGGAAGCTTTGTGTGCTCTGATTGGCCAGCTCTGCCCAGAAACTGAAACTTAAAAGCTTTATTGATGGAGAAACTGGTATTTTTGAAAATACTTTCAAAAATGATACACAAGGTTATTTTTTTAATTGATCAATTTGAATTGTTGAATTGTTTTTAAAGTGTAAAAATTAGGACCCCCCAAAAAAACCCAATAAAAACATGGAGGTTCGAAAGTCAGACTTAGTAATAGAAATTTTTTTATTATTATTATTTTTCTGTTGTTCATCTTGATGTCACCAGTTGTTAACAAGTTCCATCCCATCACCACAATGGCAATTCAATTTGCAACTACAGCAAATAATTTCCATTAAATCCATTGCTGATTCTGACCATCATTTCAATACATTTCAATCATACAATACTAATAAACTATCCACTATTCAGAGTACCTTAGATCTGATTTCAGCTGTTATTATTAAGTGCTGAGACGTTGCTGCATAAAAAAAAAATATAAATGAATTTGTAGCTTTAGGGGTTTTGCCTGAATGGATGGGGAGAGCAATGTAATTTCATTTGTGAAGGTGAAGCTGTGAACTTAAACAAAAATCATAAATAATACAAATGGAGGATGACATATTCATTGAATGGTTATGGTTAACTAGATCAAATTTCTGGTTTTAGGACTGACTTTGGTGCAAAATCACGAAAAGAAAAGCAGCCCTAAGCTTGACAGGTGTTTCATTAATGCTTTGGCTGCATATCATTTTAACAATCCAATTCACAGATTTTCAACCATGACGAATCTGCACAACTGAAAGGAACATTGGGAGGATAATGAGGCAGTACGAGTGTCTACATTTCCATCTCTGCGACCAAACAACTTTGTTATGTTTATATCAGTCACACGATTGAATTGGGAGTCAGGAATTCTGGCTGATGGATCTCAACGGAAGATTCTGGGTGAGTCGTTACAAACCAAACCACATCCACTCGGTGCACAGATTTCAACACTGGGGAACAAATGATGATCAAACCCGGATATAAACAGTGATATCATCACGTAAACTAAGAAAGATCCGAGAAGTTTAAGAGTCGAACGCCGATCCTGAAACGGACTAAAGGATGTTCCTTCTCTAACAAGCCATCAGTTTCTGTTTATAGTGTATGCGAACCTCTGTTTAACCACATAAATGGACTTAATGCTACCTGTGAGGCGCAGTGAAAACAAAACTGAAGCAAACACTGGTTAGCATTATGCTAATTGCGCAGACTCACTACAACCGCTCCGTTTAAAAATTAGAAGTCTTGTGTGTATGCCACCCATTGAAACACCAATTGTCGAGGATTAAAATAGAAATACACACCCTCGATGTGTTCTTAGTAGTTGATTGTTGGCTAAAATTGTTCGAAGACAGACAGGCAGCAAAACTACCGCTCAGGAAACGACGTCACGGCGCTTCAGCTTTCTGTTGGTCCAACACGCCGCGTAACTGTCAGAGCGTAAAGGTGCGTTCAGGAAACAAAAGCACCTCGGAAAATCTGCATTCAGACTCAAAATATACACCTCAGTCATCAGAAAGAACTGAAGACGCATTTTATTTAAGAGTTAAAATTAAATTTATATACATGATAAATGAAGATTAACATGATTCACCGAATAAAACCTACAACAAATAATGCATATTCTACTAATTTCCCCATATACATTCTAAAACATTAAGATTTATTTCTTTAAAATATTCCCTTTCTTGAAGTCGTTGGACTATAATTCAATTCTGCCTTGAATGTCCTACATCAAAACCACTTTGGATGCACCAAATACTACCGACGAAGACTTCATGTGGTAAATAGATTGTTAGCATGCTTAAACACAATTTGTATCAAACTTAGAAAATATAGCTGTGCTCTCAAACCTAAAATGACACATTATCAACCAAGAAAACAGCAAAATAAACCGATTTATAACTTGAGTTCCAGGCTCGTAAAGTTAATCAAAAATGTAGAAGAAAACAATTTATTTTTTCGTTGAAAACCCTACTTTTTAATTAAGTTAGAAATTATAAATTAGTGCATGCCTTGTTCCCATAAAGTGTTTCTGTGCCCCATAATAGAGGGCAGATTATTTGGGCCCAGTTTTGCAGCCGAATGGCCGACCTTTTCTTCAACTAGTCAGCCAAGAGTTATACACCTCTCTAGAGGTTAAATGTGAATCCTTTTAGCTGACAGCTTAAGCTTAGTTGAAAACGTCTACTTTTACTGGACAGTCAGAGGTTCCGTATGAAGTTTATTTTAAAATAAAATAACATGTTTTGTGGATTCACTTCATTTGAAAGAACACGTGATTATGATGCCTTGGGCCACTTACTGAAATTACCATATTTTTTTCAAATTCCTTTCCCTGTTCAAATTAACCTCTTTAGTTCATGTTTCCCTTAGTATTTTGTGCCGTCTAAAATAAAATGTAGAACACAAGAATATTACTGAAGCAATAAAAGATTAGAAATGGCTACCATTACAGCATGCAATTCTGAGATCAGAGGAGTTTTTGTTCAGTGTTGTTCTTTGTGGAAAATCAAAAGACATCAGTGTGTGTGATGCTTTTCTCAAAATGAAATAGGGGGGAAAAAATCCTTCACCTTTGCAGCCCATCTCCTGAATGTTGTGGATTCTGCATTCAAATGGCAATGTAAATGTTGCAAGTCTTATGTGTTTTGAATGTGTCATTTGATACGAACATATTGAGTATCACCTGCAACCTGGAGCACAACTCATGAATAATATATTGGTTCTTCAGTGCATTGTTTCCAGGTGCCATCTAGCAAGGCGAGCAGCTGGAAGTGGGCTCCCGTTTGTCCCCCTTCCTCTTTTAAATCAGGAAAACTTCACTTTCCTTTCCCACATCTTGGTCTCATACATTGACTGAGCTAAACTGACTACATGCTTTTTTTTTTTTTTTTTTTTTACCCATCTTGCTGTGATGACACGCTGCAGTGATAGTGGTGAGGACTGCACAGAGAATCCAGACAGAAACCAGAAGAGAAAGAAAAGGGGGAAACATGTGTCATTCCCTCCTGATGAGCAGATAGTGTCCGGCTTTGCAGAGGATGCAGGCAGAACAGGTGAGCTGCTGTTTAACTGCACATGTAGTTGAATAACAGTTGCAGGAGGACTGAACGAATGATTACTGTGTACTTTGTTGCAATTAAAGGACATTCAGTTTACTAAAAAAGTAGCAATGAAGAGGGGCAATAGTTATGTGAAGCTACCTGATCAAAAAGGGAGAAGTAGTCAGGAAATAAGACAAGCAGTGCTGATCAACTGTGATCTGTCCGCTCAGCTGTGAATTTCTTTGAAAAACACAATTTGAATTTGCAAGATGAAGCAATTATTTGATTTAGTAGGAATTATGCACACATTGTTTTTATAGCAATGACATGTGAAGCAATTTAAGTGGAAGACCTTAATGCATAATTAAAGAGAAAAAAAAACAAGGCCCAAGTATTAAGCTTTGTGGAATCCCAGTGGAGGGCAAAAACAATGAGGTTTTCATTTAAATTGAACTTTGTACCAGTATTTTATGGCAGAACATATACATGTTTCTTTTCAGCTCATTTTAGATGACTTGAGAAATATAAAAAACTATTTTGTTGTTTATTACTTTAGACGATAGCTGTATCACCCTAATGGATGTAATTGGAGCTTATCAGCAGAGCTGCAGTAAACACCAGGTCCAACCCAAAGAGAGCATCCTCCAGCAACTCCAGGTGTGTTGCATAATGTCTTTCGTGTAAATGTTTACAGTAGTGAAACTGTGAGTATTCAAAATTAACTCCAATGTAAAGCCCATGCAACAAAAGCTATTTCCATCCCCAATGCTTCAATAAGATTTAAAAGGGAGAGTAAAAAATCAAACACTGCTAATCAAATGCATTGATTCACTCATCCCCATCAAAGCAAGCATCCCAATCAAAAAGTGAGTTTTGTCAATTTGCTGTATGGAACAGACAGATGTATACCCAGGTTGACAGACATTCTTTTAAAATAAACTGTTTTTCAAAAGTAACTAAGGGAGCAGAATCTGGTCATTGTCTTGTGAGTGTGTAAAAGCTCCAGAAGCTCATATGTGTCTTCCACAACATTATCTTATTGACATTTGATAATATTTGATGGCGTGATGGTAGCCATGCAGCTCAACAGCCTTCACCATGTAGCGGCTTTTGATGCTGATTGTCAGAGACAAAGCTTCGGAGTGAAATATTGGTTTAAAGAAAATGTACATTTGCTTCCAAGCAGCATCAGCAACTCTGCACATAAAATAACTGCAACATGGAACAACATTACAGTTCTCCAAAAACAGATCAATAGGAACACTATAACCCAGCGCAAGTCAAGCCTGTCACAGCCAAATGTAGGCTACAGCTTTGATTAAAACTTAAAGGATTTTAAGATTCACAGAGGTAGAGAAACACTTTATAGGCAAGTCGAGTATGAATATATGTTGTTGTATAATGTAAATGATTTGGTTCTAGCAGCCTGAGTCAGGTTAGTTTACAAACCTATTCATAAATCTGTTTCTTTGGACTTAACAATATAAAAGAGAACATTCTAAACCTTAATTTTTATAAGAAAATACTAATTTTCATACAAAGTAAGTGTGTTGCTAAGTTTACTCCATTTAGATCAGCATGTTTGGGTGTTGAAAAATAAAAATAAGTTAAAAAAAATTGCATTATAGTCTAATTTGCTTAGTGTTAGTCAGGATTCTGAGAGTAGAGCTTAGCTGCAGCTATCTAATTGTTTTGTTGTTGTTTGTTTTCTTATGGAAACTAATAGAGACATCTTTACAATAATTTTACATACAGAAAATCAATGCTTATGGTAGACCTTTGGAACATGTGATGACGATTGAGAACTGACTACAGAGAGTTTAAATTCCTCCTGGTTTGAACATCAAAGAAGTTTAAGAGTGTTACTCACGTCTGAGTTTATCCAAACTTTTGATCTTGGATAAGCAGGAGACAGAGGATGTGTATGAGATCCTGATTATTTCATAAAAAAGTGGAGTGGGGAAAAATAGGGACCTAACCACTCCCTATTAAAATTTAAGAAATTTTTATAGTTTAAATTAAAAATTTAAAGAAATTTTAAAATGTCATGTTATTGACAAACCAAAAGAATTTGCGGGTTCAGCCTTTTTATCATCTCCATCACTTGAAGTTTGTTGATTTTTACCAGACAAAGATTTAATTAATCTTAAAATATCGGATCCCAAATGCAATAGTTTCCAGTTTCCATGGTGTGCAGAATTTTTTTGTGTAAACTCAGTTTCACTCTCTCTAATATTCTTTATTCACATACGCAACACTCTCTTTTGCCCTCCAGTTTCTTGAGACATTCTTTGCCATTTATTATTAATTTTATGTACATAATCACTTTATTCTAACCTACCATAAATCACTGCTTTCCACCTCTCCACTGCTGCATAAATTTCACTGAAGATCAAGGAGAATTATTTGTGGGAAATTAGAGACTCAGCCACGCTAACATTAGGCATACAGAGGCCGAGGTGCTAATGAACCCTGCTGCATTGAAAACAAATGTAGGTGGTCTTCCTGAAACAGTAAAAATATGTATGTTTAAACATTCACAAAGTGGGGAGATATTTAGACCTAAAAAAAGGCTAGCATGTGAATGAATCTGTAATAAGACGATGCAAATCGAAAAGAAGAACGCCTAAAGAGCAAATTTATTAAATTAGGTCTTTTAAGGCGTGCGGCGATCCCCCTGAGGATCAGCGCTGAAGACTATTTAAAGCTTTTTAAGAACCCACGAGGCCCTCTGCACTTCTTTGAAATACTGCAAGTGGATAAAACAGTGCTGCTGCTGGTGACATCTTTATAAGAGTGGTAAACAATATTAGGTTAGAGCCAGCGGGGGTGGAGGCCACCCCGCTTTGACTCTGATTTCACTGTGTGAACTCGAGTGCCGGTCTCTGTGATTAAAAAAGTAATTAGGCCGATCAAACCGGCTCTAAACGACGGCTTCTGAATGAAGAAGGAGCTTAACGGAGGAATGTTTTAAACACTTCAGGAGCCGCTTCAATTACAACAGTAAAGGTCAGAGTTTCTGCAATAACTTCAGATCACTTCTGAAAACAGAAACTTCTCTAAAGTTTCACAGAAAAAGTTTGTGAATTCCCACTTTGCACATTTGTAATAAAACTTACCAGCATAAAGGATGCTGATGGGTTTAACCGATGGAAGCCAAGATGCTGAAAAGTTAGAGAAGAAAAATTAATATGTGGGTTCCTTGTAATAACCACAATAATCCATCCACCCACAACTGCAAATTTAAGTTTTAAAAATATAATGTTATACTGTAAGATTTACCTCAAACCCTCCAACCTAAAAGTTTGATCTTTCTGTAAAAAATCTAATCAAGCTCACTTTAGAGATAGTTTGTCATCAGAAGAACAATATGTCACGTTCAGTTGTTTGAATGTTTTGCTATTTTGTTGTAGATCATTAGTCAAGATAAAATCTTCCCTCCCAGAGATTAATGCTTGATGTTAAACGGTGCATCAGTTGGAATATTTTTTTTTTTTTTTTTAAAAAAAAACACAATTTTGAACTGGTGCTGGACAAAAAAGAAAAGCAAAAAACAAAACATGTTTACCTCAGTTTAGCACTGATACCCTTTCTCTTTTCTTTGACCCTCATTGGTGAGCATTTTGAGCTGGATTAAAAGCCCTCATGGCTACATTGCTTATCACAGTTATGATCATTTCCCAATGGTAGTCACCTATCTGGAATGTAAGATTGGAACAAAGAGTTTTTCAATATGGAACAGATGGGGGATTTGAAGCTTGTTTGTGTTTTTAGTTTTGTTTGTGCCAAAACAATCCAAATCTACAATATCTACTCTTAAAATTTGCTCACAAAGCCCTTCTTCCACCAAGAATTGGGCATCTTGTTGTTCTGGCACCGGACACTTAACGCTCGCTCTGCCTCTGGGGCTGTTTTGTGCATGTTGCATGGCGTTGTCCAGGGATTCATTACTTTTGGATGAGAACTATCAGAACCCTTGGAGATCTGATGCAAGTTAAATGCCAGACAACCCTCTGGTCCATCTTTTGAACATGAAGTCTAATGTTTTACTCCTGTCAAGCTTTTTCCTGTGTTATTTGGGCATATTCCGATTGGTTCAGGAAAATAATGGATATTAAACATTATTTAGATCAAGCTGGTGAAAGGTGCAATTTTACCCCCAGAAATGAATGACAAAGATTATCACTGAAGAAAAATACTCCCAACTCATAACACTTCAGTAACTGCAATACATTGAAAAGTTTACCAAATAGCTCTCTGTTTGGTAATTCAGTAAATTATAAACAGCAAAAACAAAACAATCAGCTGTTTCCCATTAACTCGAGTTAAACCGACAGGCTGACTCACAGTTTTAATTTCAACATGCTTCCTGAGAAGCATCTTCCAACTCGCTGTTACAAACGGATTCCAGATTAGCAAGCTTTAAGTGTGAGTTTGTATTCTTTCCATGATGTTTGGAGAATAAGCTTAGAATTAGTTGCATGTTGGCAAATCTTCTAATGAACAGCTTAGTGCTTGTTTCCCTTGCAGATTATTCAGTTGAGTGGACTGAGGAGAAATCAATTACCACAACTTAACTTTCATTATTTATCCCACTGCCAACGGTTTCAAAAAAAAAAAAAAAAGACCACACTATATTTATGAGTAGATGTCTGGCTTTAAATCAGGGTCAAATTCAATTCCCTGAAATTGTATTTTCCTGGGATAAATCCCTCTGAGGACGAAGGATGGGAGGATTGGGGGAGGGAAAAGAACGAGAATCCCTCCAGAAATGAAAAGACAAGAGAAAATCTGTTTTTACAGACCACCGCTGCTTTCTCAGCTCTGTTGATTAGCATTAATGTTGCACTGCGGAAGTCTTCTCACACACAAACACACACAGAAAGCATCTCCCCTCACACTGCCCCCCCAAGCGCCCTTCTGCCTGTGTGATTCCAAAGGCTGGAGTTTTTTCCTTTTAAATTAAATGCATGCTGATTGTTATTGCAGCACCCCTCCCTCGTGTGGAATAGTCGAGGTAAATGTCACTAAGTAAGTGCTGCACTATTTTCCTGGCTGGTTGTTAGCAGCAAAATAAAAGCCCGGAGAGGTGGAGGGAGGAGGATGTGGATGAGAGTTCCTGGTATCCGTGTTATCAGGAAGCAGCAGGAGGACCGGACATATGTCGCTCCTCTCATTACAGGCCGAGGCGGCGATAACGGGGCACTTAGTGGCACATTTGAAACGACGATCATGGCTGAAGGAGAAGCAGGGAGTTCAAGTCGGGATGAGCATCACCACAGGCCGCACGTATTCACAGCCGTGCTTTATTTAAAACACACAACCTCCGCAGCCGTTCCAGCGTCACACAATTTCCCTAAACGCCATCTGGGAACCAGCGTGCTGAACTGGGGGGAGAAAAAAGGATAAAACCTCGTCTATGTGTAAAAGACTCTACTTTACATGCTCTGCGCCTAATTGAATTGGGAACAGTTGCAGTTAAAGTAAAAGGCATGTGTGATGCACTATTGGTGGGGCACTATTAGGGCGAATTGAATTTCCACGCCTGACTGAGTGGAATATGAGAGCTTTTGTAAGTGGGATAATATTACAGGCCTGGACTCGGTGAGAGGAGAGGCTTCAGCACCACAATGACCACATTTTAACAAAAACACATCTGTCAGCTCATGTAAATGATCTGCTAATCACCCGGTTGCAGATTTAAAGTCACCGAATGGAGATGGATTTCATAGTCAGCTGTCCAATTTTTATTCCAGAGTAAATCCTTTCAGACATAAAAAAGGAGATCTTTTAGTCTCATCATGATGTCACTAAAAATAAAAAATGGTCGCATGCAGAAAGAATTGAATGGCACAAATACAGAAAGATTTTTCTGAATGCATTAGCATGAAATGTGCATGTTTGTTCAAATCAAGACAGATTTAGAAAACCTCATTTGAGTGTGAAGGCACTCATGATTCTGCTGCACTTCAAACAGGTTAGAACGGACCAGCTAAGATGTTACCATTGGTTTTCTTATTTTGCTTTTCTAAATGTAATTTATTGTGAAAACAAGTTTTTACTTGTAGTCACAAAAAGGATTGTGGAGAGTTCTTCTTGTCAATATCTTAAAATTGCATTTATTGGGTGGTCCAATTTTTCTCAGACAAAAACAAAGAAAACTCAAAGAAACATGTTTGCGATTGAAAACCTCCAGCCTGTATCTCTCTGAATGTTCCAGAGTCACAGTTTCTGAGGAGGCTTGTTCTCAAGTCTTCTTCACGTTAAGAAGAAGACTTCTTCTTCTTAAGAATTAAAAAATTCCTCGTTTAGGAATTTTTTAAGAATCATGCATTTGGCAGAGGGATTTTATCTTCCTGGCAACAACCATTGGATCTATGTTTGAGGAACTAATCATGTACATTTACAAGGATGCAGACAGGGACAGGTATTGTGAAGATTCCTACAGGACGTGATGTGCTGGTAACCTCTCCTGATGCTGGAATAATTTGTATTTCTAATCAGAAATGTGCCGATCGTCCCTGCTGCGTTCTTTTTTCTCCATTAAACATGGTGTACACTGAAGCATTGGGTCTGATTTCACCAGAGAGCGTGAAAACTGCAGAACTGAATCTGAAATTCAGCTCAAACATTTCACACGCACACGCACTCATATACACACAGCTCCACTTGGAGTGGTTGCCTCATCCTCGGATGTGTACATTATTCCTGACATCAGCCATTTAAGGGGACGGTATCTTTGACACAAAGTGGCTTTAATTAAGTCGCTAAACGCACACTATCACACATGAGAAAAACACGGTGGACGAACAAAGCTTGAGACAGAAGGAAACGCTCTGAAAGTCAATTACAATTTTATGTTTGCTTTTAGATCTCTCTTTTTTTTTAATGATAAATGAAGTTACTAATTTTGTCTGAGCTCTTTCTAGACACTGCAGCTTTAATTGCTAATTGTTAACAGCAAATGAATACATTTGCATATTAATTAGGTCCCAATTTACATTTTTAATTTGCCGCCTTCAAAGAGCACGAGATAAAAGGTTGTGTTGTTTTAAATTATTTATCCTTCAGTGCAGAAAAGATGCTGAAAGGAACAGAGTGGGCCTGATTTTTAACCCTGAAGAGCTGTCAAACACTAAAACATATAAATATATATCAGTTATTTATGGTGTCTGTCAGTTAATTAAAGAAACAGAAAAGAGAAAACTGGTGAACTCAAACATTTTTTAGCACAAAGCCGTCCGGAGAGGCAGAGCGGAGGCACCAGAGAGGATTTCTGTGGCAGCGGAGTTTGGAATCCAGATTCTTTTTTTTTCCTCTTTGTGGAGAAATGTGTGTGAACGCCTTTATCACTCCATTTTGTCCTTCCTCCCTCCTGACACGTCAATTGCTTTGGCAGCCAACGCCTTGTTTTTTTTGTTTGTTTTGTTTTTTATTATTTTTTTTATTTTTTTCGGCAGAAAAGAGGGAATGAACGAACAAGTTCAGAAATTCATTAAGATGAGAAACAGCCGCCGCCTGCCCGTTGTGGGAAGGAAGATGTTTCACTGTGTGTGAGATGAAGTTCACCTTCTTACTGTCTGTTGGATTTATGATCAACGCAACTTCTTCCCAAGCTGGACATGGCGATTTCTAAAAAATAATGTGGATTAACTAATGAAATAGAAAAGCAGGACAGGGATTGCATCAGAATGCCAACATTTCTTTTAAGAAGTTTCATGCTGGAATCCCACAGCTAAACCAGGTGATAATAGAACAAAAAAGAGAAATATGATTGATATTATTACCTCGGCAGGATTTTCACCTCCGTTGAGTTTCTTCAGTGAAAAAAGAAAGACGTTTTATGTGTTCTTAAGTGAGAGATCTTCCCTAAGAAGCAACTTATTTTGAACAAATTCCATAGAGCATATCTCACATATCTCGAAGCAGTTCGAAGGAAAGGCAGTGGCCTAGAGCGCCACCTACAGGAGATTGCTACCACAGGAAGTTGATATTTACATTTTTTTAGTCTTTGCATGAAGCAGGAAAAAGGACACTATTTTTCTAATTGTATTTGTATTTCAAAAGTTGAACTGCAAAACATGTTCATGTCTGGGAAAAAATATTAAAAACGTGAATAGGTATTTTAGAACATAAAAATTCTCAAAATTAAAATGTGAAAATATGTGTACCCTTATGATTTATGTTTTACATTTTATTCTGATCTGATTATTTAATTGAATCATTTATTATTATATGAACGGTATTTCAGATTTATTGATATGCAGGAAAAAAAGTTTCAAATGCAAAAAAAAGTCAAAATCATCTATTCTTATGATGAAATGTATTACAATATATGTAACACAGTTAGTTTTTCAGGTGAAAATATGCGTGATTTTTTTGTTTCAGACTGTTGCCGTGGTCTTTTCTCAAAAACAGTTTAAACTCTGCAGTTTTGTTATGCGGCACAGGAACAAGACGAACCCGCTTTACCCTTTTAAAGTCAAAAGACGACGACAGCAGAGCGAGAGAATGAATCCTCCAATCTGCTGCGAGAGACTGCTGCCTGCATATGTTACACCAGCCTCCAGTTTTCACTCAAAACAAACAAACATAAATAAGTTAAATAATGAATCAAAAGATCAAATCATTTCCTGTTTCTATTTTTTTTTTTTTTTTTACAATGAGATTATAATGAGATTTGCTTGGTAAAATAAATAAACATCCTTAATAATAATATCAACAATAATAATAAGAATATGGTATAATTTTATTACTTTTAGATAATTGCTCCTAATATGTTAATTATTAAGAAGTAATATTCAAATTGCCTTTATCAAAATTAACCAGATTTATTGTTAAAATGGTAATCGCAGTGACATTAGCCTGCGATGAAATAATAAATATAAAACTATACAACCTATAAAAATAAGCAACCTAAAAACTACATATGTGATAGTAAAGGATGTTATGAAAGGATAATGTTGTTTTTCTTAAAAAAATGTTTTATTTTTTCATCATCAGTGGGAAAACGTATTCCCTCCCTACAACTCCTATCCTTGTACTTTAATCAGTCATTGTTGCCTTGACGAAAATCACAGCAGCAATGAAAGAGCGGTGGGAACCCCTAAAAATTTTATTATAAAATTTAAATGGAAGAAAATCATTCTAAATAAAAGCACATTGTAAATACTGTCAAGCCTGCCTCACAAATCCCGCTTGTTATATTTTTATCAGTAATTTCACCAACTGTCACAGTGGAAGCGGATCGTGCATGCACTCAGCTTGTGAGTGTGTGTGCATCTTGATCTTTTCATGGTAAATTCAGGCACGTCAACCAATTACGCACACACAGACAGAGCAGTTTATGTCCTATTGATCAGTCTAATTTCAACAGGAGAACATTGCTGCCGCCATCCTTTTGTCCTCCAAGTCCTTTCATACTTGGTGTGTCTTTACGAAAAGGGGGTTGTAATCGGGAGTGTAAAGAAAACACGCTGCAAATAATCCAGCGATGTATCCAGAGGGTAGAAGCTGTCAAAAATCAAGAGTTTAGGGGGGTAACAAGGCCACTTCACAGCTTTTAATCCGACCTGTCAAAGAAATAGACACAGGATAGCTCTTAATTCGTAAATTTGTAAAGATATTCTTCAAAATTTATGTTAGTGTAAGTTTAAAAAAAAAACAATTAGTGCAATTTGCACACTAATGGGGCCCCCTGGTGGAGCCTCACTGGAGCTTCCACAAAGTGATGTTCAGGCTTTTTACAGATGACATCAAAAATCACCTTCAAGCTACATTTACAGAATCAAAACTAATTTAAGGCCACAATCTCAATGTCCATTTGCAAACTTACAGCTATAAAAATCCACATCCAGTTACAACATACACATACGACATGATCTTACAAGCCCTTGTTTATGTAGAACAGGCTTTTTAAAGATCTCAGTCACCCTGTTTTGCTTGTCAGTAAAAGAAAAAAAAAAAAAGAAAGCAGCGTGTTTTCCACCACCGCACAAATCTGCCACCTCCGGTGATTGATGCAGTCAAATTAGATGTATGTGGAACACTGGCTCCAGCAAATGAACACATCAACTGATGACCAGCTGTTTCTAATTATTATACACTGGTTAATTAGGACGCCGTGTCACCAGCATCGACGGCGGCAGTAAACTGTGTGAAATTCATAATTCATGCTCCGGCGTCCAATGCGCCTCCCTGATCAAACCGCCACGGTGGATGGAAAAGGCCGTGCAGAAAGACAGCACGGAGCATTTCTGTGTGTGTGTGTGTGTATATCGTGTGTGTTCACAGCTCTTCCTCACACCTCTCCCCGTCTCTCTCAGCAGGGTGTGTGTGGAGGAGGCAGCGTTGAATGTCTGGATCTCAAAGGTAAGATGAGCGCCTCACTCTGTCTTCATTAAATATGACTTTATGTCACATTCACAACAGATTCACTGCTTTTAAAAATGCTTTACATGTTTGAACAAAAATGTAAATGTAAAAAAAAAGAAATACATGAATAAGTAAAATATGAAAGAAAGGAGTTTGTTCTCCATTACCAAAGCCTCATATGCAGTTACAACTACACGATTGTTTTACTTTTATGGCTTGTTGTCGGATTATGACTGGAAATTTACCAGTAAAGCTCCTAGTGGAGGCAAGAACAGACTGGTGCCTCTGCTGCACTCCATGGGTTCTAATTATTCTCCTTTTTTTGTCACAGTTTGTGATTTCTGTGTCTGGTTTTGTTATGATTTTCTTGGGTTTGATGTTTACAGTCTGATTTTGGTTTTGTTCCGATTAAACTTGATTTATTTCTATGTTTTATTGTCCATCATTTTCTTGTTTATTTTTTCTTAAGATCATTTTGACCTCTTCATTGTTTTTTTAGCCTTTTTTATTGTTTTTTTCATTAAGGATTGGTCCAACTGTGTTTTGCAATCAGGACTTTGCTGAAGACTGTGCCATACTGTGGGGTGCTTGTTCCATCAAAATGTTGCTCCAGGCTTTAACCGGAGACTCTCTCCTGCATCCTCACCACAACCTGTGTAGCATCTTCCTACAACCAGGCCTGGTTCAGAACCTTGACTGATTCTCCCGTTTGAGCACCTACTCACCAGAAGATGGTGCCACCCGAGAATAATGCTACCGCCAATACTGGGACTCACGGCCCCTTTTTGACGATAAACATCTCTATGGTTTACAGCCTACAACGCTCATGTCCCAAGCGAGTCTGGTTGAAAATGTGATGTCGAAGTCTGACAAGGGACTTTCCTTGGAGCTTGTCAAAACTTTATCATAATCTTCGAACCGTAAAATATTAACTTTGATGTATAAAGACTGCAATGGACTGGTGGCCAGTCCAGGGTGTATCCCTCACACAGTAGCTCTGTTTTTCCACAGGAAAACTGTGTTTCCATGTTTGTTTATGATGTTTCAACACACAGGTCCTTCCTAATAAAACAACAGTAGGGTGAAGGTGTTTGTGAAATAAAACACCTGATCACTGATCACAATCACTGATCACGTCTGACATCCGAGGATCTCCATGTTATTATCTTCCTTCTGTCATCTTTCAGTAAGGTGATTAGTGTTAAAACAGAGGGAGTTAAGGGTGCTCTGGAAATGGTTATAATAATTATTATTATCCCTCTCTTTTAGCTGTGACTATAACATTTAACGTAAAATAACCTGAAACTAAAAGACTTTAAAGTCACAGAAATTTGTCTGACCAGTAACAGTTTAATTTGGACAACTTACTGATCAAGGTTCAGTAATAACAACAATCAGATTACAAAGTTCACATTAAAATGACAAAATAATTATGAGTGCTCACTCAACAAACCAAGCCTTCACTCATTCTGAATGAAATGGTGATTAGCAAAGGTCTCTGATACAGAACACAAAGATGTGCATCCATGTTCCCGTTCTCAAAACAAATGAATATTCCAGCCTCAAAAATAACCTCTGCTCTGCAGTAGACACAAATAAAATCTTGCAAGTTTGTAACAATGCAACAATTTCTAAAGAAAAAATTATTCTCCACATAGAAATGCCCATACCAGGATTTCATCCCAGGAGCTTATTGGATTCAATGAGGCTAGAAATCCAGGAGGAACATCTAAAATATCTGCTTCTTTTGTTGTTTTTTCATAGGTTTGAGAAGTTTCCTTTTTCTTGTGGCCAATACAACATGTTGGGATGTTTGTTCTCCCTATGTTACTATGTATCTATGTGACTTCAACTTCAACAGATATGTACAGTAATATAAAAGGACATGTGAGGAAGAATAAACTGGAAATGCTTGATGTAGTTACAGTTTCAGTTCAAACATGATCTTTTGGCTTTGATGTACTTTTTTCATTTTTCATTTTGATTTTTTTTCCTGTGGTAAAGAAACATGAAAATATTTATCTTTTGCAAGAAGTTAAGCTGTTGTGCACAGGTACTTTTATTGATTACTGGAGTCTGCAGGCAGACAGTAATCAATGCACACTCGAGCATTCACATCTTGGAAGTCCAATCATGAAAAACCGGAGCTATCATCATTATTTTCCCTCTGTGTTTCTGATTAAGTTTCAGAACTTTATTAAAAGAAAAACATAAACACACAGGTAAACTCCGACTGTAAAGGAAGTTGTTTTGTCCTGATTTTTTTTTTTTTTTATGCTGAAATACTCATTTCACAAAAAGGATAAAACATGTTCAGAGCGGTGCAATTTTGCCTGTTAGCAAACAGCCTCCCAATTATCTTGTCTTTGATTGCTTGCCTCCATCAAGGTGAGCGATTAGACCACCGCTCCTGTGAAGCTCTGGAAGTCGTCCTGAAATCGCTGCACTTTGATTTCATCAATCTGCAGGCAGCGCAACTGGAGGAAAATGTGAGTTTTATGAGCAAAAACTTATTTTCCCCCGTCTTCGTCTTCCAGTTCCAATACAGTTTCATATTCAGGCCCTTCCTTGTATCAGATTAGAAACTGTTTCTTTTTTTCCTTCCCAAAGAAACTTCATAACATTCCTGTCAAATTTCAGGCCCTGCTTTCTTCATTTCACCCCTTCACTATGTTTTTCTGTTCCAGGGAGCATCGTCCTTGCTGGATATGATTTTGTACTATGAATCCACAACACATCTTGACATTTCTGACAACGGCAGTATGGGAACATCATCTTGGAGGGCCCTCGCTCATTTGATAAAGCAGGTTGGCTGACGCAGTGGAACAGTAATCTTTCCATGTAGGCTTTCTCACAGGGATAATGTTGATCTGGAAAAAGTGAGTTTGTGGTGCATTAAGTGGAGAGAAGATGCAGGGTCGGACAAACACGGCGAGAAGTCTTCTTCACTCTGCAGACACATGCAGCCACAAACCCGATGAGGATTAAAAAAAGCAGCGTCACAGGTTGTATCAGTGGAGGTAACTGATAACAACAGGTTACAACCAGCCAGATCTCAGCTTTGTGTGCTTTCTTATTGACGCTCAGTCTTCGTCAATACGAAAGCAGGAAGGCAAACTTCTTTATTTTGCTGTACACTGAAAACAGTAGACCGGCATTGACAGCAAAGTACAAGTTCATAGTTTTATTACATCTGCTTATCTCTGAATTAAACACAGAATAGCTCCAATCTCTTTTCTGCTGAGCTATTTTTATGTCCTAAGTACCCCATTGGGTTTCTCCAACCAGCTCTTTTAGTGTCACTGGAGATAGATATAATATGTCTTGGTTTCCCACTGGGACATTTTAACTTCGAAGACAAACATTCGATGATAAACTAACCAGGAAATGGATTTAACCTATTGTCCGAATGAACCATCTTGTCAATAAGAAAGCAAGTGAACCATCTTGCAAATCTGAAAGGAGAACTCTTCTGGGAACTTGGAAAGGAACCTTCACATGTTTGTGTTGCTACTGGATTGCATGCTAGAGGGAGTTGTTAACAGTCAATTTTCAGTTACCAATTCACGTAGGAAATATGTCTAGCTAACTTTATGTTTAGATAGACATTAGTCCATCTTTTCATTAACTGAAAAGGCTGCTTGTTACATATAGCAATGCCGTGCAAGATATTTATTACATCTATAATTAAAATTGGGCAAGCAGAAGTGATTTATTAAACAAAGAAAATTCCTCACGTTCATTTGCGTTTATTTGGTTTGCTTCAATATTGATCAACGTGTAATCTTAACTGTATACAGAAACACCAATTTTACTCAAAAGATAAAGTGTAAAAATGGACACAGATCTGAACACATTTATTTTCATAACATGTTTGAACTAGTGGATTAAATTAACGTAATTCTACCCTTCCTGCAGATTATTTTCTGACGCAATTCTGTTCCATTTTCCATCCTGTTTCTGCTTGATCTTCTGGTTTCAGAGTGTGTGTCTGTCTAGACTGGATGCTTGTAATGTGTGTCTGGTTGACTACCCAGTTCAGTCTTTATCTAAAGCTCTGCTGACCAGCCGACTCAGAGTGCTCCACCTTAACAATGCCCAGCTCAGTGGCTCATCGTTGTTCACACTCGGTAAGGAACGGTCTACTTTTCAGCATTGCTTTAGTAGGTCAAACTTTATCTGACAAATTGATGGCCTCACATTTTACTCAGGAATTATTTGATATAAAAAGAACTTCATGGTCGACTCAGTAAGTGCAAAGTGTCAGGTGTTGTCTATCTAAACGAGCAGAAATCATTAAGACCACGCACTCTGATGTTGGGTTGAAATTTTTGTGAATTTGATCATTGTCACTTGATTTAATATCTGGAAAACTGTAACCTGGATGCCAACCCTGCCCTTGAGAAACTTGTGTTGATTCTGCTTTTGCATTAGCTTAGACAAAATGTAACTATCAATGTGCTGAAACATTTTTTACCCTCTGAACAATCCAGTTCAAGAGCTTCTAGTGTGTTTATGTTGTGAGTGTTTGTGTTCTCTGGTCAGCAGGACCAGATTTTGACCTGTGACCATCTCTGCAGGTCTGGACCAGGATTAGAGGCCTAATCTCTTACCTGCCACTTTACGCACCACTGCACATGTCTTTAGAGGCTGTGGCAGCCAGGACACAGACACCCGCATGAATACATTTATTACAAGCAAACACAACACAGAAAGAGCTTAGTGTTTTGCAAGGATCTGTGCACAAACACCTAAGCACATTTTAATTCAAGGCAGACACAGGCATAGATCAGATGTAAATCAGACAGATTGTACAGGAGCAGTCTGCCGTTTGTCCTGAATGTATGAAGAGTAAACCTTAACACATTGAGGCAACAACATGGTTTGCATCTATTTTTGAAAGTTATTCAATAAAAAAAAATATTTGGGTTCATTGAAGATGCCATGTGCAAGTAAACTGTTAATTTTAGCTTCTAGATATTTTTCAATAATGTATGCATCAGAGAAAAAGAAATTAGAGAAGTTCATGTTGCAAATGTCAGAAACAATTAGCACTTTAGTCCATTTTTTTTAATTTCACACAAAAAATATTCCAGGTTGAATTTTGTTGAATTTCCATAAAAATATCCTTTGATTTTGCCTATGATATCAAACTGAAAATTAATCCATTTGATTTATTGTGTTTAGTTTTCAAACATTGAATACATCTATCAAAAAAAACATTCATGCATAGTTTGTTTTTCAAAATTTTAATTTTAATATTTTTTTCATGATCAGATCATCAAATGAAAGAATTAAGTTTGTGTTTATGACTTCTCATGTGGACATGAAAATCAAAGTCATGCTCAGAGCCTGTCGCCTCCGCTCAGCTGGGAGCAGAACAGACCCAAATGGACTCAGTATGCTGCCCACTCTTCCCTCCTCGTTTTCAGGCACTTCCTGAATCTCTTTGATATTTTCAACTCTACCAAACCGCTCTCCTCCTCCCACTCACAACCCGCACTCTCCCCCCATCATTCATGCCTTTACCGAGCCCCCTGGCCAATCCCTACACCTTCCTCCCCAGTGGGGGTCCCAGCTGAGGATCATTGCCTTCGATCAGAGCGGATTGGGTGCTTGCAGTGGAGTCAGCCCGGATCAATCCCACCGATTTCGCCATTTGCTCCCCGCTGGGCCTGATGACAATGTTGGCATTCCACATGCAGGCCTGTGGGTTTGATTAAATCTGTGGCATTGATCTAGGTGGAAGGACAGCAAGGGTCCAAAAACATGGACACAAGTGAATGACAGCACAGTACAGACAACACAAAGGACAAACCCCAAACACAGTTTACATGATAAAGAAATAGGAACAAAGGAAAGAAGGTTAAGAGGCAATGCAGAAATCTGACAGGTGTTCTATTACCTCTTCTGAGAAGTAACGTGTCTGCTTTCACCTTTTTTATTGCGAGACGAAAGACCAACCGCTTCTTCATCGTAAGAACTGCTGGAGGCCAGGACTCCTGCTGTGAAATCATTTTCATGATCACGTTCACTAAGTCCCACTGCAGAGGCCTTGTGGTTGGTGTTCAGGACACAGTAGATCAGATTTAATACATATAAATTGAAACTACATGTCAGTTATCTCCAAGGTGAGGAGAAAACCTGTTGGTTCTGGTCCTTTCTGACCCTTCAAACAGTCTCATATAAATCCTTTCAGCAGACATTACAGCAATATTGACAGGACCCAACTACAGGCTGAAAAAGATTGTTGATAAATGTTACTCAATATGAATTAATGTAACTACCTGATTAAGGTTTGATCACCTGCTTCACTCGGTAAAGGTGGATGTTTGTCTCTGCCTCATTTGGAGAAGTTCCAGTCTTTTAGCTGCCACATATAGTCAACAGATTTGGATCAAGTTGTCGACCTCACTTTCATCTGCTTGTGTTTCTTGTAATTTTTAAATCCCTTTCTCCTCTTATTGCATGTAGTTCGCACCTTGAAAACAAACAGAGCTTTATTGGAGCTCCATCTTTCCAGCAACCAGTTGAACGGCTACCAGGACGCCATGCAGCTGGGAGATCTGCTGAGATACAACAACACTTTGCGGATGTTGGAACTCAGTGACAATGTTTTAGCAGATGCAGGTAGGTTACAGAGATGATGACAGATTAAACCTCACAAGTGGATTTGTGAAAGGTTAGTACTAAAGTTCAAAAGACAAGTCTGGAGAGATACTGATGAACACATACAGGAAACTACTAGGGTCAGAGGGTCACAGGTAGAAAAGATGGGAAACTGAAGGCTGGTTCATGAGTTTTAGCACTTTGAGCAAGTGCTACGACTGCCAGCTTAGATGGGATGGTACCTTCAGTCCTGATAACATCATTTACAGACCGCTTTAAAGTCAAACTTGGCCCAAACAACACTAACAAATAAACAGTGGTTGTTTTTCAGGATTGGAAGAGCTGTGTGATGGCCTATCCAGACAGACAAAGGGTCTGAAAGTCTTAATCCTCAAGAACAACCAGATCACAGAGAGAGGCATGAACCACCTGGCCAAGACTCTGGTGAGGAGCATGAAAACTGTGTTATCTGAACCCTTGCAAATATAGGCCTTTTAATAATAAATGTGTATATATTTTGTACCATCACAGAGCAATAAGAATTGATTTAATAAAGGTATTGAAGGAAGTCCTAAATGTTATATTGTCTAGGAAAAAATGTGTTCATGATGAATGCAGGCATTCATCATGCCTGCATTATTCTGACTTCTGTTTTATTTATTCAGGTTAATTCATGTAAAAGGTTTTTCCACATCAGGACACTTGTAGTCAAAGAATGTTGTACTTTTCTTAAATCCTCTGAGACTGATTTGTTTGGTTACATAAATTAGTGCTTCTTTGGTCTTAGTACTGGAAAACAAGGAGAAGATTTTTCAATCCTGTTTCCGTCCACCTACTTGAGCTCTTTGAATAACCTTCAACTGCCTTGGTTGGATACATAAACAGCTCCTTCTTGTCTTGTGAGATACTATTGTGCAACTCAGACAGGTGGAAATTATGACTGAGCCTTATGATCTGCAGTGTTACCAAAAGAAGACCAGTTTGATGAAATAATGGATGTGACTTGCCATTTAGGCCATAATGACCATAATTAGACCTTTAGCTGCTCATGTGGATTATGATGGAGAATGGGGAGGGTGGTATTTAACCCATCTGCTTGAACTTTTTCCAGGAGATTAGTTGTGTCTTAAGTCTTGATAATGATGTCCAGGTTTTCTTTGTTCTGATAGTATTTGGGGGTGATTGTGTTACACAGAGCTCTTGTTGTTTTCCAGTTTAAAGTCACCATGTCATGTGTGAAAACATACTGTGTTTTTGGTTCTTTCACACTCCCCGCCTCCCCTTAAACTTCTCACTCTAAGCCCTGTGGGGTTCACGTTTGACAGCTTTCAACCACGCAGTCGCCTCTTTAATTGTCTGCTATTATCCCTCGTGCATATCCATCCGGGATGCTCTCCTGCTCCCGCCATGCGTCGGATGTGGAGGCTCTTCTGTGCGCCTCAACTTGGTGAGGAAAAAGGACTGAGAAAGGGGAGGGAGGAGGGTCTGGAGCATGTTTGTTGTCACGGCGGTGCAAATTAACTCCAAAGAAGACGCTCTCCAGGTCTGTCAGTCGCCTGCCTGGGTGTTTCCACCCCCGTACTCCATCTCTTTTCAGAGCAGTGACCAGAGGAGGGTGGTGAAGCGATGGGACGCAACCAGGAGTGGGTGCCGCGTTCCTCTTCAGGCGATGTGGGCCCCTCGTGCACCAAACACCCCCAGCTTCATGCACCAGCTAATCAACCTTCAATGCTAATGCGACTCTGGAGAGAGAAAACAGAAGTTCTGAGTGTTTAACATGAGAGGAAACATTTTTAAATGGAATAATATTCACAGCTGAATGATGGAAGTCCAAACTTTTCAGTCTTGCCAAGCTAGCATACTCTTAACACTGATTCAGACAGCGATTTAAATTGAATGAGCCCTGTTTCTGCAGCCAGGTCTGAAGATCCTGGAGGTCCTGGATTTAGGGGACAATCACCTGGGGAATGAGGGCATCCAGATGATCAGGGAGCCACTAATGGTGAACAGTTCATTGTTGCATCTCGGCCTTGCCCAAACCAAGATCACCTGTGAAGGTACAGCACACAATAATTTCTAAACATCTACTCTCTTGTAGATAATTCCATCAGTCTTCTGAGATTTTTTTGTACTGCTGCTGCTGAAAACATCTTGAGGAGTACATTTGCGGTACTAATTTTTGAAGGTGGTTCATCTGTCCCTCCATGTAAAGGTGCTGTGGCATTGGCCGAGTTCCTTGCTGAGAGTCGTCTTATTCAGAGGCTGGACCTCCATCAGAACCGAGTGAAGCTCGGAGGCTTGATGGCCCTCAGCCTGGCGCTGAGGATTAATTGCTCTCTGTCTCAACTGGGTGTGGATCCCATACCTCCACAAGAGCTGGTAGGTGGCACTAATGTGATCTGGCTCAGGATTTCCTGCTGCAGTTGGTTGATTCTAGGGCTCTTGGAAATATTGGTCGATTTATTCCAGTCGAGAATATCTTAGATCTTAGGAGTCCAATTTGCCGTAGTTCAAATTAATTAATGTTAGCTTTCCAATGCTAAACTGAGTTGGAATGCTTGTTAATCCATGTTCTACCATTTACCCGAGACCAAATGGAGGGAAAAAGAAGCTCTCCCAAGTAATCCAAACACATAGAGGGCGTTTAAATGCTTGATTGTTTCCTAATCAGTTATGCTAGAATAAGGAGTCAATATTTTGAATCCATTTCAATCTGATGTGCGACTGTTGGTCAGGTTCTCCTGTCATGTGTATTTTAAATATTGTGAAATGTTTTGTACACAAACTGCCCCAGTTCTGACCGTCGGTAATAGCCTGAAGAACCGGTAAAGGTTTGTTTTTGTCATGCTATATTGTGAATTTATAATAATGATACAATGAAATCATAAAAAGCCAGTAATTTTGGGTTGGGTAATATTGTGACTACGTCTCTATATTTCAGCTCTCCAGTATTTTCGGGTGAATTTTTATAAATTTCTACTTAGGTTTTTGTTGTTTTCAAATTTGTCTCTTGTAGAGTCGAAGTTTGTGATGTTATGCGTTTTTTTGTCTCCACCTTTCCATGGCTGCAGAGGCCTGAGGAAAACGATGCCATAACTTTAATACATGCCCCTGCTGGATTCACTAAATAATTACCCACACTTGCCATCTGTTTGTCATGATTTTATCTCTGCTGACTTATTTGCATATTAAAGCATTAATTAAAATCTCGAAGGAAGGGGATGCTTACTTTAAAATTAACTCTGAAGGCAATCCGTGCACAGCTTCCAGAGTAGTTTTATTTTTGTTTGCAGAGGTTTACTGTTTGTCTGCGTGTTGTTTACACGATTAAGTCTGATTTTTATGAAACGCCTCCTCTGGCTAAAATCAGGCGAAAAGATGTGCCAGATTCTGGAGGATGTTTCTGTGAATGTGTGTCATTAAAGCTGGGATTTCTTCATCTTATTCCTCAGTTCCTTTCCTCCCCTAAAGCTGCCGAGACATATGATTAGCATTCCCGCCGTTGTTGGGAGCTTGTGTGGCCGGGCATTTTAAGGGAGTTGTAATAAGGGAATTTTTTAAGCCGTGGCAGGTTCTGGAGCCACACAGATGGGATTTGTCTTGCCGTGGCCTATCCAGGTGGGAGGAGTGACGATCGTATTAAAAACCAAATCTTTCCATCAGAAAGCAGCGGGTGGCCAGATCAAGTGTTCCCGCTCATTCACATTCCCCAGGCCGCAGAGGAATACGTGGAAATTTTGGGGAAAATAAGTGTTGGAGGGGGTTATGGCACTTGCTGATGTGCGTTGTGTGTGTTCCGCCGTGTGTGTGGTTTCATGGGGAGGTGATGGGGGTTGACTGGGGATGCGCATATTAAGGGAGCGAGAGAAGAAGAAGGTAGAAGAAGGAGAGGAAATCTGGGTCCTCTCGTCTTTGTTTACAAGAGTCGGAGTTTTCATGTCTGTTGCCACACTGCTTCATTTGATCAGTGGCCTGTTTGCTGTTAATTATTAATTATTTACCCTTTTAAAATATTCATGCTCCCTGGCCCTGGTGGAAAGCAGCCTTTTCTGAGGGGCATTTTCTCTCTGTAGCCACTGCAAGAGGGAGCTGTGTATACATCCTTATCAGGGGAACCAGCTAATGAAGTGAAGTTCCTCTGCCCGACACGCTCTTAATCACACATTGGACAACGGGGCCTTGGTGCCTGTTTGATGCCTAAATATTTGGCTTTGGATTTGTCCAACATGAACATCCTGTTAGCTTAAGAGTTAGGAGATAAGGCAGCAGAGTGTCCTCTTTTGAATGTCGCATGTCAGAGAGGTGCATAGTCTTGTCTGTGGGATCAACTTTGCAGTGAATTGTGTTTGTGGATACTCAGTAACTCATTGGTCGTGGTAAACTGAAAAAGTGGTGATCTAGTTCAATAAATTGTTTTTTTTCTTAAGCTGAATTATGCCATTTTAGTCTAAAAAGGCAAAAATAAAATCACATTTTTCGTTCAGACTTTTAAAACAAACTTCAATCATTAACAACAAAACCACCCCTTTTCCAGGATTATGTGGCCACTTTTACTAAGTTGTTGAACATAGCGCCACAGAGATTTGTCTACACACAGCTCTTCTAAGGTTCCACAAAATATTTCAATCAGATTGAGATTGAGGCCCTTTGCAACTTCTTGTTCCTTCTTGTTTTCTTGGCATTGATCGGTTCTGCTTTTTGTCTTGCAAACATTGGTTTGGGTTGTCTTTACAAACTCTCTCTTTGGGGCACTGACATGGGTTTTTTTGCCTTTTTCCATTTCTCTGTGGTTTGTCAACCAAAGCAAATTTACCTTTAGGAACTTGTGATGTTTGCTCTTTACTTGCTCTGCTTGGGTTAACTTTGATAGGTCATGTCCATTTTTTAACTTTGTTGACTACTCTGTGCAAGTTTCCATCTTGCTTTGAATGACATCTGAGAATAGGGTTGTGTTTTTGTTGAACTTTGATTTAGCACACAAGGAAGCATGGATTCATATTTTAAGTATGGCGTAAAACAGAAGGGTCTCTGGATATGTTTCTGGGTTCTTGTCCTGTCCCAGTAGGGCAGCTGGGTGACGGGACAGCCCGACCATGCATGCAGCTTGTATTATGATGACATTGCTGCTCAGGGGAGTCAGCAGCAACCACGCAGAACAAGTCTCACGGCAAAGCCTCGGAGGGTGGCAACAAAGTGGGCTCCAAGCAGATGGATGGATCTGAAATCAAACTGTTCCCAGATCTGCACTGAAACTGCAGTACACAACAAGGCTCACAGGACTCAGTCACCTTGATGGAGCAACTTCTTATCTTACCAGATGAATTAAAAGACATTTCCAAAGGGGGTATATTGTCTAAAATATTTTTTAGTTGTATATTATGTCATAGTGTAGGTCCCTCATCAAAAACATACTTGGAGTGTTGCTTTACCTATTTTATTCATTTTTGAGGAATCATTGAATCAGAGTGACTAAATATTTGCTCATATGTTATCTTGAGTTGGTATAAAATGCTATATGTAATAAACATATCTTAAAAGAATCTTCAATTTACACGTTGAAGTTTTGACATTGGCCTCTGTCTGTTTAGGAGGCTTCTAGGCTTTCTAACACTAACTGTTGAACACACCCGATTTATACATTTGATACCATGTGGACATAACTGGACAATACAAGTAAGGACAAATATGAAAACTTAACCATGAAATTCGTTTTTGTGGCTGCATATCTGATGGGATACCAGTGCGGCATTATATTCTGATGTTATCCAACATCTGGAATCAGAGTTGACTTTTCTTTTTGATGCCTCTGAAAGGGACAAAGCTAGATGAGTCTCTCCAGCAGGCGACAGGGGCTTGGGGGTGGAATAGCTGAAGGGGAGCTGGGTGGGGGGGGGTTGGTGATCCCCTGTTTCCTTGCAAACACAACAACAACTGCAGCAACACACTCGTCGCTGCGCTCCTGATGTATTTTCAGGCAAAAACAGGCATATTTGCCAGCTGTGTAATTTACTGCGGCTCTCATTTGCATATTAAAGCTTTAATTAGCCCCTCTGAGCGTGAGCGTGTCTCAGTGTGTGCGTGTGTGCTAGGTTGGGGTACAGAGTTGGGGGTATAATCACTTCAGTGTGCAGTCAGAAGAGCGGGATGGGTTTGGATCAGGACTTGGTTCGAGTCCTGGGGTAAGTGGAGCTGCTCTGTGCTCCGGTTCTGATCGATCACAGCAAGACTCATTTCCAAACGGTCCAGAAAAGGGTGACATGTTCTGTCCTGAGAAAACATCCAAAATGTAACATCTACTTTATCCTGAACAGGAACTGATGTTGGAAAAAAGTTTTTTTTCACTAAGATGAGGTACTTTTCAAAATCTGTGTATTTCGCAAAACTGCAATGGAAACAAGTTTTTATTTTACATCATACAAGTCATGTGATCAACAACCGTATGGCACTATGGTTATTGATCGGTTGTCTTCTTCATCTGGTGGAAGAAATGAAGAAGACAACAGGAAGTGGTATGAAGATGATGGCGTGGAATGTTTTTTAATGACTTATTGGATGAACAAATGTGATTGTAATTGTGTTTCTTACTTAGTGGAAACAATGTAGACATTTTTTTCACTCATTTGCATTGCAGCTAATGGAGAAAGCAATGACTGGATTTTTCTCCTGGATCTGTCACATCTGGGACTTAACCATAGGTTTCCACCTATGGTTTCTAGATGGACGAGATATTTACGTTCCAAAGGCTGAAATAAACTGCTAGGCCTGATTATGGTCTCAGCTTTGAGACTAAATATCCTACGTAAATTGTTAACATTGGGTCATATTCAAATATTGAATGTATATTCAAATATCCATACTTCTTGTGTTACCCTTGTTAGTTTTATTATGGTGCTGATCTCAGTACTAAAACAAGGTTTTAGTACTTTCTATGCAGTATAGTTGCACATGTTCAGTTAATTTACTAATATGTTCTTTTTAAAAAACCTCCTCTGATTTGATTGATAAAGTGTTTTTTTTTGTTTCACTCAGCAACTTCTCTGTAATACTTGTCATATCAACACTTTTGCAGAGGCACACAGTAGTTTTATGCAGAGGGGAATTTTTCTCAGTGGTCATAGCCCAGTAAGTACACATTTCCCACTAAGACATGCAACACGCTCGCTCAAACAACTTGGCATAATGACCAAAACACTGAAAGTTCTGCAATTGATATGGGTCTCCTCTGCATAAGAGGGGGCATATGTATATAAGCAGAGCACAAGTGGGGGTATCGGATCGCATCGGCTTTCAGCGGGCATGTCCTGAGGCGCCACGCTCAAACAGTCACCCATCAGCAGCTGGCAGCCTCTCATCTGACTACCATGAAGTCCCATGCATGTCTATCTCTCTCTCTCCCTTCATCCACAAGCCACATCCCTTTCACTTGTGAATGGCGGGCTGACTGCAGAAATTGCCCCTGTCCACTATGTGTGCTGAATATTTAACTATGAATATAAAATATTTTGGCAAGACTTCAACCACCTTCAAAAAGTGAGAGCCCCTGTAGCTCTCTGAGCATGCAATCCAAATATCCTGAGCTCTCTGTGCTCTCCTGAATCGATCATCCCGTCGCTGTATGGAGAGATGTCAGGAGACCGAGTGCTGAGTGATCTTCTCCGGTTGACCACCGGAGTCAGTGACTGAAAGTGAAACTGAGGAAGATAAGCAAAGACTGCTGCAGTTTAGAGTTCAGGAAGAACCGGAGTTTCAGACCTTTTACTTTATCTTCTGTCATACTCCTCCTGAATGGAGGTCGATAGTGGTGAGTAAAGTTCAACATTGAGCAGTTGAGAGTTTAACATGTCCTGTCCTGGAATTTTGTTACAGAATTAATAAAAGCAGCCTGTACAGCTTCATTCAGAGAATATATTAAAGTAAACATGTATGCACATAAGAAACAAAAGCAGAATTGAATCCATTTAGTTCATAGTTAAGGAGCATTCAAAAGATTTTGTTCTTGTTTTGACTTAAACAGAAAAGAAACATAGAACAGACTGAATAAAAGACATAAAATATGAAAATGTGCAATAATATCAGGTGAACTGACTAAGCTATCACTACAATCATTATCTACTGTATATAAAACTATGATAAGGAGGTGAGGGCTTGTCTGGTGTGGGGCGTTGGCCCCTCTTCCTGTAAGCAGGTGAGAACTGAGGAACATATTGACAGTCCAGTGCAGAGAAATGAAACAACCACATTCACAACTAGCGAAACTTGCACTCTTCAGTTAATCTAACATGTATTTTATGGACTATGGGAGAAAAGAAGAGTATCCAGAGAAAACCCACAGATGCAGAAGGAGAACACACCTGGTGTATTAAGTGTATCTGGGTTTCTGGCTTTGGTACAGAAGCTCAATGCTTAATTTATTCAACAAAAATGTTGTGTTTGCTATGATTTGGGTAGTGAAAACCTGGAATATTTGTTCAGAATTTGGTGATTAGGCTTTTCTAGTACAGACTGGGTGGCAACCACAGTCACCCAGTCTAATGTACAATCGTGCCTAGATGCATACACCGAGTGGCAGGGGAGGAAGCTGAAAGCTTACTTGCATCTTTCCAACTGCAACATAGCTACTCTTCCTACAGAAGAACCATTCTCAACCCAAACTTGAAAACAGTTCTGTTCCAGACCCAAGTAAATGCTCAAATCCTTGCAAGTCATGATTTTTCAGATAGGTGCTGGATTTTTTGATTTTTTTACATTATTACTACATTGGACTGCTACATAGCTTCTAATTTACAGAGATTCTAAATGAGATTGATCATATTGTCACTGATTTCCACAAACAACATGAAAAAAGAGGTGACCTTGAATTGATGTGGGAACAGTAATGGAAAGATTGGCTCAGATGTTCACCTGGATCTGAACTTTGTGCAGCTTCTATCCAGAGTCACTATCCGATGATTTTCAAGATGCCTTCCTACTAAGGTTCATTTTCTCAACCTATTTTTGAAGAATAAAACTAAAATGAACTTGGATTGAATGAGTGTGACTGCAGAGCTTCTCATTTATCAAAGGTGCAGAGAATATGCTGGTGTTTCTGCTGTGGAGATGTTAAACAAAGCTTAAGCCATATGTTGGTGTTAAACAGCAGATGGTCACTGTGTTGCTGACCAGGTTTTTGTTGCTGGTGTCGTCCTGCCTGACTTGAGACAGACTTTTCTTTCTCAGCCTCTGAATGAATATTTTGGCTGCAGTAGACCAAGTGAGAAATTTCTGAGACCTCCTGTACCACGCAGGACAACATCTCAGCCGCCCTTTCTTCCCCCCTCCCCAAACCACAGCCTGGACCGGGCACCATGGAGAGGAGGTAATTGGATTTGTTGTCACTTTCACTGGCTGGCAGGCTGGATCTGTCTGCTCAGCTTAGTGATGAAGACATCAGCGTGACAGGAACCTTGGGACAGGATCAGCTGGAGTCCTGGACACAGCCAATAAATCTGTGGTCATGCCACGGCCATGACGCCTTGGCCACAGCCAGCTGTTACCTCTGCCACCTCCCCTCCGGCGTCGGTGCCCGATCCAGAGCTTGGGGAGTGGGCAGCCTTATTAAAGCAGATGCCAGATCCCCTTCACTCTGTTGGAGAGGTCAAGGGGATTCATCCCAAACTCTCCTCCGTGCTTCTTGTGGTTCTGGGCAAAATTGGCACCAGACGCTAGTGTCCTGGCATTCCCCGTGAAGAGCACTGTAGTTAGACATCTTATTAAAGTGCCGACAGGAAGCCAGTCAGAGTCAAGCTCTGTAGTTTCAGCTTCATTGCAGCTGTCCCCTGGTTCACCTCAACAGAGCCAATGATTTATGTCTTCACAGAAAGACTCAGTTGATCAATTCGTATTAGATAAAATGTTACATAAAAATATGAGGAAAAAAGAAAATAAAATAAATGTTTTCTCCGAGGGTTCTTGTTTATCATTTTAAAAGTTTAAATACCTTGTTATAAATGTTTTTTATACTTGGAAAAAATGACTAGTAGGCATTAACTGTTTTCAAGTAATTTGAGTTTTAAAATAACATTTTTCCCTCATGTTTGATGCCATTTGAGTGGGGAAATATTTTCATTTATCACTAATTATTTCTTAATTTCTCTTTTGATGTAGAAATTAATGATGGTGTTTCTGCACCACAGAAAGACCATCATACATTTAAGTTATGCCGGATTTCTAATCTAAAGAATAATAGCTTTTTGATATGAGTGAGCATGCAGGAAGTTTTAGCTCATCTTTACCAAACATATCACTCCCAGACTGTAGTTGTTGTAAAATTATTGTTTTGACAATAAAAAGAATTTGTGCCAAAGAAACTGAAGCACTATCTGCATCAATAACATCCAGCAGCCAAAACCAGAAGATTTTTTTTTTTTTTTTCCAGTGGGGTGATGGGGCGTTGTGGTGTTGCACTTGTAAAAGTGTGAAGATCAATTAAACAGAGTTAAAAGTGCTATTGGCCGGGGGTCTCTACAGTGGTCTCCTCAGATAATCAGCAGCCCAGGGCCATCTGTAATCTCATGGAGGAGTGTTGGCTTTTCCACGCTGCTGCTAAAAACAGGGATTAGAAAGTTACCGCTGATAAACGCTGAGAGCACAGAGGGGATGGGGGCAGGTGGAGTCAGGGTGTCTCTGTTTTGGGTTTTTATTAAAAAAAAATTAAAAACTACAAAAATGTGACTACAGAAAGGATAAATATGTAGAAATGGCTTTTTGTTTTATGGATTGAAACAATATAATCCCAAAAAATACTTTCTTTCCACTGATACAAACAGAAAATACCACTTAAGCCACCCATCTTTTGATTCTTCATTGAGATTGGACCAAACAAACGTCCCTGTATCAAATGCATATTTATTATTCCTAATCCCAATTTCATCCAGCCATCTTCAGTAGATAACTTCTTCTCTTTAGCCCACCAGGTTCATATTTCCGACCATTTAGGTGAAGATTTTTAGTTATCCAGCCATTTTCTTCTAGTTCACTTAGAAATGTTTGGTTTGATGCGTTTCCTAGTCGGGGAATGTCTGCATCAGTCTGCACTGGTTGCGGTCAGTTGGCAGGGTGAGTCAACATAAAGGTCTGTTAGTGTGAGACGAGGTGAAGAATAAAGTCTGCAGACGTGAGAGGGAAAGTGACTCGAATCAACCCAGGTTGAGTCGCAGTCAAACGTGTTTACATTTTTCCCTATAGTCAGATATGGACTCAGTCGATCAGCGTGAACGGATTTGATATGAGTACACTGTACACTCTTTCAGTCAGTAGATTAAAGCACATGATTGCAATCTGTCACTAAATCAATAAATCCAAAATCTAATCAGTTTATGGATATAGGAATGTTTGCAGTGAGATATCACTTCACAAAAAATTCAAATTTTTCAGCTATTTATAAAAAATATAAACCATTTTTTATCTCCACTTTAATGTTCATATTGAAATACAGATTGAGCTCTTACATTTATAATAGGTGAATATTTTAAATGTATTCTACTAACTGACTTTTAAGATTTAAGAATTCAAAATTGATTCATTAATGAAAATCAAATGTTTGTTCTGAAAAGAAAACTTCTGCACTGTTTTTCAAAATTCATTTAATTTCTATCATTTTGGAATTTGTCTTTTTCAACACTTTCAATTATTTCTTTGTCAAATAATTGTTTATCCATCTTAACAAGTTTAGACAAGCCCACAGTGTATTCCTTTACAAATTAAATCACTTCAAATACTTGCACAGTACAATCACGCTGCATATTTCCCTTCACTCTTGGGAGCAAGAACTTGAATTCCTTAACAAATTTAACCAAAGTTTTCAGTTCCTGTTCTGATTTAAGTGTTTGCTTTTCCTCTGTGCTGCTGCAGGAAAATTAAACAGCCTTTCTTTCTTTCTTTCTCTGAATATTTACAGATCTAATGCTATAAATTCAAATCACAACACAAAAACAGAACAATTCACCAAATATAAGTAACTCAAGCTGCATTCCTGCAGTGTTGGATGCTCATGGTTTTTTTTCTGGTCTTATATCCAATATAAGTTTTTTGTGAAAGCTTTGGAGTTATTCTGAGTTACAATAATTTATTTTAAGCCAGATAAAACTTGAAATCACAGCTGCTCATTTGCTGTAGAGCTGGACAGTGCAGCATACATGTTTGCATTGTCATTCTACCTCATTTGTAAAACAAAAATATGTGGTGTACTGAAATAAAAACCTCAAATCTGCAGCAACACTCAGATCTTTCTACAATTCGTCATGTTTGCTAGGGTTCATGCTGCAAATAAAACTTAAGCAAAATCAAAAAAATGTGGAGAGTGACACAAGAATCCAGTTTTAACAATTAAATTCCACTTTATAATTTAGATACTTTGACTTTACCTCACTGTTTTTCTCTTCGCTGATGATCACTCAGCTGGATTAATGCATGTCTCTTTGTCTGTTGTTTCCTCTGCATTGTTGAAACTTCAAACATGTTGAGCATAAAAAGAGAAGCAAACAGCTCGGCGTGCCACAGATGAACATAAAAACGTATACGCGCAGACGGAGAGGGGATATTCGGTGTCCAACAGTGGCATCTTCAGTCTGCGGGCTGGAACTGCTGCCGACGAGCGGCAGAAATGCTGGTAATTGCTGCCACTTATGGAAAGGCAAGGGGTGCATGAATTTGCTCGGAGTGAATGCATTAACATTTACTCAGAGACGCTTCAGTCGGCGCTTCAGCGGAGCAGCTGAATCATCTGTTAAAACATGTTTCAGACATCAGGGAAGACTGAAACATGATTTGGATTCAGATCTGAATCCAGAGTAAAACACTGAATGTCTAGAGTCCCAATATAAACAATAACTGACCTTCAATATGCACCATCAAAATTTTGCAAAAAGAAAGCAGGAAAATACTAATGAATGTTAATACGTTCATTATTTTGTTGTGGTGTAATAATGTGTAACAAGGAATGATTGTTTTGTGACTTTAAGTTTGTAGTAATTTTTGAGCTCTTAGACTCAAAAATAAACTCTTTTGCAAACAATATTTGGTAAATTCTCAAATATTTCAAACTACTTGGTTTTGTATAAATCATAAAAACAATGGCACAAATTAGAGACAAATTCCTAATGAAATCTCTTTGTAGATCTTTACAAGCAGGAATGTAATAATAAGAAACCAAGACATTCCAATGTGTGGTCACTGAGAGCAAAACAAAAAAAACTTTAATTTCAAATTTAACTTCCTGCCAGAATTTCTCTCTCTGATTATTTTCAGAGCTAGTTGAAATGTTGTGGATTCAGTATTTCGTTCTGCTAGAACGCGATAGCAGACACTTACATTTCAACTTTTGTTCGTACTTTTTTTGTTTTAACTCCTTCCAAGCTTCACTTTGATACTTTTTAGGAATTAAACAGTTTTTTTTTTAATCTTGCTTTTAATTATTTAGCTTTTGCATTTGTTTAATGAGTTTGCCAGATGTAACAAAATATCACATTTGGAGAAACATTGCCGTTATGAAGGCAATGTGGTGGAAGTTAAACTTCTTAGCTGACGCTTCATGATGAAGTCAAAAAGAAATGGATCGTTCTCTCTTGTGTTCTTCATCTTTTTTTTCTTCCTAACTTCTCCCTATTAAACTTTACATTCCTTCATCGAAATGTCCAAACTACTTCACCTGTTTCAGGTTCTTCATCCCACTCTTATCTCATTGTCAACCAGCTTTTTGCATATTTCTACCACTATTTTGGAATATTATCTTGGGTGATGAACTCCAAGTCTTTAGGGTTAGAAGTCCTCTGTGCCATTACCCCAATATTTAGCAATAAAAGTAACAGTCAGAAATAGGAATTTCTTGGCTGCTGGATGTTTTCTTATGTATGCAGGTAATTATTTTTGTGCATGTCTTCATTTATTAATACTATATGTATCCGATATTTGATTCAGTTAAACTTGTTCATTTAAATGTGCCAGTTGCAGTTAAAGCTGAAAAATCTTTTCAGTTTTTTTGTGTTTTAAAGTCTTCTCATTTACAACCAAACACATCATTCAGACAAACATACAAACCTGCAATTGTTCACACCTGCTGATTGAGTTTTATTTGCAGACAGCTGTGTGCAAAACAGTGTCAGGGTAAACTCAATCATTGCTTTTTTTTTCTCCTTTCTTTCTTTTTTTATCCAATTAAGTCAGGGTAAAATTTCAAACTGAAAATTAGTTTTATTGTTAGCCAAAAATACATTATATTCTTTTAGTCATTGGTTATTAAAAGTGTGAAACTTTTTGTTTTTGTTATTTGGTACTAATTGCTCTTTTGCACTTCCTAAAAACACATTTTTAAAAACTTCTTTTATATTGAAAAAAATAAAAAATAAATTCTGATAATTTGCACCGACTGTCCACTTACCTGGAATTGCAAGATTTTATTTAAAAACTCAAAAAGGAAGAAAAAAAAAACAGTATCCACGAGTGTTAATACACATCAAGATTTAAAGGACATGTTTTGATGATCAGTCTCAGCAAAACAATTTAAAAAAAATAAAATAATAAAAGAAAAATACAGAGGATACGCAGCACGCATGGCGCTCGACTGGCGTCTGAGGTGTCATTTACATACATTAGCATATAAAGTAATTGGCACAGATGCCAGGAAGCAGCAGCAAACAGATTAATTGTCATCGAGCAGTCATGGTGACATCGTTAAAAATGAGCTGCTTTTAAGGCTCCAATTATCAGAGAATTTCTAAACTCATCTTTTTTTATCATCACCGTCCTCCATAACACACGCACACATACAGAGAGACTACCAGCCTCATAAGAATTTGTGGATGTTTGAAACATGGCGACTCTTGTTTGTTATGTGATGATGAGTTTTCACAGACGGGAAGACGAATCGGTTTCTTCTCGGCTCTCAGGTTCTGTGTTTCTGCTGTTTGGCTGTAAGCAGAGAGGAGCTGCACCTGAGTTTTTCCTCAGGTGCAGAGAGGAAAAACTCTCTGCACCCCTCTCTGCTCTTGAGTTTTTCCTCAAGAGCAGAGAGGGGAGGGGCATCTAAAAGTTTAATCTCTTGATCAAACTCAAACAAATCCACTTAAAAGTTCCTGAAACCTCTCTCAATTTAAAACAGCCACTTGAACTCTCAGTTTAATTCAAAAATACTCTTCTGTTCCTCTTACAGAACAAAATCAAGATCTGAGTGAGCTATTTATAAAATGAGA
This sequence comes from Poeciliopsis prolifica, assembly GCF_027474105.1. Lineage (NCBI taxonomy): Eukaryota > Metazoa > Chordata > Actinopteri > Cyprinodontiformes > Poeciliidae > Poeciliopsis > Poeciliopsis prolifica. Next base: position 13,495,299 of record NW_026562388.1, read on the forward strand.
ACTATCTACACACAACAATGCAAACCCAGCAAGAGATTGCTTGTTGAACCACTTTCAGCTGCAGTAACGTAGTTACCCTGATTGTAACATCTGTCAATTTTCACTTCAGTTTTGTTTTTGTTTTTCTCTGATCATTGAGGTTTAAAAATATTTATTTCTGCTCAGCTCCATCACACAATTCAGCCAAGCTGAGAGCTGGACTTTGACTAGGCCATTTGAAAGTTCTGTTGTAGATTTGATGGTGTTTACCAGGTCATAACAATTTGGGCCAAACTGTTAGCCCAAGCTGTTTTTAGTCTTGTTGCCAGAGAGAAGAAGCTCTGTCTTTAAATCATCCTGACAGAAATAATTAATAAATAATAATAATAATAAAACCCCATCCTGTAACGGATCAAACAGAAAGACGTCACACAGCCTTTGTATGCTCAGGAAGGAAGACAGAATAATCACCTTAACAGCTTAAAATATACTCCCAAGTTTGGCAAAACTAGTTTCTACAAGACAAACTGTAACATCTGTGTGCATGCAAAATCTTAACATGAAAAATAAAAGTAATAAAAAAGGTATTTATATTTGTAGATTAAGCCTGTACCTTGAATTGCAGCAGTTTTTCAATTGCCAGTAAGAGAGCCACAGTGAAACCCTGACCCTCTGCTTTGGCAACATTAATGTGTTTAGTCTGTATTGATTTTCTAATTCAGGCCAGCAGAAGGCTGTTGTCTTCATCAGCTGAGGAGGAGCTGAACAAACAGAGTTTGTCTGTGGCACCCAGCCAGAGGGAAACTACCCATCTGAGGTCTCCTCCTCTGCTCCGCCTGTAAACAGCTCAGATTCAGGTTCTGTGTACTTAACGTATTGATTGTTCCACCTGCTGAACCAGAGTAACAGAAAAATAGTGTTGACAGCAGGAGAGTGTGTCTGGTTGCAAAACTTATGCCAAGTCTCTACGACTCTGCATTTTCAAGAACCTTGATTTCTGTGCAAATCCATTTAGCTTAAAACATGCATCCATTTATCTGTTTAACCATTTTGGCGGCACTCGAGTGATTATTTTAGCTTGTTAGCTAAAACACAGTGTCGTAAATCTATAGCCATGCTTTCACAAAGTGAGGTAACCCGAGTAATTGAGCCTCCATTTTGATTTTTCCTACCTATAGCTGATGTTCTGTTTAGAAATGCAACAAATTAGAAACAATTGAAACAACAGAACAAGGTTGTGACCAGAGAAACTGAAACCCATTGACTATATATTAGGATCAGGTGTAATGATCAGTAAATGAGTTTAATGCCACAAAGGATATTTAAACTTAGAAGTATATTAGATTTGTTGTTGATAGTCTCTTAAGTACTCATCATGTTGTTGTTGTTCAGAGGAAAAGTCACAGAAACACAGAAACAGACTCGGTGTGTGTCTGTGTGTGAGCCCAGCACTGCGTGTGTGTGGGTGTGTGTGTGTGTGAGGGTGTGTGCATGTGCGGGTGTGTCTGTGTGTTCCTGGATCTCCTCTGACCCGTTTGGCTGCAGGGCTTGGCATTTCTTTCAGCAGAAGGAGGCGACTGTGAACTTTGACCCCCTCCAACACCTCCACCTACACACACACACATTACCACACACTTCTACCAGCAGAAGGTTGCGTCTCTGTTCTCCACATGCCCGCCTCTCACCCATCCACCCTCCGCCTTCTTCCACATCCTCCACCTACCCTCTGTGCTGGCAGAGCCTTGTGAGCGTGTGCGTGTGTGTGGGTGTGTGTGTGTGTGAGCGTCAGGTTGGCTGCTGCGTGGTGAGTGTGCCCTCTGTCATTCACGCAGAGCCGCCCTGTCCAACTGTCACTTCCTGACAGGCTGATAATCAATCTCTTTATTAACTGCTCTGCTGCAGACCACCGCCACGGTGGAGGAGAGGCGGGAAGGAGGCATGGGGGGAGCAAAGCAGAGTCAAACCTCTGCTTTGCTCCAGGATGTTGATTTACATCAGAAAACTCTTATTTTGAAAGGCTAAATTGAGATTAAACCCTGTTCAGTTCAAATCTACAGTTTAATATTCCTAATCTTCTCTCCATCTTTGCTGGTTTCTGTAATCTCTTCACATCATCTTGATTAGTTCTCCACGCTCTTTGAGAGTCTCTTCAACGGCTTTTTATTTGAACCCAGGTCGAATATTACCAAATAGAAACAAACATTTCTGTGCAAATGTGAAAAGAACAGATAAAATTATTGCTGACCTTTACAAGTGAATGCCAGTAAACAGTCATGTTTTGATTTAATTTAAGTTGGTTTGAGCATAGAAAGTACATGCTGCCTGAATTTACATACAGTTACACAGGAGAAATGTCCAGAACTTAAGCTACATATTGCTGACAATGTAAGATGGCGTTTAGCTTTTCTTCATTCTGTGGTTTGAATTATGACTTTTTTTCGCTTTATAGAAAAGAAATGTTTATTTTTAGCATAATTATGGGAAAAAAATCTGCCTTTTACATTTAAGGTAAATACAAAATATTCAACATCTAATTTTCCATAGAGGATATGAATTGTATTATTCAAGCAGAGTTCATGTTTTTTGTTTTGTTTTGTTTTGTTTTTTTACATCTCTTGAGTTACATAAACTAGATTTTTAAGTCTGATTGTATTAACGGAAAAGTTTTTTGTTCCGAAATTTTTTCTAGACATTAGATATTATATCCTATTTTATGTGCAGCACAACAAATTTATTATACAGTACAGTGATATCATAAAAATCACATAATTTTGAGCGACTGAAAATGGTTCATTATTTTAAACCACTTTCCTGATATTTGACTGAAATCAGGCGTTTCTAATAAAACACTTTGGTCGTTCATTGAAATGAATCATTTCAGTTGACAGAATCACTTCCTCATAGTTGAGCTGCTTATTTAGATAAAAGTATCATCTGAAATAGTTTTTCTTTTGAGTTTTATTTTCAATATAGTTTCAATAAAAGTCGAATAATTTCTAGTGAAAAACAGAATTTGCACAGACAGAATGTTAAAAGAGCAAAAGAACATATTCCCTACTGATCTGACTGGTTACTCCTAAAACCATAAGCACAGCGCCTCCATTTAAACCAGTAACGGCTGTGTGGTTTTTTTCTGTTGACCACCAGGATGAGTTTCTGACAGAGACTCAGAAGAGGCTTCAAGCAGAGATCACCCAGCGCTGCAACACCAACGCCAGCCGGCTCCAGAGAAACCCGTCTGAGAGATGAACATGGAGTGATGCTCATATCTGAAATTATAAGAAAGAATCTAAACATCTGACTCATGCATTACGCAAATAATAACTCCACTAAAATTAAAGATAACATATTCCTAATGTTCCCACTGAGCCTTTTAACACATAAAGATATTACTCATATGTGGATGGGCTGGAAAATAGAAGAATCTGCCCAATTATGCTTCTCTTTTCTGTGTGATACATTCTGGTTCACAGAACCACTCAGATTTAATATCCATTGAGCTAACCTGTAGTAATCCTAAAAGTCAGCATGAATAATCCAGTTGTTCTTCTCCATAGCTCTGAAACGTAGGAATCAGTGCTCAGAGTGAAATGCAACATGTTTTTACTGAAAGATAGTGAAAGGTAAACAAAGAAGGATTTACTGTTTCTGGGCTTTAAAACAGTTTATTGAGTTCATTAATCTCAAAGCAGCTGCATTTAGACCTAACAGTGGTTAGGTCCAATAATCTGTCTGACAGGAAAACTGATGTTACAAAACATAAAATACAAATGTAAAAATATACTTGTGAATGCATATGGATGAATGAGAATCATTAAAAACTTTGACAAAGTTTGTCACTTTTTTTCTGCTTATTTGTTCTTCCATCATAGACTGGTGATTATTTCAATATATCTGCTATTGCTGCAGTTAATCCCATGATCAGTGCCTGTTCCTGTGATATGGCTCGTCATTCCAACTCAGGCTCACTGCAGCACTAGGAAAACATTAAATTCATCAGTCAGTTCCCAAAACCATTTGCCATTGCTTTTCATATGTCCTGTCATTGGGAAGGAGACACCCTCCTGTGTTATGGAGTGTAAGCACACAAAGGAAGGATAGCTACACCACTGTTGGTTGATTAAATGTGAGTTGGTGCCTCATTTAAAAGAGCCTTTTTACCATTCTTCTCATTTAATCTGGAATGTTTGAGCTTATTGTGGCTGAATCTGCCATTTTTGGCAAATCAAAGTATTTACCAGGGAATCATCAAAATAATTTATTCTACAAAAAATTGTCTCCATAAATGGTTACTGTATTGAATTTAAATTTGGCCATCAAAAATTAAACATTTTTCTTATGGCGCCTGTTAAACAGCTCACAAAAAGGCACTTATGTTGTCTGCACATGCTTTATGTGTGTAAACATGACAATAATAACGATTTGTGTTGTAGGTCATGTCTTTCTACATTATTATATATCTTCCAAACACCTATGTAATCATACGTGAATGTCAATAATTTGATCAGGTTGCCTGTGTCACACTTGCTGTGGTCTTAAGGCTGCAGAACAGATGAACGACCAAGAGGATCTATGAACGTCACACCTAAACATGAATACATTCTCACTCTCTCTCCCACATGACACTCCACTGCCCTCCCACACCAGAGTGGGAGGTGTCTGTGTGGAACCTTCCCAACATCCCTCTCCTCCTGCCAGTCTGACCCCAGAGGTGGTTGCTCAGTCCAAAACCTCCCTAAAGCCTGCGGGGCCTGAACCTGGTCCAACCTAATCCTGGGAGCAAATCAGCATTCGTGGTAAGACTCCTTCATCATCATAAAGGGACGAAGACTTCCACAAAAAAGTTCTTGTGATCACACAAGTTTGAAGGTTTTAAATGCTACAGAGTTCTGCTAATTTGAAACAAGTTAAAACTAAATGGAAACTTTCCAGAGGAAGTTCACATTCTATTGAAAGAGGCCAGTGAGATTTTTTTTTTTTTTTTTTTCTGGAAGGAGATTTTTCAAAAGTTTCCTTCAGATTTTTTAAAACCCAACTTGTTTAGCTCCACAATGTTTTTTTTTTTTTTTAGCTGAAGTCCAGACAGATAGATATGTATGCTAAATAGAGCCATTTTTTTAATGCTTATAAAGAAGCTTAAGCTTATTGTCTAACTTAGAGGAGTATATAAGGCAGCAAGCCTTTTATGTATATAATTCAAATCCATGACATCAAGTTTTGTGCTCCTGTAGTGTTTCAACAATACTAGGGTTTGCTATAGTTGACTTATATTTGACCAATATGGTACAAAAATTGTACAGTTATTTACATCTAAGGGCATCTAGTTGAGTAATCAAAGTTATTTTATAGTCCTTTTTAGATGAATAAGTAATAAATAAAGTCAATATTTATTACTTGGTGTGACCAAGTCATTAACCAATTGGGTTAATTATTGTTGTTAAAAGTCTTGCTCGGACTTTGTAGCAAATTTAAGTTCTGTATCGAGTCAACTTGTATATCAACGTGTTAAAATTTTGTGACTGGAAGTTAAGCTATTTACTTAAAAAAATACGTTATTATGGTAAGGGTATTGAATAAAAACATTAAGGACTTGGCATATTTTTTTTCCCTCCAGTCTGACCAGTGACGTTTTAAACATCCAGACTGTGTGACTGTGGTAAAACATGAAGCTGCCCATGTTGAGTGCATGAAATGTTTCTGTATGACACAGACTGTGGCTCAGATGCGATCTCAGCATGCAGGAAGAGAAGGTGAAGTTTTCCTGACAGTCGGATCAGTAATCGCTCATCACCATCTGACATTCTGCCTCAACAATCAGGCAGGACAGTCATGTAGTTTACTAATGAACAATGTTTGAACCAAACATCCCCTCGACACACCATCCATCCATCACGCACAGATATGTGAGCATCCTGCTTTTGCTGGGCTGCTGGAGGTGCTTCCAGCTCTTTGATGAGTTTCTGGCTGCAGCGCTCAGCCTCCCTGCTGAATGTGTGGCTGCTTCTCCTCCTTACTCCTCCTCTTTGTCTTTCCCCCTTGTCAACACAATCCCTCCATCCATCCGTCCTGAGGCAGGGGCTCGGCAGGGGCCAATCCGCCCCTCAAAGCGTCCTCTGGGTGCTCACACACTTGTCTTTGGGCAGCAGTGAAGACCTTTGATTTATTACATTCGTTCTCCAAACTCACAGCTTGGATCTGTGTTCTCAGCGGGTTCAAAACTTTACTGTCACATGAAGGGGCAAACTAAACACCAGAAACCAAAAAAGTGAATATAAACTTAAAACAAGGTGACAGTGCTGCAAGATTCAGAAGTTAATACTCACCAATAGATTGCCTTTTTTACTTTGTATTGCTGATTAAAGGATGTGTAGAATGCTCTACTTGTTTACTGATTTGTTTTGAGGATGCTCTACACAGAACATCAAACATTTAGATGTCATCAGATGGAACAATTCTATGTTGATGTCAATTCATTTATAAAGCACTTGAAAAACAGCTATTAGCTGCACCAAAGAACGGAATGCAGTATTCTTAAAACTGCAGATAAAAACACAGAAATAAAACACAATATTTTAAACAGACAGAACAGGTTGGTTACAATGTCAAGCCTTATATAAATGCCAAAAAATGAAAATGCATTTTAATGAGTTCTTTGAAGTGTTCAAGACTATGGGCAGTTCTAATGTTGAAGAGTAAGTTATTCTCCAAATTAGGAGCAGTGGCAGCAAATGTCCTATCAAATATTAGAAGATATTTACTAGTAAATAAGTTTTAAACAGTCAAATAGCTCAAAAATGAGCACAAAAGGAGTTAGATGAAAGGGTTTAAAATAATATTAAGAGCTGAAAATGACAGTATAGGACAGATAAAGCTGTGTTGGTGTTATTATGATGTCAGGTCATTTACAGTTTGATTGATGTGATTCAGAATATACAGGAGCTCTGAAACAGTTTGCACACTAATTGAATCTTTTGTTTGTTTTTTTGGCTTTTGACTGGGCTGCTTTTCCTTCAGCAGTGGAGTCTTGTCCTGTTAGTGCGCACAAAGGTAACTGAAGTTGGGTGTAGTATATCTTGTTTTCTTGGGAAAAACTGCATGTGCTAGTTTCAGGTTTTCCTAAAACTCTCTGCAAGTGTTCCTTCGCTATTAGACAACTCTTTTGACTCCAGCAAAGGAAAAAGTGGCCCAACCTGGTTTATGATAAAATGATGTTGTTCTATTTGACTGGAGTGTCCAGAAATTTAAATATGCAGCTGGAGAAATTTCTATTAGCATATTTAGACTTTTTTTTCCCCTTGTGAAGGTCTCTGACGTCTACTTTACCATTTTTGTTTCAAGTTTGAGGAAAAACAATATTTTGAGCAGGAAAAATGAAATATTACTGTTAGGATTTTTCTGTGTTATCATTCTTACATTCAACCCAGCATTATATTGTGATTTTCAATTTAAAGTATTCTCTTCCTCTGCTGAAATGTATAAACTGACTTTGAGGCCTTTTCTTCCTGTGTTTCCATGTGAAACAGTTAACGGTGTTTCTCAGACCTTATTAACCGGAATACCCCCTACTTTGGAGGCCGCCTGTGACTGTCTGCTGTTTTTCTTTACTGCCCTCCCTTATCTTTTAATAAAAGAGAAAGCTCTAACAAAGGGTCTTCAGAGCGCTCAGCGAACGGCTTGGAGGAGCAGTTTGCAGAGTTTTCTCCTTTTGCAAAAGCTTTTATAAAATTCACTTGCATTGTCTGTTTGTTCTTTAATAGAATCATAAATACCTATCAATTACTTTTACAAAAACTTCCCAGAAATTATGATGATGTTAAACAGCCACTAAGATGTGACTCAGGTTGACCCAGAGGCCTGCTGTTCTGCAGGATATTGAACCATCAACCTGGAACGATGGAGCTGATCGCTTCTCTTCCTGTTGACCTGCTTATTGGAGTAACACCTGGCCAATCATTAACCAGAAAAATAAGGAGTGAAGAAGAGCAGGGCAGGAATCCCTGCAGACACCTTGTTACTTTGCCAACCGTCACGAAACAGCTGACAGGAGAGGAAGTTAGAGAAGAGCAGAGCTACAGCTGAATGAAGTTTGTGCCGAGCTAAAGATTGAGCTGGACAGAGCCTGACTGTAAAGACCCTTAAAGGGTTAACAGTCTCAAAGGGAAGAAGTGTTTTATCTGATTTTAACCCAGCTGCCTGTGATCATTGATACTGCAGCAGCAGAGTGCATGCTGGATTTTAGTGCTCAGACTGGGTCATCATTTGAAGTTATTTAAATTAATGTTAATTTGAAAAAATAACTCATTGGTTTAGTCTTAATATATACTAAACCATCATCATTTTACAGCTGTGTAGAGTCATGAGTCCCTTTTGCTATAAGTAAAAACACAAATTGAATAGTCAAAACTAGTCCGACATGGATTGTAAAATTACACAGTGATTAGATTTTAATACAGAATTTGGCTCTGAATTTTTAAACCTCAGCCTGGTATTGTGTATTGTCTCGTCTCATGAGCTTATTGTATATTCATGTTCTGTCTTTCCATAAATATTAACAGAAAACATTCAGCCTATTCCTATTTTTACATAGGAGCTGTGCAAAACAAGTGTTTTCTACTTTTACTCTGGTTTAAGATATGTTTATTTGAATATATGATCTTTAGTTTTTTAATAGAATAATTGTCCCAGGTCTGGTAAGCTCTTATTTATTTATTTATTTTTTCTGCTGTTTCTTTGACGCTATTTTCTGTGTATGGAAATAAGTTGGAATCAGATGAACAGTCTGGTTTTTACTGATTGGACCTGTACTCTATTTTTGCATTAAGAGTTGTTCATACAGCCATGAACACAAATATTTAACATATATAATAATTGAGGACTTGCACGTCAAACTCTATCTTCAGATGTGTTTACTTGCAAATGTTTTGAGAATTTGGCATGAGAAAAGGGAAGGTGTGTGACAAACAACCTTCTGATTTCCACTGCCTTTAAAAACTTCTTATTTAATAATTCTGGAAGCCAAACTGAGGATGAATGTTGGTGGAAAACTTAATAAAAGCTCTTGAAACAACCAAAGCTCTTGTTACAGGCCCACTGTTCCTAAGCAACAAACACATCTCTCTTTAGTAGGTGTTGGTATGTTTTCAGTCTGAGCTCAGGGTTTCTGTCCATGTCAGTGAGGGATGTCACTCATCTGATTGTTCGGAAACAGAAACCAGCATAAATGAAGCTGGATTCAGTCCAACTGAGGAAAATGGGATGTAAATGATCTGATGGAGGAAAAAAAAAGGGATTTCACACATTATAGAGAGAAATCTGCAAAGAGTTTACCCAGTTTTCCCAATTTGATCTCCTCCTGAGAAGGACGTTATCCCGTCCGTCATAACACCCAACAAATGATCTGAGACTGACACCTAGTGGTGGAAGAGGGTCATTAAAATTTCAGCTCTCTGAACATGCAGCCTTTTTTGATTATTGGAAATAAAATGGTGAAAAGAACTACACTCAGGTCTGATCAGTGTGAAAAATTGTAAAGCGCAAAACAAGTTTAATGCTTAAACGTGTTTTGAGATTTTGACTTATTTCGATGGTTCCAGCTTGGACTAAATGTTTATATTTGCTTAAAAGTAGCTCAAGAAAAATGTTAAAGTCAAGTGGCTCCCCCTAGTGGACATACAGAATAAATCTGGTCAATCCAAACATTAAATATGTTTAATCAGTTCCGTCTGAAGAAGGGACGCATCTAAAACATCCATAACACTGTATAGATATCGGCAGGAGGAAGATGAGAGGAACCGTTCAGACCATGTCTTTTCCAGGGATGTCCATTGTTTCAAATCAAGGTAATAGAAGATAATATTAAGCAATTTCCCCTTGGGGATCAATAAAGTATATTCTATTCTGTTCATACAGGTTCTGTGGCAACAGAACAAGCCCTTATCACCATGTCTCCACCACTGTGCTTGCCAGTTGGTATCAGGTGTTTGTTGTGACACAGCAAACATTTTAAAGGGCTGAATTGGCTCTCTGGCTGCAATGACCTTACTTTATTCCTCAATAAAGGTAAAATATGGTGTGTTGTTTACAACAAACACTTATTTTACAAGAACAAGTTGATGACAGAGACTCATGAAGCTGTTCAAACATTGTGCCAACATATTTATTACAGAAAGTGAATTGCCCTTTTCTCTTCATGTTGTGTTATTTGTCACAGTGTTTCTCTCTAATTTCCCTGCGTAGCGATTATGTTCAATAAAATTATTTGGGCTTCTGATATGGCCAATTATGAACACTTTGGAGCTGTGCGTGGGAACTCCAGAGACCTGCAAATTAGCTGCCTTTTGTACCGTTTCTCCGTCCCAGATATCTGCAGCCAAATCCGAGCAGCTATGACTGGAGCGTTGTTGCTCCTGAGTTCATTAAACAAATTAACTTTCTAATGAGCTTCAGGATTCATGCACACATTGAAATGGTTGTTTTGTAGTCAGTACTCAGGAGTCCAAACACTGCTCACATCCGACGAGAGAAAAACACAGTGACTCAACCAGGTTTCCCTCAACAAATAAATGTTCAGTTTAATCTAACGGCTCAGGTAAATTATGGTTCTCAGCTGAGTCCTCGCTACTCGGGGGATGGTCATGTGGGTTGTTCCGGAACAGGAACTCCGCCTGGAATGAGACACACCAAAATGCATCATGGAGCAGAAATAAACCTCGTTTTGCTTTTCAACCTTTCAATTACAAAGAATATTTGCTCTCCTTTTCACTTCAGATGCCCTGTCAGGTTCCTCAAATAATTTATGTTTTGTTTTTCATCACCCAGATGTGCATTTGTGTCCTCAGTAACTCTCCTAAGAGTTTCACCTGGTCCTAAATCAGAAGTAAAGAAGGACCAGACATCCAAAACTCATAAGAAAAATCTTTTATTTAAAAGTGTCCTTAGTGAAGGGCATAATCAGTGACTTCCTGTGATTCCAGATCTGTCTCTAAGCCAAAGACATGAGTATTAGGGAAGCAGGTTTTATGACCCATGAAATCAACGACAGCACATATCGCACCCAAATAGGTCGTTTTACTTAACCTGAGAGTATTCAGTAAAACGCTGATAGTTTCTCTTGTGTTTCATAATCATTGAAAGTATAATTTCTCTTCCAATTCTCCACTCTTAGATTATAAAAAGATAAGTCTCAGTTAGAACATTAGAATAAGATTCCTCTTGGCATCTGAGAGTCAGATTGTTGTTAACTCTGAAGCTTTCAACCAGCTTCAATTCTTACAGAAAGGAGCTTTTTTCTTTACGACTGACTCAACCTCAAAAATAATGTGCAGCTGAGAAGAAGAATTGTACATGCTGTCGACAAATATATCTTCCTTCCTTTTTCTTATCAGTTCGAAATTGAAATCTAATGGGGGAAAATAACTCCCACTAGATTAAATTTTTTCCTACAATCTTGCCCAATCTTGTTGATTCCCTTATAGCAGCAGACGTTCAGAAAAGCGACCGACTTGAAGCCAAGCAGTACCAGGAAGTCCAGGGGCTCAGCCGGCTGAGTTCTGCAGCACTCGATCAGACCCTTCCCCAGCGTTGGCATGACGTTGCTCATCAGATAGCTTCTCATCTGGTCAGTCAGGCTGTCCATGTACAGCTCCTCCAGCACCCTTGCCTCCTCTGAACTCTGAGTCTGAAACACAAACATCGAACTGGAGGTGTTTACTGGAGGTGTTTAAGGGTTCTGAAGGTTGACAGTAGACAGACGTAGGGTGACAATCGGGACGTTTCTAAATAAGGTGAAGGTGTTAAGTTGCTCACAATACAACTGTCTCACATTTACATCTGATGCTTCTCATGTGCCCCACATAGACCCTCAGGCAGGAAGCAGTTTGATTTCTTAACCGACGTGACGTGCGTCTGATAAATCATGTCCACCTACCCACTCCTCCCAGCATGCAGCCCTGGTCCTGGCCTCTTCCTCCTCTTTTCGCTCCTCCTCAGCCCTCTCCTCTGCCTCTTTCTTCATCCTCTCTTCTGCTATTCTTCTTTCCTCCTCCTCCACTTCTTGAGCGCTGGGAGGGTATGTTCTAGGGGGGCCCAACGTGGTGAAGATCTTATGCATCAGGAGTGAGGTGGCGGGTTCTTCGCCATTGGTGGCCTCTGAAACACAAGGAAATGAACTGAACAACAGAATCCTTCCTTTAGTCACACAAGATTAAGGATGCACCGATCCACTTTGTTTCACACCCAACACCAATATCTGAGGTTTAGTACCGTCTGATAGCAATCCGATACATAAAAACAGTGCTGGATTGACTGAAAATGTTTCTTTTAAGACTGACATAAATGGACTAAATTACTAATTTATTTTATAACTGTGCACCAGTCTAGCATATTTAAATACACCAGTAGCTTGTGTTATCTTTACTTGTAGACATGTAAAAATAACACAACTTTAATTTATTCAGTTGGTGCAATTAGGAGTATAACAGTCAATGTAAAATAAATAAATAAACTGACAAAAACAATAGGTTGGCTGTTAGTCAAACATGTGAAAATGAACAGCAACAAACTTTTTTTCTAATGGTTCAAAAGGGGCACATTGTAAATTAAATAAAGAACAACGTCCCTCAGAGCACAAAGAGTGGAATTAGACTGAATAGATCTGACCTCATGAATGTGGTACATTGTCACCAATACCCGATCAAGAATTTTGTTCGGAACTGACACAAATATTAATAATGGATGGTGCAGCTCTACACAGGACGTTGTCTTCCATCACATTACCTAAGAGCACAGGGATGATATCCAGCTCCTCAAAAAAGGTGAGAACCGATTTTTCCTCCAGCATGTTCTCTCTGTAGATGGAAAGCCGGCTTATGAACTTTTCCGGCTCGTAGCCGAGGTCTTGTACCGTTTCTTCAGGGAGGTTGATCACTCGGTCTGTCAGGAATGAGTCGGTGGCATCCAGAACCAACACAAACTCTGCAGCCAAAATAATGAGCTCAATGTTAATCCAGGGTCATCTGACAAAACAAGCCAATGATGACAGAACAAATCTACCTGGTGTGAACTTTTCGGATAACTCTTCCTGCTCATCTGAAGATGAAGAAATGATTTATTCTTTATTTGTTGTACGTGTGCAGGGCCCTGACCAAGTATTCATATCCACTGAGTGCATCCACCTTTTCTAATTCGCAAATTGACTTAAGTGGGATTCTGTCTTATTATAAATCTCACTGCTTTGTGAGGGCCTTAGAGGTTTGTTAGAGAACAAATAGCAACATCAAGTCCAGGTCCGTATTTAGAAGACTAAGGGAGCTGGAGCCAGTTGTGGTGCCCTATCCTCAGAGAAAAGAAGAAGATGTGTTTTTTTTTACCCTCAAGGATTTTTTTGGACTTTATTTCAGAGTAGATTGACAGGAAAGAGGGTTGTGAATGAGGGGGAAGAAAAGAACAACGGGCTGAGACTCTAACATGTGCCAACTGAGGCCTCTATACATGGATTGTGTGCAAAAGTAGTAAAAATCTCAAACAGGAGATGTACAAAACTGGTAGAGACAAATACCGCCTTACAAGTTTTCATTTGTAGCTTCTGCAAAAAATTAAATGATTGCATTCATCGCTTCCTAAACAGAATGAAAAATAATTCACTTCTTTACGCATCATAAAATTCAAATTAAATATGAGTTTTCTAAATTAGACCAAATGTGAAAAAGTTCAAGGGATATGAATACTTTGCAAGGTGCTGTAAAGATGCATGCATGTGGAGGTAAGATGTCCTTCTTACCTTCGAACAGGTCCTCGGCATGCTTATACGTGCTTGGAAAAGCATCAAGGACGTAACCCTGGTTTCTACATTGGTTGGACGTCATTTTGTCCCTCAACATCCTGAGCTGCTCCTCTGAAACATCTGGGAGACAAAAGGAGAGGTGCAGCACGCCGTCTCTTTTTTCTTATTATGCAAAATATTACTGTCCTTAGAGTTGTGTAAAAAGGAATAAGATCTCTGCTAAGAAATAGTTTTTCTTGGTAGGCTTTGTATTTTATTTTTTAAGCTGTTGCGTTACATGTACTGTTTGGAAAAAAACCACATAAGTCACAGATACGCATTTTTTTAAGTTAGAAAATCTTTATGTGTTATTATCTCATGTTATAATGTGGAAACCTGCAGTGTGCCTTACGACTTGTTTTATTCTCTTCAAAACAATTGCCCATAATGTACAGTAAAAAAAAACTTTTTAAAAGTCAGGAAAAATCTCAGTACTGGATTAAAGCACCTCAAGTTCTGGAAAAAACATCTAAACAATTCATTATTTTCCAGCACTAATCTCATGTGTAAATCAGAAAATAAGCACTTTATAAACATGACTTTTTGGAACACAGATGAGCAATAAATCAGTTATACCACACTTGACTAAACAAAGCAAATGAGATCATGAAGCAGAAAGCTCCAACCTTCACTATCCATGGACTCATTCAGGCTGTTGAGCAGCTCTTGAGCCTCTGCTGCGACTTCCTCGGCATCCGGATCTGGGTTCTTCACAATGCCTTCCTGATCAAGAAAACGAACAGCATTCAAACATGATCCACTTTAACTGAAAATAACGGTGAGGTATGGTGGCTCACCAGCTGGGCCATGGCCTTAAAGATGGTCTCCCTCACGGTAATGTGATGGAGTCTGTAGTGCTTACAGATCTTTGAAGACAAGGTAGTCTTCCCCACTGCGGGAGGACCCAGGATGCACACCCGGAGAGGCTGCGAAAAACACACAACGAAGTCACTCAAGCACAGCTCCATGACAGAAACACGATGTGAGGTTGAATCTGCACATCGAGCCCACCAGAAGCCCTCGAGACAGACGATACTCCTCCACCACCAGGTCCACATTTTCTACCAGACCACCATCACAATGCCAGTGGACAGACAACAGGTTTTCAACATTTACCGCTTCCATCCGAAGGTTGACCTGGAGGGAATCGATTTCCATCACCTGTCAGGTAGAAAAGAGCCATCAGGAATGATTTCTTACATCCAGAGAGGAGCAGAACTCCTCCTGGGAAGGGAGGAGTTCTGTCTATGGTTAATCCAAGCTTCTTTTAATGAGGCTAAAATAACTTACAGTTAACTCTTGGTTGAGGTAGATGTCCTCAAAAGGCCGGATCAGGGTTTTACCAGGTCCCAATACAGTGGCAATAATCTGCACAGATCATCAGCAAACACAAGTTGGTTTCTTAAGCTGTTCACTTGGATCAGTTCTGGATTGTTTCTCACCTTCACTATCTCCTCCATGGTGTTGTGTGACAAGTCCACAGCCAGCAGGTAGTAGGGTCTTGGCTGATGTTCGATTACATTTTGGACCACGCTGCAACACAAAGGAAACTCATGAGTCATCAAAATGATGGCTGTCAGGAGACCTGTCTGTCTGTCACATCCTTAGAAGATTACCTGGCCAGATCGGTGACGTGGATGGTGGGAACGATGTTCTTTCCATCTCCATATATGGATATTTCAGATGTCTCTCCCAGCCACGATTCCTAAAAGCACACAGAATTTCACAAAGTCAAATAAATCAATATTTGCAACTCCAGTTTTGTCTTTATTTAGATTTATCTGGATTGTGTTTAAATTCCAGCTGAGAAGTTTTTAACAGTGACCAGGAGAGGGCATTGTTCACTCAGTAGACTGAAAGTATGTCTGAGTTAAAACAGTGGAGTTGTGTTTTCCTTTGTGATGAGACCTTGAAGAAGAAGTGAAAGATCCCTTCCCCCATTCCGTACTGCAGGCCGGATGCCACCACATAGGTGGAGAAGATCTCTCTGTTCTGTAAACAGAACCCGCCCAACACCATCAGTCTCACTCATCTTCTGGAAAGAGAACCAGAACCTTACAGATGAAATGGAAACTCACAGATTTGCCGATTTTCACCACTAATTTCTCCAGGTCGATGTGCTTTTTGAAGTTAGGATGAGCTTTTCTGCAGTAGAAAATCTCATCAGTGAAGGGAAGCTCCGGGTCTTCCTGAGATGGAAAAGAAATAACACAGAGACAAGATTCTGCAGGATAATTACATCCAGATTAAATAAAAAATTTAAGCAGGAATAGAGGTAGAATATAATTAAAAGTGACTGACTGGATCCGGTGGTATGCTGGAGGCCCATGTCATCACAGTGGAGATGAGGAGAAAGATCTTCTGACTGGTAAAATACTCTTTTTGATCACGGAGGGCTGTGGATGAAACACAAGCATGACTCCTGCTGGATTTATTGACTATTGCATCAGTTAACGTAAATTAAACTTCGTAGAAGAAGTATCTTTATTTTATTTTATTTTTTTAGATTTAAACTGAATGGATGCTGGAGATGTTGGACATCAAGTGTGCTGGAGAGATGGGAAATAGAGAGAAAGGGACAAGCAAAAACATTTCAATTTAGAGACAATTGTACTTATAAGAAATCTTGGGAAAAGAGTAACGTGATCAAAGAGAGAAAAAAATAATGCAATTACATTACCGGGTGACGTTGCTCCGTCCCATCATCATCAAAATGTTGTAATAATTACTGCACTAAAATTATATTCCTGACACAGCATCACTGTAAATGAAAGGTTACCTTTAACAGCCCAGGAAGCTTCCTCCACCTGATCGGCATCCTGGCTAATGTTATAGATGATAATTTGACACTCCATCAGATGTGACAGCAGTTCGTCCTTTCCAGGATGCTTCAGAAAGACCCAGTATAATCAGAATCAGTCAGTGAGGTTCTACCTCATGAAACCATCTGATGGGACAGCTTTGGATCAGATTACTTACACAGTATTCCTCCAAGATGTATGGCGGGAGCTCGTCAGACAGATTAGAAACAGTTCCAACCATCTCAAAGGCTTGAGTCTGCTGAGCCTCCTCTCCTTCCTCCTCCAGTTCCTCTTCTTCATCCGTGGCTTTTAGAACGGCGTTACATAGGGACTACACAAAAAGCAATCACAGACAGTTGATTTTAAAATACGTTTTTATCCTCCTAAATATAAAAAGGTAGTTAAGTCAAACGGTCTTCTTTTCACTAAATACTTTTTTTTTTTTTTTGCTATTGAGTCACTTTTTTATACTTGAGTATAAAAAACAAGTGCTATCTGTATTTGAGAAACACTTCCTTACTGACTCTTTGAGGTATTTCTATTTTGCAGATTTAAAATTATCTCCATTATCTAAAATGATCTATTACATTTAAAGCCAATTTGTCAAAATTGACAGAACGTAAACTTTAGTGCCTTATTCGGAGACAAAACAGGTTTCCAAAACGCAGCCGACACTCACAATATGGCGGACAAGCTCACGTATCACTTCTGCTACAACGAAGCCAAGCGGCGTTTAATCTTCCGTTTACATAAAATAAAGGGAACCAGACAGAATCCGTCAGTGTTTCAATACCTTGGCGACGTTCCTGGAGGAATACGAGTCGACGTTGTTGATAAAGACCCGTCTAGTTGTCGCTTTGTGCTTATGCGGCATTTTACTTTATAAAGTCGAAGTTTGACTATTACCATGGCGACGAAACGTACGCCAGTGAACGCGCGAACCAGGTGCTGGGACTTACGAATCTTTGAAAGGAACCGAAGCTCATGGATTCGTTTACTTTAAAGAGACGTTCAAAAACTCATTAAAATGATCTGTTTTCGAAATGTACGTCTTTCTAAGGAGGGCAGACCATTTTATGCTGGTTGCATGTTAATTATTGTTCCGTACGGAGTGACGTTCAGAAAAAACAAAATCGGAATGTGCTCTCGTTCATGTTGAAGTGCCGTTCAAAGAAATCGGATCGTCGTTATGCGTCACATCACGAAAAACAAGTCATATGGCTACAATTAGCTAGTTTTCCCCCTTAGAACAATGAGTCTTAAACTTCAAATAAGAACTACTACCAACTAAGTTAAAGTTCAACTTCCTCAATTTGTTATAAAACAAGAATCAATCGTCTCTTTAAAACAACTGCCAGGGGTGTCCCAGAGGTGTCCAAGCAGAGCTGGATGGATTTTAATAGATAAAATGAAGCTGAAGAGGAAAGAACTTAAGTTGTATAGCCTAAATAATAATAAAAGTGAAATAAAATGTTAGAAATACAGATTATTTTTAATTGTCTCATTACAATATTACAGGTAAAAAATATTTAACAAACAAATTCAGGCAAAAGTCTTCTAAAAACCAACAGGGACATTTAATGAGTTAATCCTCCAGAATTAAATGGACTCATCACATTCATTTTGAATCATAATTCATGGTGAGGCAGTTCAGATAAAATGGTCCTCACAAAGCTCAGTGTAGTCTTTGTGTTCCCTTGAAGGTGAAAAAAAAGCAGTGCAAAATTAATTAAGCAATAAAGCTCAGAGGTCCAGTGTATTTTCCATCATTACATACCTCCTGTTCTCTTCATTTGTGCAAAAATCTATCAAGTTTCCAAAGTTCTTTTTAATTAAGAAAGAATAATTTTCCTATTCCATCTTTACTCTGCCAACACATTAAAATTATCAAACTGAGCCAGTTCAAACGAGTGCGTTCCGATTGCTGCCCAGCCGTTCTTCGGTGAAGAAACTCCAGTGACATTCCACAGCTGCCGCCCGTCCAGCATTCCGGAGGCGCTCTCACCCTGCAGCATAGAAAAAATAAAATAAGACAGACATTCAACCATCTGTCATCCGTTTTCCTCCTAAAAAAGCTGTTACATAAAGATCTCATCACAAGTTAATTATTTTCTCACCTTTACAGAAAGGGACAAGTTGTACCAATCAAAAGGTCTTGTTCCTGACGAGCCTTCTGCCAGCACCGACTGTCCAGCTGTTAATTAAAGATAGAATGAAAAAAAAAAGTGCATTAAACTCACAGCTTGTGTTTTGGACTCTGTTCTGCACTGACGAAGGACAAAACTGACCCAGATCATTGGTAACCTTGTACGATCCATCGGCAAACACCCAAAAGAAGACTCCTTTAGCGCTGCGTACTGATTGGCCCCCTTTATCCACCCGGGCTGCCACGAACACACCACCGCTTTTTACGTTCTCCATAAATACATCGCAGGTCACCATCATGTTCTGCCTGTCACACAAACATTAGTGATTTCAATTTCTAGACGCCGGTCTCTGAAAATAGCAGTGGCGTTCACAGCGCTGTCTTACCACTGATAGTCTCCGATGACGGTGACGGTTTGATCGGCGTCCGTTGCCCAGGTGATCGGTCTTTCCATCACGACCTGCCGCAGCGTGAAGGCATGCGGTCCGGGGTCAGTTAGATTAATGTAGTACTCAAACACACCGGTTTGGTCGGCGAAGTTAGGGGCCTCAGAATATGGAGGGTTTCCTGCATGGACGCAAAGTAACAACTATAGAAATTATCTTTAAATCTCTTAAATAGGAATAGTAAAAAAATAATTTTAAAGTGTAATGACAATATAAGTTCAGCTTAATTGTTTTGTCTCAGCGTAATCTTTTAAAGAAACGTCACATAATACTTTATGTTTTTTCCATGTCAAATTTTTTTTTAACTTTCAAAGCTGAGCTTACTGTACAATTTGGTAACTAGTACCAATTGGAATTCATTTATTGTTACAAAAATAATAATTTCAATACAAAGTACCTCAAGACGTTTGTTGTGAATTGGGATGATGTAAAAAAAATCTAAATTTTAAAAAAGTTGGAAAAGAGTGGAAATCATTACTTTTAATTAAAAAGCTACTTCTATTTGAAATGCATCTTAACTGAATAGAATAAACATGTAAAACATTAAAGAGGAGTAAATCAAAAATATATAAATTTGGTTTAGAAATTTAATATATATGAATTCTGTTGCTTCCATTTCAACTTTAGCAAATTCTGACATGTAACTCATATCTGGGCAAAGAATGACTAACTTTGTTTTCGAGTGATTCTGAACTTACGAATATCAAAGTTGTCCTTGTAGGCTTTAGGGAAGCGGGCTGAAGGTGGGGGCTCCGCGAAGCTCCCTTTCTGTCCGGTCCGGATGGTGGTCAGAGTATAAACTTCGTCTTCAGCCAGGTTCAGAGTAAACGATCCATCTACAAGCTGCAGGGGGCAGAAACATTTCAGGATACAGACTGGCCCCGACATCTATTTCTTCACAGCTATAAAAGCTTGTGTTTGTTAACCTTCACAGGAGGCAGCTTCTCGAACAGCGAGTGCTTCTTCGCCTTGAAGTCAAAGTGCGACCTCCACACCTGCAGCTCTTTGATGGAGGCCTTGGAGAAAGAAAGGCAGCAGAGAGTAAAGGCACCAGCATCTCTCAGTGAGTTTCATCAGACATAGAGGGAGCTCATTAGAACTTACAAAGGACCCTTTCAGCTGAAATGTTGCATTCTGGGACGTGACATTGAAGGGAGGGAGAGGAGGTCTGATGCAGATGGAGTGATCATGAGTCTGAGGAAGAAAAACACGACTCATTTTATCTGACTTTACTTTCCAGCCAGAGGATTACACGTTCATTGTGTAGGTGCTGATCACAGTAAAGGCCAAGAAATAGCTCACCATGGTTTCTATGACCACAGTCAGGTTTCCATACCCGTCTGTCAGGGCCACATAACTTCCTCCTTGAGCAAAGTGTCCAACAGTCTTCAGGTAAGTCCATCCAGGCTGAGTGAACTGTGTGCTGTGGGCTGCAAGGAACCGACACTGAAAAATTGTAATGATTTCTGGAACCTGGTTCCAAATGCTGGACCACATAAAACTGAACATCTTCAGGAAACAAGTTCTGGAAGTTAGACTCAGTACTAGGCCAGATCTGAGAACTTTAGGACAGAAACTGAAGGAAGAATAAGATATGATTTTACAAAACATGGAAGCTCCTTTATGTCCAGACGCTAAAAATGTTGGATGTATTTTGCAGCAAGGTCAAGACCATTTCCATGAGAACATTAGTGTGAATATTATTGGATATCATTCATAAAATTGAAGGTCAGGGAGATTGTCTTTTAGGAGTGAAAAAACCCAAACTCCTCATATGGATCTAGTATCCGACCGTGACACACCTGTGATCCAGATTGGAGACTCCACCACGTAGTTTCCACTCCAAGGTTCCTGAGCTGTCATCAGCCCGTTTCTGCCGAACGGCAGCTCCTCGTAATAACTGGCCACCAGGTTCCAGGAGATGGTTCTGCAGGACACAGAGTATACTTTTATTCTCATCTGCTAAAGTTGTTCAGACTGCAAACAGGGAGGGATGAACGGCACAGCAAGAACCTCAAACTAACTCCGGGTCAGTGCAATCAATCAAAACACCATCAACATGACAAAGAGAGAAAAACTCCTTCAAACAAAAGGGCAACAGTTCAGTCTGGGGACTTTTAAAACAATACCTATTTTAAAAGTGCTCATTATTTCATTTAACTTACTGCTAAAGCTGTACAATAAATCAAGTATGTTAAATTATTTTCAATCATTCGACCAAGAAGTTAGTTCCTAAAATAAAAAGATTGATATTCCACAAAAAGTAAAACAATGTAAAAGGGAAATGTATTTCAAAAAACACTTTTTATGAGCATTTTATTTTGGTGACTAGCTCCAAGTCTTTGCGGTTGGAAGCCTTCCTGGCCATCACCCTAATCTTTTTCAAGGCTCTGGTTGAGTCATTCCAAACATTAATATCCCAGCAGGAAGACATATGTTGGTAAAATTAAGATATGACTAGATATCTGAATTTGCTAGGGGTATAATTAATCTTAGGCTTTGTGGACGAGATGCCAGAGCTCCAGACGACAAGTGTGAGCATTTAGGATTTCCTAACGCTGTTCTGTAAATTGAAAGTCAAAGTGATGACATCTGCATCAAAGTTGCAACTAAATAAAATGCATTCAGTCTTCTGTGATGGGAAAAAAACAATACTGGTCCAACCACTGCTTGGGAGAAGTAATGCAATCCAATAGAGAATGGAGGGAATTACTGCAAACAGGCTTCAAATACAAGTAGGGCATCTGATAGTGAAATAAGACAGATGTTATGCTTGTTCCAAGCAGCAAAATATAAAGTGAAAATAGGAGAACAGTCAATTAGAATGTTCCTGACAGCAGTAGGAGGTTAAAGTGAAGACAAGGTTCATAGTTGCTGCAATAGAAACTTGACTTCATCCTCTTTGACTGAAACCATGAGATGGAACTGGTTTTACTGGATAAACCCATTTTCATTTAATACAAACTTTGGATTGAAATGTGTGATTGAGACTGCTGCCGACTTCTACCAACCAGCAGGTGTTACAATGTCTCAGGAGTTGACAGTATAGTCAAAACACTCTGAGCCATTTGTCACATGAATGCTCTCATCTCTGGAACATCGCTGGGGTTTTCCATGTGCCTTACGCAGTCATTTGTCCGTTGACGTAGTTCTGGTTGAGGATCCGCGCCCAGCAGCCTCCTCCCACTTCATTGTTGAAAGTACTGTAGTCCTCCGATGACCACAGCTTTTTCTTTGTGGTCAAGGCCTGTGGCACTGTGGTAGTTCCTGGATAGTGAGCCCTGATTCGGAACAAACAAGATTATTAACAGTAAAATAGAATGAAGTAAATAAAAAAAGGTCAAGAAATATGACAAGAATTTCCTTGAAACATTCCACAGAGATGTCATGTATGTTGGCACGCAGAAGTGAGGTTATTGTTAGCGCAGTCCCTGGAGTGGAAAAGCAGGAACAAATCGGACTACGGCCTACCCTATCACATCTACGGCGCTGCTGAGCTCTGGGTCGAGCATCAGCGACGTGGTAATGGGCTCCCACAGGTTATCGCTGGCTACAATCTGGACCGACTCCAAGCCAGACTTGTCCAGAGTGTACCGGAGCAGCTGGTGGAGTTACAGATGGAAAGCAGAAAGACATTCACACCTCGCTCAGTTTTAAAGATTTGCTGCCAACATGGAAAACTCATCTTACTTTAAGGGAAAAACAAACCTGAAGCTAAAAATCCTAAAATAAATGCATCTTTTGTGAGAAGAAAAGACCATGATAAGAAATACTTGCTTTAACAAAAATTACCATCACCACATCTAATGAATCCCCTACAACCACAACAAAATAAATATACGTTGGCTTTCTGAGTCGATCATAGCATCTCTGAACTTTATCTGTAAGCAATGATTTCCTTTTCTCCATCAACATAGAAGTAGTTCAGATTTGTCTTGAGTGACAAATCAGAAAATGGCAGCAAGAAAACAGCTGCTGACCTAAACTTGCCACCATCTACAGTCAAAGCAATGACTAAAATGTCTAAAACATTTGAAACTGTGACAAACAGGAGCTGAATAAAGCCAGGCCTCACAAAGAGCAAATAATGGTGTCACCAACATGCCACCAAAAGGCATGGAGTTTCATCACCGACAGAGACACTGACTGGGAAGCCATGCCTTGATCAGATGAAGGTGGAGCTATTCAGCAACTCTAGTAACACAAGTAACACTTGTGTTTTACTAATAGAGCTATACACTCCTCTCTGTATATGCAGTGTGGGTAGGTGAAGCTTTCTAAACTCTGAAATGGTCCAATTCTTTTGGTTTATCAAGCTTTAAGTTCTTATGTTACAGATTCAAACCAATTATCTTGAACTTATTTGTACAGATTATCATCAAAGCTGAAATCATCACTCTGTAAAACTCCTGAGTTCCATTTTAATTTGGTATTTTTCAGTCTGTTTGTTGAAAAGCCAGACGAACTACTGATTATTATCAAAACATGACAGCAGAAGATAGGTGTATGTGTTCAAAGTTTTCCATGATGGCAGCAAAGAAAGAATAGAGTTTGTGAGCAGAAACATGCTCATATGATTGTAAGGGTTACAATGTTCACTCTGTGTTAGTTTCACACAGTCAAGCAGAAAAACAGCCACTGACAGTCAGCTGAGCAGGTGGAATCTCAGAGATAAACCTCAAACGAAATTGAGCTTTCCCCTCCAAATGTCAGTTTAGCCAATCAGTCTGAACGAACTCCAAACGGTTGAGTTTATAGGAGGAGATTTGTGCTACTTACCCAATCACCTGAACTGAGTCATTAAGGTGTGGGTCAGCGATCAGAAATTTAGCGATGCTCCAGTCTCCGTCTGCGGCGACGATGCCGACATCGGTCAGACCGACTCTGTTCAGCATGTTCCGCAGAACCTTGGCGAGAAGAAAACTTTCTCAGAGGAACTTCGCCAAGATCTCAGCTCATTGTGAGTGGCTGTTCTTCCCATATGGGTGACTGTGGACTAAGCTCATGCACATTTATCACATGCATGGAGTACTGCTCACCTTGATGTACGTTGAGTCGAACGTTCGCTCATTCCAAATCTAAGCGGGAAAAAAAGAGAACATTTTACAGCAAGACGACATTTTGCTAAACAAAAATTCAACAAAATGTTTCAGTTTCTGTCAATTTCCTCCTTTTTTTCCCTTCAGATAAATCTAGTTTCACCTGAGCTCCTAAGAATATGTTTTTAACATGATAATCCAACTGGATCATTTTAACCATCAAAAGATTTACAAGCAAAAAATAGTAAGAATGTCTGAGTTTGTTTTAAGAATGTGTAAATGTTTGGACAGAATCATGTACTTTTTAACTTTAGTTTTTATGCTGTCAGTTCATATTGCTTTCAGATTTTTGTTCAGATGCAGGTTAATTCTATGGAAATAGCTTTATTAGTTTGAAAATTTCATTCATGACAAAAAGACATAATCATCATGTCATTATGTGTAAATCCATCTGAAATCCTAATTGGCAAAAAGTAGGATTTCGGCCAGTTTTGATTAAAGGTATTGTGTCTCCATCTCAGCAGTAGTTATCATCATTTTGCAGGAAGACGCAGTAAACAACACTCCAACATCAATATCACTTTTATTTTGATAGATCAGCATTATCTTGATAATTAAGACCTAAATCTTGATCATCTCCCAACAAATTGATCTTCCAAAAAGACCAATTCTGTGAGTATTGGTTGAAACTTGATTGATTTGCTCATACAAACATTTTCATAAGCTTTTCAGTCCAACACAGAAACGGATTAAACCCAAATCAGAACATTTTCAGCCATGATTGGATATCTACCAGTGCTGTATTAATAAGTAATACTCACCCCAATATACTGAATGTCCAAGTCGTGGTATTTCTTGGCTCCTATAATCCAGTTCACCACATACGCTGCAGTAACATCTGGGAAGTCATAAGGCCAGTTCTTCCCACGGCCGACCCAGCCGGGGAACGCCCAGGGTAACGCTGTACCAACACAGAGTTTATCCGTGTGTAACACACCATTTTGCACTTCATAGAGTCACTTCTGGGTCATAAATTTGTCTGTTTCAGTTCTCAGGTTGGTACATCTGAAACCCTTCCCCACCTATGAGCGTTATGTTTGGGTTCCTCTTCTTGGCCTCCTTCATCAGCCACCACTCGTAGCCTCTGAAGTAGTTCTCATCATTCTCATAGTGCATGTGTGAAGGCTCCGTTCCATCTGATGATTACAAACCGTAATTGCACGCAGTCACTCCAACAAATTACTCAGTGTGTGACGTGTGAACGTTATACAAGGTACCTGTAGTCTGAGCATCTCCTCCGATCTCCACCTTCAGAATGTGCAAAGAAGCTCCAAAGTTTGGCTGCAGAAACAAAACAGACAGTAAATGACATGGAAAAGTGACCATTTATTTTACTCAAAAGAAAGTTCATAAGGGAGAGAATTTGAGTTTTTACCTCCAAAAAGCTATCTGTCAAAGAACTTTCAGGTGAAAACATGACATCTCTCAGGAATAAGAAAACTAAACAAGCGGAGGGCTAAAGATGTCATATCAGCCTAAGCAATGTTTATTTTGTCCAGAGTGGTTTAAGAGGGACTGTTCTTTTTCTGCACTCATGCATGCCATTTGGTTTGTAAAACGTTATGAAAGCTAAATATTCTTTCAACTCTTAATAACAAATCCGACTAGAACGCTGCAAATCGGTGACTCGATGCTACTGGGCTTCCTTTGACAGACACATTTTCAACTATTATGAATAACTATTTGAGCATACTGCACTGTTTGATAACAAGGATGAACTGGAATGCATACATGACTAAATTGAAATATATTTTGGTGAAGTGCCTGAAGACATTTGTTGTGAATCAACGCTGCTGCAGACCAACATGTCGGTCATAAAATGCAGAGCTCAATGATTGACTAAATTTAGTAAAGCTGTGAGATTAGGCTACAGTAATTTTTTTTTTTTTACTGTAGCCTAATCTCACAATTAGAAAACTCTTTTTTTCTCCATTGAATTAATGTTCTTAAATTCAAAGCAGGATTCTGTTTTTTCTTTGTTTTGTTTATTTTTTAAATTAAAAATGATCCTACTTGTGCTCATCTCTACCTCGAGGGTCAACCACTGCGGAAGGTGCCAAACATGTACTAAAGGTTGGTTGATGCAGAAACACAAACTACTTCTGAAAAAAAAGAATTGGGGGGAAATGGGATAATATAACACCTTTCCAAACTCACTATTTATTACAGCAAAGCCTAAGATAAACAACCTGGACTTGAAGCAGGAAATGATCGCTCTGATAACAGTAAACAAAATCTTCCTGAAGATTTGATTAAACTTTATGTTTAACATTCATACCCGCTATACGATTTCTTTGTTTCCTTTGTTTATGTAGACAAATCAGCTGATTATTCTTGCAGCTTAGCCTCTGAATCTCACCTTAAACAGGTAGTCCAGGATCTGGCTCCGGTACGGCTCAGCGTAGTTCACAAGTAACCGGGACGTGGCCTAAAAAAACATTAAGAATTAAATTAAGAACCTCAAACGGCCGAACTGGTCGAGAATAAAACAAACCAGGAAGCTGCAGATAAGCACTGGACTCACCCCTCCGCCGCTCAGCCCTCCGATCCCGTCAAACACTCTGCCCAGACCGCCTTCATCAGTCAGCGGGTAGGTCTGGCCGGACGAAGAGCCCACGGTGAGGGAGAGGAGGCACACTGCGGAGGCAAGCGCCCAGAACCCCCGCCGATCCATGCTGTCAGTCCGGACAAAACCCTGCAATAAGCGCGCTTCCGCGTGCCGGGAGTCATATGACTGCCGCCGATCACGTGGTGACAGAATAGAGCACCTTTATTCTTTTTTTTTTCTTTATCTAAAAGTGATAAAGACTAAAATAAACTAAAGTAGAATGCAAACGCGTGGATGTAGAAAAAGTATGACGGCGTGTTAGGGCCATTGTAGAAAGTCAGAAAAAGAATTTAAAGTCAAAACTGGTTTGTTTTGTTTTTTTCCCAATGGCCCTAATCCTCTTCCGTACATTGTATGTAGAAAAAAAAGATGAAAATTTTGGCCAAAAACCTCGAAGTTTTCTAGGAAAATGTTTGAGCTTGAAAAGTCGAAACGTTTTTTAAGACATGTTTGATAAGCATTTTTATAGTGACTGAAGGTGACTAAGGTTACCTTCAGTTTCTATTTATGATTTATGCTATAAATCATAAATTTATTGCACAATTTATGATTGTGCTATAAATTGGTGTGGCCAGCAGTTACTGATCACCTTTATCCCACCTGGCACTGACTTTAAAAAGCAATTCATGCTTTCCAAAGTTATTTTTTTAAACCAGAAAAACATTTCAGTCAAAAATATGTCTTTAATTGCATATCCTCTGACAAGGATCATTTACAAAAACAAATTACATGATCTGAGTTCACACCATATTCAATCTGGTTTAACAATGAAGACTGTATTCAAATTATTATGGAGCCATTCAGCAGTATTCTGGGAGACCAAATAATTTATTACAGTTAATTCTGTAAAATATTCCATGGGGTAATGTGCAGCATATGTTTAGCTTTCTCCAGCTTTCATCAAACTCAGCTTTATTAAGCATCATCACATGTTTTTAGGTAATTCATTTGCAATTCATATAGAAACAAGGTTATTTATATTTACCTAGGAGATCTTTGATCATGACGGAAATCAGGAAAAATATTTTAAATTAACAAGATTCCAACGCTATACATAACAAAAGAAAAATCATTTACAAATTACTAAAAAGTCTAAAATAGAAACGACAGAACAGAAAACATGACATTAGTAAGATACATAACAGTATATGTGGAGGATTCTGTGAAGGAATATCATCCTTCAAAAATGTTGCTTTCAACATGAAGGGGTCACTAATCCAAATTGTTCCAAGTCCTGTTAGTCTGTTTTTGCTGTAAGTTTCTAAACATATCTGATGTACTGTGGTTATGATTTTGTAATATTGATTTAAATTCACACACTAAAACAGGAATTTACTTAAACTTTCATATTATTGAGGGCTAAATGTATAGCACGATCCTGTGCTGTTTGCATTTACTTCAATCTTAGTCTGTTAAATTGACTTGTAAAACCTTTTATATCAAGTTAAAGGAAATAATAATTGACAATAATGCATTTTTTCAACACCTCCCCCCAAAAGAAAACAAAAATAGATAACACCTTGATGAAATTGAGAATCTTTTACACAATACAACACAATTTCAGGAAAAAAAACTTCAGTGAAGAAGCTGAGGTGAACTACACCCTGTGTTGTTCCCAAAGAGCAAGACGAGTTTCTCACTGCACACGACACTTGTTTTGTTTCTTCGTTTGACCCGATTCCCTCATCTCTTGATCCACCTCCATCTTCAATGTGTTCCTTCTCTCCATCTCATTTTTCTTCTGCATCTCCAAAGCTCTTCGTTCGTTCCTCTTTGAGGCCTGTTTTGCTCTCCTAAGCATCCATTTGGTGTAGTGTTTGCCGTGATTCTCCTGAACCATTTGATCAATTTTCTCCAGCAGCTGGCGGACTTGTTCCTCACTTGCCACTTCGTTGTTGAAGACATGATATCTACCGGAAAAAGTCATCACAAACTCTTCAAGGGCTGAACTCTTTGAAATAAACTCCTCAATAGTTTGTTTCTTCAGTTTGTCTCCATGTGTGAACAACAGCAGTGAATATTGGGCAGCCTCAGAACCAAACATCTTCAGAATTATCTTCAAGGTTTCTTCCTCCTCCTTGGTGAATCTTCCAAGCTTCTTGACCACCAGAAAGACATGGGGACCCGGAGCACTCAAAGAGATGCATGTTTCAATTTTCTTCAGAACATTCTTCTCCTCGAAATTGGTGTCAAACAGCCCCGGCGTGTCCACGACTGTAACCTTTCGGCCTAAAACCTCCCCATCAACCTTCTGACAATCAAGTGTCCAGGAAGATGGACATGCCAGTGACTGGAACACTTCCCTGCCTATGATGGTGTTTCCTGTGGCACTCTTCCCTTCTCCAGTTTTCCCCAGCATTACAATCCGGAGCGTGTCCTCGCTGCTCTTCTTCTTCTTAGTTCCTGCAGACAAACACAGCAACAACTTTGGTGCCTTTTTTTGTTGATGATGATTCTGTATGAGAGTCTCAAATCTAACAAAACAGTTTTATCACTGAACTATAATCTTTAGCAAATAGGACAGCATGAGACTAACATAATGTGGAACATTTTGAATAGGATGGCTCAAAGTTGTCAAAAGACTGGACACCAGTCAGAACAACCTCAGTGCTGAAAACCAGTTGGGACTCAAGCTAAAATAAAATCTCTGTAGAAGCACAGAAAGTCAGTAAAATATAATTTCTAGGTTACAGAAAATAATAAATAAGATAGATTTACCATCTGTTCTAATTTATGAAATACTTCTTCTTAAATGACTAGGTTACAATACATATATGTAAGATTAAAAAGAAACTGAAAACAGGAGCATCATGGTGAAAAATGTATCTTTATTTATGTAAAATAATAAAAAAAAGAAAGCCAAACTGACCTACAAAAGCAAAACAAAAAAAGTCACCAGCAGTCAGTATATCAGAATAAAAACCAGCCACAAAACCTCAAATTTAGAAGCTTGTATGTTGAGACCATGAATCAGACTGGGATTATTAATGTGAAAGAAATCAATACGAAAGCAGGATAGTTTTGCTGTTTAAAATAGAAAGGAGACTTTTATTTTCATGTCATTTTCTTCTTTATTTCTAATTTGTAAAATGTCAGAATGTTACAGTTTTCAAAATAAAAGAAAAAAGTGAAAAAAAAATCATAATTATTTCACATTACATAGAAAAACATAATAAAACTATTTATCACTGGACTAATGTTTGTGACTTGATTTCAGAGACAATGTACAGTTTCCCAAGATTTGGATCCCTTGTTTTTAGAGAATTCTCAATATATGGAACAGGATTACATACAGCCGCAGTACAAGTTACAGTTCAGCAGTCTTCCAGACAATTAAAAAACAATTTATACTCATTTATAGCATTTCCTTTCAGGAATAAACAGGAATGTAGCATTTAATTAGACAAACCTATTTTTATCCTATCAAGCATGTTTGTTTTCTGATTTAATCTATGCAAAATCAAGCTGACAGAAAAGAAGCTGATGAAAGCTCGATGTATTTCTACATTAATCAGAGCCAGACTGAGAGCTGAATTGACCCTCTTGTGTTATTGAATGTGACAGTTTTTGCTAACTGATATTGTCAAAGCTCCGACAGCAGCTCCAACTGCAGCACCAGCAGCGATCCCGACTGCTACTCCGACTGGTCCGCCAATCACACCCAGCACACCTCCAATGGCGGCGCCGCAGGTCGTGGCCACAGCAATTGTTGGTGCGGCGAGGAATTCGTTTGACCTCTCAGCTCGTTTGCGTGCCTCCTGGTGATAGTGGATAATCACCTTGGACTCCTCTCTGCGGTAAATGGCTTCACTGTATTTGGCTCTGAGCTGGTCCAGCTCCCTCTTCTGCTGTTCTTCCATTTCCTTAAGTATTCGCTCCTTTTCCTTCAATATGGCGGCCTCTGCTTTTTCGAACATTTCATTTGTGTAGTACCCTCCGCCATTGGCCGCAACCATCTCTTCAATCTTGTCTAAAAGCAAGTAGGTCTGCTTTGGATCTTTGATCTCGTTGTTGAAGACGTGGTATCTGCTCTGGCACTTGTGAATCAGGGCTTGCAGGTCGGAGCTCTCTGAAATAAAGCCTTCAATGGTCTGATTCTTCAGCTGGTCTCCATGAGTAAACAGCACCATTGTGTACCTCTGAGCATCTTCTCCAAAGGTGTCCTGGATCATCTTGACGGTATCCTTCTCCTCCTGCGTGAACCTGCCCAACTCAAGAATCACCAGGAAGGCGTGAGGACCCGGAGCGCACAGAGAGATGCACATCTTGATTTTCTTCAACACATCCTCTTGAGTAAAGTCTGTGTCAAACAAGCCTGGAGTGTCAATAACGGCCACATTTGAACCGTTGACGACCCCCCTGGCTTTATGGCATTCTGCCGTCAGAGAAGATGGAGACAGGTCTGACTCAAAAGCCTCCCTCCCAAGGATGGTGTTTCCTGTGGCACTCTTCCCAACTCCAGTCTTCCCGACTAGAATAATTCTTCTCTCCCTTGGATCTATTCCGCTTGTGAACCCTGTTGGATAGAAATACACCATTCATCATAATAGTGCTGCACTGTTGGCTGCACTGTGCACACACCAGAAGAAATCTCCAACGTGATAGTACTCTGCCAATATAACACCAGAAATAACATTTGCAGGTTAAAACAATTAACTTTTTATCAGTGACTACCTTTCTTAAGTATTATTCCTATTTATATGCAGGTATTATGTTTTTCTTTGTTGGTTTTCTCGCTTTTTTTATATTGTCATGTAGGTTGATTAGTATCAACTTAGGTGCATCAAAGTAAAAAATAATCATAATTCTGGGTCTTTAAAGGTTGGATTTAAAATAAGATATATTTGAAAAGCACTTCATGAGGTTTGTTTTTAAGCAAATTTTATAACAACTATTTTTGTTTTGGCTAACCCATTGTTTGTTTCTCTATCTATGAGCTGGATCTTCAACTTTCAAATCTCTGAGTCACTGCCACAAAAATGCTGTGTCATGCTGACATTGAGACCTTTGGGTTTTTTTGTTTGTTTGTTTTTTTGAAACAGAAAGAATGTCTAAAAATAGACTCTAAATCTGGACATTTGATTAAAAAAAAGGCTTCACTTTCCTTTCAGTTTTTCTGCTAAAATTTTGAGATGTTTTTTGTGGGGTTCTTTTTTCCTTTAAAATCTTGTGCTTAATGATTAGTAACAGTAGTCTGAATAAAACATACTTATTTCTCCAAACAAGTGAGTTGTGCTATTAGCAAAATTCAAAAAATCTATTTGGAGTTTCAATTCAAACCATTTTTTTTTTCTAAAGACAAACTTTAAATTTCAAACATCTTTTGGAAATTTATCAACTTCCAAAAGATAAATCAGACAACAATATTTCTTTTGGTCTTGATCTTCAGGTACGTCTGCAGATCATAGTGTTGGTTAGAAGTTCAAACATAAACAATTCATATATTTTTAGATTTACCATTAAACCAGCATGATTAATTTCAATCAAAATCCCAACTTCTTTCAAGCTGACATGCTGAAAGTACTGCTGAGATGCATGCACTGGAACAGAAACTGGAGCACACATTCTTAGTCAAGAATGTCAGCCTGCTCTCCTAAACCAAAGGCAAAAAAAAATGAAATTCCTCAGAATCTTCTCTTACCAGCAAATTTTGCCCCGGACATGTTGAAAGTTCCTGCTGTCCCTTCCGTTCTTTGTCTTCTTTTGAATGTGCCTGTCTTCCTCACACTTGATCAATCTTAGTTACCTCCAAGTGGGCGTTCCTTTTGTATCTTTTTTTAGCTGAAAATAAGACGAAGTCACAAGGAAAAAACAAAAAGAACTGTTTAAAAAAAAAAAGACTAACCAGATTTTGATAAAGATAAAGCTCCCATTTCACACCTAAAACGTGGTGGCTTATGTTTGCCTCAGGTCAGACTAAACTGGGCTAAAGGATTGTATCTTGAAACAAGACTGGATTTGTATGTTTGTAGAGCTGAATGAGCTGGAAACATTCCTTTCTACGATCTTAACACAACATGAAAATCAGGTTGAAGAAGATGTTTGAGAACCTTTCAGCTCTGCAAAACTGAACAGGGAGTCAGGCAAAGGTAGGCTGAGGGACACAGTTCTTTAAAGTTTTGCAGGCAGTAATTCTGTGATGAATCCTCTCCAGCGTCACAATCAGGCTGAGACCTGGACTCTGACTGAACAGTTGCAACACAATGATTATTTGCTTTTTCGGTCATTTGTTTGGAAACACCAACTGACACACTGACAGGTTTTTCCACTGTGTTGTTGGTTTATCTCATGAATCTGATTGGTGCAGCAGCATCCAGCTGCAGAAAGCATGCAGTGAAACCTGTTTCTCTTGTCCTCTTTCTGAGATAAATCTCACCATATGTAGAATTGGGCATAGAAATTTAGATCGTTTTCTGAAGCAGCACATGCAACTGTTCCCTTAATTCTGATCAAGTCACACCAAAAAACAAAACAAAAAAAAGATGTATTGTTTGACACAGGTGTAATAGGAACAGGATGAAGGGTAACTGCTCAGCTTGGTGCAATACCCACAAATCGCCACAGGGTGCCAGTATTTGCTCAGGATCAATAGACACATCAAGTTGAAAGTGATGCTGATTGTATGTTGTAGATTTAATGAAAGATCTTTTAAAAGGAAAATTTTGCATTTGTTTTTTGTTTGTTTGTTTTATAAATATTTGTTCTTGATAAAATAATAGCAATCACTGACATATTGGAAATGATGACATGTCATTGATTTCATTATTATTCACTTATTTCTTCTTGCTTTTTGGTTATTTTATTTATTTACTTTCTTATTTATAACTTTATTTATTATTGATTTAAGTATTATTTTCTGCATATGTTTAAAAATGTTTCAGTGATGACTATATTTCGTCTACTTCTTTTTTGTGTTTTTATTTATTTACTTTTGATGTCTATTTTATTTATTTACTATTAAGAATCAATTTTATTCTTGACTAAGAATGTGTGCTCCAGTTTCTGTTCCAGTGCATGCATCTCAGCAGTACTTTCAGCATGTCAGCTTGAAAGAAGTTGGGATTTTGATTGAAAAAATAGATTTATTTTTCATGAATATATTTTTGTGCATTCAGTAAATTAGCACTACTGTTCCTCTTTTACATTTACAACCCATGTCATTAATAACCATTTATTTCTTTTGTGCCAATATTATTTCAAGGCATTTTATAAAACAATTTTATCAAATTCACTTATAGGAAATATCAATAAATGATCCAGTTATATAGATTCAGTTGTACCTGTAGCTCCAAGGTAAAACATCAGTCCTGCCCTCTTTCTTTTACTGAATTAATTTTCCCAAGAGATTTTATCCCCAGTGGAAATCGGATCTCCCTGATGAAAGCAATCTAAATGCTGATGGTGTCCTCTTTGCACAGCCTTCCCTTCGCGTAATAAACATTTACTTCACACTGATGAGTTAAAGTATAAGAGGATTTAAATTTAAAGTCCCAAGCATGGAAAAAATGCCCCTCATGGTTTCAGAGTGAACATTGCATTGAGAGCAGCCAGTTATAATAATGAATCATTAGCATACTGTGACATTTCAGAGCAGTTGGTGTGTGTTGGGGGACCTGCCAAGAATCCAAAGGCTTTCAGACTCACCTTTCACTGTGATTTGTTTTTTTTGTTTTTTTTTTTTTTTTGGACCTACACCTCCACTTTTCTTTGTTTCTCTTTTTTTCTGACTGTAAGTACTGAATCCTTCAGCATGTTATTCTAATGTCAAATTCACCTCAAATGTCAGAAAGTGTTGACAATGTAGTTGGCTGAAGTTTTTTCATGGATCTAACCGGAGTCCAGCCCGGTGAAATCAGCTCACTTATATTTGTCTTTCCGCTGCCTGACAAGAGCACAAAAGGAGCTGCTCGGGAGTCTGTACATTAAGAAAAGAATCAGCATTTTCTTTCAGATGGAGACTATAAAGGACCCACAGAATGTTTCTCTCACCACCTTGCTTTACTGCTAGCCGGGTCTTTACACAAAATGGGTTTATTATTAAAATCTCTGTCAAAAACCAGAGGATTTATTTTTTGTTTTGCCAAACAAAATGACAAGTCCCACAAAATTTTTTACATGCTATATTGTAAGATCAGATCTTTTCTTTGTAGAGCATTAGTCAGCTCCCTGATGAGGGATTTACTGAGGCGGAGCTGACTGAAACACTGCTCCCTCTGGGAGGATGCTGGGGAAGTGAAAATTCTCTGAGGATGGCAGGTTTTTCCACATGACGAGCCCAAGAATGTTTGGTCCAACCTGATGTTCTCTCGTATCTCTGCAACTCTGGTCCTCCTCACATGACACAGTCACATGTAAGTGGTAGTCCTTTCAACTACTCTTTTTCATTCAAAACTTTTATTCGTATCAACATGTGACATGTTCATTTTTATTAAACTGTAAATTCATAAAATAAAAAAAAAATAACACTTTTTCTTATGACTCCTGATTACCCTGGCCTATATAGACAGATTTTTGTGTGGTTCATGACAATTTTTTGTATTTACAATTCATCGTCTATTGTGTTCGACTATTCCCCCTAAGTCTTCAATAAAACTCTGTTTTCCAGATCCTTATTGTCATATGTATATAATTATCCATTACATCCTCCTCATCACTCCTTGCAATCCCCTTTCATCCCAATATAAATCAATCTTTATCATTCTTATCATCTCTTTTCTCTCCTCATTCCTCCCAAACACAATCATCCTCCTACAATCTTGTTTTGATCACATTAGTGTTATTCACCACATTTATTCCAAACCTTAATATCTGTTTTTGCTTCCTTCTCTTCTTCCCTGTTCCTCACATTTGTCTTTCTCGTCTCTCTGATTCAGATGTATTTTAATCACACTAATCATCCTTATTCCTCTTAATGTTTACTGTTCATCCCAGATGTTCTCTTCATCCCTTTTTAGAGACAGTTTTCAATATTCATTGTGGCCCTCATTCCTGTTTATTGACCTTCATCATCATAATGGCATTCATCCATTTTTATGATCAATCTTATAACTATTAATCCCACTTAACCTCTTCATCACCATTTTTACCTTTTCTGATCACATTCCTTCCTGCTATTTCTCATTTTGATGCTGTTTAATAACCCTAATGCTCCTCATGCCTCAATGAGGCACTCTATTATCCCTCTCATCCTCATCATCTGTCTTTATTGTGCTTAATCTAATTATCTCGTCCACAGCCATTTTCATCCTGCTCATCTTTTTATATCACACATCTCTTCCCTTTATTTCTCATCACTTCCTGTTGTTGAAAGATTTCAGTCATTCCTCTGTAGCGGGGCATTAACTGAGCAATCCTCTGACTCCAACCAATATTTTCCACATCGTGGCTCAAATTTATCTCCTGAGTTTTCAACCCCTTTAAGTCTCACCTGTAATGTGTTTACAGAGACACAGATGAGTTCATGTGGATGCGTTATGGATCCATTTCTACCGCTGTAAAGGCCTCAGATTGATTATTGAGTTGTAGCAGAAGGCCAGCAGCAGCTTTCTGTTTGAATCATGTCGGTTGCCTCAGGGGAGCATTAAGTCTCGTTTGCCTCTGAACTTTCGCCACTGCCCCTTCTTTGAATCCTAATGCGTTGGCTGGTTTCTTTTCTTTCCTGTACACTACAAGTCAGCTGAAGTTGATGGGCGTCGGAGCCGAAGAGGCGAAACAAAGACAATAATTGAAGAAATGTAGGAGGCAGTTTTGGTTTACAGCATGTTAGATTTAGCTTATGCAAAAACCAAAATAGGAAGAGCTAAAAATATGCAGAATAGGTACTTAAACCTTTAGATTTTTACAGAATACTGACAAAAGCATACATTTATGATGCCGAGACCTTAATACAAATTTTGTATATTTATATTGAAGAAGTAGTTCAGGCTTACTATGTGATTTAAAACATATTGGTATGCCTGGGTAGACAACTCGGTGAGCATTGAACTTTGCTGCTAATTTTCAGACAATATAATCAGAGTAAAGTTTTTGCTATCATCTTTATTTTCTTTTTTAGGAAATACAATTTCCTCAAGAAATATTAACATGAATGTGCATATTCCTTTTACAGTTAAAAAATATCTTAAGACTTGTCAAGGACACGAGGGTATTTTTTGAGAACAGCTCTTAGCTGGACATGCGTCATCTCGAATGCCCCAGACAGTTCTTTGTTCCTCGATAGTTGACAGAACCACATGGAGAGATTACTTCTGGAAATGCAGTCAAGCAGAATTACACACATGCCGCTTCAAACTTCACTGTGAAAAGAAAAAAAATGAGTCTTATGTTAACCCTGGTCAGAAGTGGAGTCCACTTCTCTGTGCTCAGAGGCATTTGGTACAAACCATCACAGTGGAAAGCAGACTGTGGTCAGATATATCAGAATTCCGGTATTTTGTTGGAAGAAACAGAGCAGAAAAGCATCCAGTTCCAAATCCATGGACTTGGATTTCAGTGCCTTTGGCAAAGCTCACTTCCAATTCAACGTGTTATGGCGGCATTAATAGAGAAAAGTCCAGTAGAGATCGTAGAACAACAAACGCCTTGAGGAACAAGTCTTTTTCAATCATGTAAATACAATTTTTTTTAATGCAGGTGACCACGTTTGACACATGTCCAAAGGCCTGAGGATGAAAACAACACAAAGATATTTATGTAGTAACTGTTTACTCATTGAGGTTTTTCTATTCTTTGTTTTCGAAAACCAGACTTTGCTGGAAGGATTCTTTTTTTAATCTCCTCTCAGACTGTTGCACCCTGAACCTTCTCTCACAGTAAAATCAGCAGCTCTAAACGCACGCATAACCCTTTGCTACATTTTATGAGGTTAATCGTTAGTGCAACATGTGCATGGGCATAGTGTAATTAGCAAATTCCCAACAGTAACTTCCAGCATGGGCAATAGAAGCACTGAGGCTCGCCTCTGTTACCCAGCTTGTGCATTCAGCATCCACAAGGAGCTGAGCTTTATTAACCGAGACCATCTCAGTCTGATGTATAAATGCAGAATTAAAGACCTGAGGAATAGTTTCCATGGATGTCAGCTTCTTAAGGGTTTGTGTGAAATTAAGCACAATTGAATCATAAGATTCAAACCATAATCCTCATTAAACATTAAACCTAATGAGTTGAAAGTATAATCAGATTAAAATGTGTATTTAAATAAACTCAGACCATTGTGATTAATTTTAATAAGAAGAATGTTTGTCCTATATTTTGCAAGTTAAACCAGATGTTCATATACTGTACATCTATTGATTTTGGATTCGATAGGGTGATGAGAAGGTGAAAATCATGGTTTATAATTCATTTGTTTTCCTCGATCCCTCTGAGGGACTCTCAGGCCCTGAGAGGCCCTCTGAGGGACTCTCAGGCCCTGAGAGGCCCTCTGAGGGACTCTCAGGCCCTGAGAGGCCCTCTGAGGGACTCTCAGGCCCTGAGAGGCCCTCTGAGGGACTCAAACACGGAAGACCGACTTTGAGGTACTTTTAGGAGTTCGAGCTGCTTGATGGGTGAGTGCTCGGTTGGCGCACTGCGTAAAGACATGCGTTGCGGTTCCGATGGGTCTGAGTTCAAGACCTTCAGGCGGAATGGTCTGAAGCACCCTCTTTATCCAGAGTGACAGCTGGAGTTTTAAAGTTAAACACGGAAGACCGACTTTGAGGTACTTTTAGGAGTTCGAGCGGCTTGATGTGTGAGTGCTCGGTTGGCGCACTGCGTAAAGACATGTGTTGCGGTTCCGATGGGTCTGACTTCAAGACCTTCAGGCGGAATGGTCTGAAGCACCCTCTTTATCCAGAGTGACAGCTGGAGTTTTAAAGTTAAACACGGAAGACCGACTTTGAGGTACTTTTAGGAGTTCGAGCGGCTTGATGGGTGTGTGCTCGGTTGGTGCACTGCGTAAAGACATGCGTTGTGGTTCCGATGGGTCTGAGTTCAAGACCTTCAGGCGGAATGGTCTGAAGCACCCTCTTTATCCAGAGTGACAGCTGGAGTTTTAAAGTTAAACACGGAAGACCGACTTTGAGGTACTTTTAGGAGTTCGAGCGGCTTGATGTGTGAGTGCTCGGTTGGCGCACTGCGTAAAGACATGTGTTGCGGTTCCGATGGGTCTGACTTCAAGACCTTCAGGCGGAATGGTCTGAAGCACCCTCTTTATCCAGAGTGACAGCTGGAGTTTTAAAGTTAAACACGGAAGACCAACTTTGAGGTACTTTTAGGAGTTCGAGCGGCTTGATGGGTGTGTGCTCGGTTGGTGCACTGCGTAAAGACATGCGTTGTGGTTCCGATGGGTCTGAGTTCAAGACCTTCAGGCGGAATGGTCTGAAGCACCCTCTTTATCCAGAGTGACAGCTGGAGTTTTAAAGTTAAACACGGAAGACCGACTTTGAGGTACTTAGGAGTTCGAGCGGCTTGATGTGTGAGTGCTCGGTTGGCGCACTGCGTAAAGACATGTGTTGCGGTTCCGATGGGTCTGACTTCAAGACCCGGGTGCAGAACGGACGGAAGCACCCTCTTTATCCAGAGTGACAGCTGGAGTTTTGAAGTTAAACACGGAAGATCGACTTTGAGGTACTTTTAGGAGTTCGAGCGGTTTGATGGGTGAGTGCTCGGTTGGCGCACTGCGTAAAGACATGCGTTGCGGTTTCGATGGGTCTGAGTTCAAGACCTTCAGGCGGAATGGTCTGAAGCACCCTCTTTATCCAGAGTGACAGCTGGAGTTTTAAAGTTAAACACGGAAGACCGACTTTGAGGAACTTTTAGGAGTTCGAGCGGCTTGATGGGTGAGTGCTCGGTTGGCGCACTGCGTAAAGACATGCGTTGCGGTTCCGATGGGTCTGAGTTCAAGACCTGCAGGCGGAACACTGTGAAGCATAGTCTGTATGCAGAGTGTCAGTGAGGGAGCCAACTCTCTAACATGTGCTTTATTCCGCACATGTTAGGGAGGCTTTACTCAGAGAGGTGGAAAGTGGAGGGAGTTCAAGATCTGCTTATGGAATGGTCTGCACCATACACTGCATCCAGAATGTACAATTGTAAATGTTGGAAAGAGAAGGAAGTTAAAGTTCTCAGTCCATGGGAGCAACAATGGACAACGTTAGACTCTCACTGGGTCTAAAGTGAGAGTTCAAGACACGTGTGCGGAACTGTCTGAAGCACACTCTTTATCCAGAGAGACAGCTGGACTTTTAAAGTTTAACATGGAAGACTAACTATTCCGATGGTCCTTGGGGTACTTGTAGAACTTCGAATGGAAAGGTGCTCAGTTTACGCAGTCCATAAGAGCAACCAAAAAAAAAAAAACAACTCTGAGGGACTCTCAGGCCCTGAGAGGCCCTCCGAGGGACTCTCAGGCCCTGAGAGGCCCTCCGAGGGACTCTCAGGCCCTGAGAGGCCCTCCGAGGGACTCTCAGGCCCTGAGAGGCCCTCCGAGGGACTCTCAGGCCCTGAGAGGCCCTCCGAGGGACTCTCAGGCCCTGAGAGGCCCTCCGAGGGACTCTCAGGCCCTGAGAGGCCCTCCGAGGGACTCTCAGGCCCTGAGAGGCACTCTTTACGCAGTGCACTCTTTACGCAGTGCACCAACCGAGCACACACCCATCAAGCCGCTCGAACTCCTAAAAGTACCTCAAAGTCGATCTTCCGTGTTTAACTTCAAAACTCCAGCTATCACTCTGGATAAAGAGGGTGCTTCGGACCTTTCCTCACCCGGGTCTTGAACTCGGACCCATCGGAACCGCAACGCATGTCTTTACGCAGTGCGCCAACCGAGCACTCACCCATCAAGCTGCTCGAATTCCTAAAAGTACCTCAAAGTCGGTCTTCCGTGTTTAAATTTAAAACTCCAGCTGTCACTCTGGATAAAGAGGGTGATTCGGACCATTCCGCCTGTAGGTCTTGAACTCAGACCCATCAGAACCGCAACTCATGTCTTTACGCAGTGCGCCAACCGAGCACTCAACCATCAAGCCGCTCGAACTCCTAAAAGTACCTCAAAGTCGGTCTTCCGTGTTTAAGTTTAGAACTCCAACTGTCACTCTGGATAAAGATTGTGCTTCGGACCATTCCTCCTGCAGGTCTTGAACTCAGGCCCATCGGAACCGCAATGCATGTCTTTACGCAGTGCGCCAACCGAGCACTCACCCATCAAGCCGCTCGAACTCCTAAAAGTACCTCAAAGTCGGTCTTCCGTGTTTGAGTCCCTCAGAGGGCCTCTCAGGGCCTGAGAGTCCCTCAGAGGGCCTCTCAGGGCCTGAGAGTCCCTCAGAGGGCCTCTCAGGGCCTGAGAGTCCCTCAGAGGGCCTCTCAGGGCCTGAGAGTCCCTCAGAGGGCCTCTCAGGGCCTGAGAGTCCCTCAGAGGGCCTCTCAGGGCCTGAGAGTCCCTCAGAGGGCCTCTCAGGGCCTGAGAGTCCCTCAGAGGGCCTCTCAGGGCCTGAGAGTCCCTCAGAGGGCCTCTGAGGGCCTGAGAGTCCCTCAGAGGGCCTCTCAGGGCCTGAGAGTCCCTCAGAGGGCCTCTGAGGGCCTGAGAGTCCCTCAGAGGGCCTCTCAGGGCCTGAGAGTCCCTCAGAGGGCCTCTCAGGGCCTGAGATTCCCTCAGAGGGCCTCTCAGGGCCTGAGAGTCCCTCTGAGGCCCTCTCAGGGACTCTCAGGCCCTGAGAGGCCCTCTGAGGGACTCTCAGGCCCTGAGAGGCCCTCTGAGGGACTCAAACACGGAAGACCGACTTTGAGGTACTTTTAGGAGTTCGAGCTGCTTGATGGGTGAGTGCTCGGTTGGCGCACTGCGTAAAGACATGCGTTGCGGTTCCGATGGGCCTGAGTTCAAGACCTGCAGGCGGAATGGTCCGAAGCACCCTCTTTATCCAGAGTGACAGCTGGATTTCTAAAGTTAAACACGGAAGACCGACTTTGAGGTACTTTTAGGAGTTCGAGCGGCTTGATGGTTGAGTGCTCGGTTGGCGCACTGCGTAAAGACATGAGTTGCGGTTCTGATGGGTCTGAGTTCAAGACCTACAGGCGGAATGGTCCGAATCACCCTCTTTATCCAGAGTGACAGCTGGAGTTTTAAATTTAAACACGGAAGAGACTTTGAGGTACTTTTAGGAGTTCGAGCGGCTTGATGGGTGAGTCCTCGGTTGGCGCACTGCGTAAAGACATGCGTTGCGGTTCCGATGGGTCCGAGTTCAAGACCCGGGTGAGGAAAGGTCCGAAGCACCCTCTTTATCCAGAGTGATAGCTGGAGTTTTGAAGTTAAACACGGAAGATCGACTTTGAGGTACTTTTAGGAGTTCGAGCGGCTTGATGGGTGTGTGCTCGGTTGGTGCACTGCGTAAAGACATGCGTTGCGGTTCCGATGGGTCTGAGTTCAAGACCTTCAGGCGGAATGGTCTGAAGCACCCTCTTTATCCAGAGTGACAGCTGGAGTTTTAAAGTTAAACATGGAAGACCGACTTTGAGGTACTTTTAGGAGTTCGAGCGGCTTGATGGTTGAGTGCTCGGTTGGCGCACTGCGTAAAGACATGAGTTGCGGTTCTGATGGGTCTGAGTTCAAGACCTGCAGGCGGAATGGTCCGAAGCACCCTCTTTATCCAGAGTGACAGCTGGATTTCTAAAGTTAAACACGGAAG
Source organism: Poeciliopsis prolifica (assembly GCF_027474105.1). NCBI lineage: Eukaryota > Metazoa > Chordata > Actinopteri > Cyprinodontiformes > Poeciliidae > Poeciliopsis > Poeciliopsis prolifica. The sequence continues at coordinate 13,537,856 of NW_026562388.1, forward strand.
ACCGACTTTGAGGTACTTTTAGGAGTTCGAGCGGCTTGATGGTTGAGTGCTCGGTTGGCGCACTGCGTAAAGACATGAGTTGCGGTTCTGATGGGTCTGAGTTTAAGACCTACAGGCGGAATGGTCCGAATCACCCTCTTTATCCAGAGTGACAGCTGGAGTTTTAAATTTAAACACGGAAGACCGACTTTGAGGTACTTTTAGGAGTTCGAGCAGCTTGATGGGTGAGTGCTCGGTTGGCGCACTGCGTAAAGACATGCGTTGCGGTTCCGATGGGTCCGAGTTCAAGACCCGGGTGAGGAAAGGTCCGAAGCACCCTCTTTATCCAGAGTGATAGCTGGAGTTTTGAAGTTAAACACGGAAGATCGACTTTGAGGTACTTTTAGGAGTTCGAGCGGCTTGATGGGTGTGTGCTCGGTTGGTGCACTGCGTAAAGACATGCGTTGCGGTTCCGATGGGTCTGAGTTCAAGACCTTCAGGCGGAATGGTCTGAAGCACCCTCTTTATCCAGAGTGACAGCTGGAGTTTTAAAGTTAAACACGGAAGACCGACTTTGAGGTACTTTTAGGAGTTCGAGCGGCTTGATGGGTGTGTGCTCGGTTGGTGCACTGCGTAAAGACATGCGTTGTGGTTCCGATGGGTCTGAGTTCAAGACCTTCAGGCGGAATGGTCTGAAGCACCCTCTTTATCCAGAGTGACAGCTGGAGTTTTAAAGTTAAACACGGAAGACCGACTTTGAGGTACTTTTAGGAGTTCGAGCGGCTTGATGTGTGAGTGCTCGGTTGGCGCACTGCGTAAAGACATGTGTTGCGGTTCCGATGGGTCTGACTTCAAGACCCGGGTGCGGAACGGACGGAAGCACCCTCTTTATCCAGAGTGACAGCTGGAGTTTTGAAGTTAAACACGGAAGATCGACTTTGAGGTACTTTTAGGAGTTCGAGCGGTTTGATGGGTGAGTGCTCGGTTGGCGCACTGCGTAAAGACATGCGTTGCGGTTTCGATGGGTCTGAGTTCAAGACCTTCAGGCGGAATGGTCCGAAGCACCCTCTTTATCCAGAGTGACAGCTGGAGTTTTAAAGTTAAACACGGAAGACCGACTTTGAGGAACTTTTAGGAGTTCGAGCGGCTTGATGGGTGAGTGCTCGGTTGGCGCACTGCGTAAAGACATGCGTTGCGGTTCCGATGGGTCTGAGTTCAAGACCTGCAGGCGGAATTGTCCAAAGCACCCTCTTTATCCACAGTGACAGCTGGAGTTTTAAAGTTAAACACGGAAGACCGACTTTGAGGTACTTTTAGGAGTTCGAGCGGCTTGATGGGTCAGTGCTCGGCTGGCGCACTGCGTAAAGACATGCGTTGCAGTTCCGGTGGGTCTGAGTTCAAGACCTGCAGGCGGAACACTGTGAAGCATAGTCTGTATGCAGAGTGTCAGTGAGGGAGCCAACTCTCTAACATGTGCTTTATTCCGCACATGTTAGGGAGGCTTTACTCAGAGAGGTGGAAAGTGGAGGGAGTTCAAGATCTGCTTATGGAATGGTCTGCACCATACACTGCATCCAGAATGTACAATTGTAAATGTTGGAAAGAGAAGGAAGTTAAAGTTCTCAGTCCATGGGAGCAACAATGGACAACGTTAGACTCTCACTGGGTCTAAAGTGAGAGTTCAAGACACGTGTGCGGAACTGTCTGAAGCACACTCTTTATCCAGAGAGACAGCTGGACTTTTAAAGTTTAACATGGAAGACTAACTGTTCCGATGGTCCTTGGGGTACTTGTAGAACTTCGAATGGAAAGGTGCTCAGTTTACGCAGTCCATAAGAGCAACCAAAAAAAAAAACAACTCTGAGGGACTCTCAGGCCCTGAGAGGCCCTCTGAGGGACTCTCAGGCCCTGAGAGGCCCTCTGAGGGACTCTCAGGCCCTGAGAGGCCCTCTGAGGGACTCTCAGGCCCTGAGAGGCCCTCTGAGGGACTCTCAGGCCCTGAGAGGCCCTCTGAGGGACTCTCAGGCCCTGAGAGGCCCTCTGAGGGACTCTCAGGCCCTGAGAGGCCCTCTGAGGGACTCTCAGGCCCTGAGAGGCCCTCTGAGGGACTCTCAGGCCCTGAGAGGCCCTCTGAGGGACTCTCAGGCCCTGAGAGGCCCTCTGAGGGACTCTCAGGCCCTGAGAGGCCCTCTGAGGGACTCTCAGGCCCTGAGAGGCCCTCTGAGGGACTCTCAGGCCCTGAGAGGCCCTCTGAGGGACTCTCAGGCCCTGAGAGGCCCTCTGAGGGACTCTCAGGCCCTGAGAGGCCCTCTGAGGGACTCTCAGGCCCTGAGAGGCCCTCTGAGGGACTCTCAGGCCCTGAGAGGCCCTCTGAGGGACTCTCAGGCCCTGAGAGGCCCTCTGAGGGACTCTCAGGCCCTGAGAGGCCCTCTGAGGGACTCTCAGGCCCTGAGAGGCCCTCTGAGGGACTCTCAGGCCCTGAGAGGCCCTCTGAGGGACTCTCAGGCCCTGAGAGGCCCTCTGAGGGACTCTCAGGCCCTGAGAGGCCCTCTGAGGGACTCTCAGGCCCTGAGAGGCCCTCTGAGGGACTCTCAGGCCTGAGAGGCCCTCTGAGGGACTCTCAGGCCCTGAGAGGCCCTCTGAGGGACTCTCAGGCCCTGAGAGGCCCTCTGAGGGACTCTCAGGCCCTGAGAGGCCCTCTGAGGGACTCTCAGGCCCTGAGAGGCCCTCTGAGGGACTCTCAGGCCCTGAGAGGCCCTCTGAGGGACTCTCAGGCCCTGAGAGGCCCTCTGAGGGACTCTCAGGCCCTGAGAGGCCCTCTGAGGGACTCTCAGGCCCTGAGAGGCCCTCTGAGGGACTCTCAGGCCCTGAGAGGCCCTCTGAGGGACTCTCAGGCCCTGAGAGGCCCTCTGAGGGACTCTCAGGCCCTGAGAGGCCCTCTGAGGGACTCTCAGGCCCTGAGAGGCCCTCTGAGGGACTCTCAGGCCCTGAGAGGCCCTCTGAGGGACTCTCAGGCCCTGAGAGGCCCTCTGAGGGACTCTCAGGCCCTGAGAGGCCCTCTGAGGGACTCTCAGGCCCTGAGAGGCCCTCTGAGGGACTCTCAGGCCCTGAGAGGCCCTCTGAGGGACTCTCAGGCCCTGAGAGGCCCTCTGAGGGACTCTCAGGCCCTGAGAGGCCCTCTGAGGGACTCTCAGGCCCTGAGAGGCCCTCTGAGGGACTCTCAGGCCCTGAGAGGCCCTCTGAGGGACTCTCAGGCCCTGAGAGGCCCTCTGAGGGACTCTCAGGCCCTGAGAGGCCCTCTGAGGGACTCTCAGGCCCTGAGAGGCCCTCTGAGGGACTCTCAGGCCCTGAGAGGCCCTCTGAGGGACTCTCAGGCCCTGAGAGGCCCTCTGAGGGACTCTCAGGCCCTGAGAGGCCCTCTGAGGGACTCTCAGGCCCTGAGAGGCCCTCTGAGGGACTCTCAGGCCCTGAGAGGCCCTCTGAGGGACTCTCAGGCCCTGAGAGGCCCTCTGAGGGACTCTCAGGCCCTGAGAGGCCCTCTGAGGGACTCTCAGGGCCCTGAGAGGCCCTCTGAGGGACTCTCAGGCCCTGAGAGGCCCTCTGAGGGACTCTCAGGCCCTGAGAGGCCCTCTGAGGGACTCTCAGGCCCTGAGAGGCCCTCTGAGGGACTCTCAGGCCCTGAGAGGCCCTCTGAGGGACTCTCAGGCCCTGAGAGGCCCTCTGAGGGACTCTCAGGCCCTGAGAGGCCCTCTGAGGGACTCTCAGGCCCTGAGAGGCCCTCTGAGGGACTCTCAGGCCCTGAGAGGCCCTCTGAGGGACTCTCAGGCCCTGAGAGGCCCTCTGAGGGACTCTCAGGCCCTGAGAGGCCCTCTGAGGGACTCTCAGGCCCTGAGAGGCCCTCTGAGGGACTCTCAGGCCCTGAGAGGCCCTCTGAGGGACTCTCAGGCCCTGAGAGGCCCTCTGAGGGACTCTCAGGCCTGAGAGGCCCTCTGAGGGACTCTCAGGCCCTGAGAGGCCCTCTGAGGGACTCAAACACGGAAGACGGACCTTGAGGTACTTTTAGGAGTTCGAGCTGCTTGATGGGTGAGTGCTCGGTTGGCGCACTGCGTAAAGACATCGTTGCGGTTCCGATGGGCCTGAGTTCAACCTGCAGGCGGAATGGTCCGAACACCCCCTCTTTATCCAGAGTGAGAGCTGGATTTCTAAAGTTAAACACGGAAGACCGACTTTGAGGTACTTTTAGGAGTTCGAGCGGCTTGATGGTTGAGTGCTCGGTTGGCGCACTGCGTAAAGACATGAGTTGCGGTTCTGATGGTCTGAGTTCAAGACCTACAGGCGGAATGGTCCGAATCACCCTCTTTATCCAGAGTGACAGCTGGAGTTTTAAATTTAAACACGGAAGACCGACTTTGAGGTACTTTTAGGAGTTCGAGCGGCTTGATGGGTGAGTGCTCGGTTGGCGCACTGCGTAAAGACATGAGTTGTGGTTCTGATGGGTCTGAGTTCAAGACCTGCAGGCGGAATGGTCCGAAGCACCCTCTTTATCCAGATTGACAGCTGGATTTCTAAAGTTAAACACGGAAGACCGACTTTGAGGTACTTTTAGGAGTTCGAGCGGCTTGATGGTTGAGTGGTCGGTTGGCGCACTGCGTAAAGACATGAGTTGCGGTTCTGATGGGTCTGAGTTCAAGACCTACAGGCGGAATGGTCCGAATCACCCTCTTTATCCAGAGTGACAGCTGGAGTTTTAAATTTAAACACGGAAGACCGACTTTGAGGTACTTTAAGGAGTTCGAGCAGCTTGATGGGTGAGTGCTCGGTTGGCGCACTGCGTAAAGACATGCGTTGCGGTTCCGATGGGTCCGAGTTCAAGACCCGGGTGAGGAAAGGTCCGAAGCACCCTCTTTATCCAGAGTGATAGCTGGAGTTTTGAAGTTAAACACGGAAGATCGACTTTGAGGTACTTTTAGGAGTTCGAGCCGCTTGATGGGTGTGTGCTCGGTTGGTGCACTGTGTAAAGACATGCGTTGCGGTTCCGATGGGTCTGAGTTCAAGACCTTCAGGCGGAATGGTCTGAAGCACCCTCTTTATCCAGAGTGACAGCTGGAGTTTTAAAGTTAAACACGGAAGACCGACTTTGAGGTACTTTTAGGAGTTCGAGCGGCTTGATGGTTGTGTGCTCGGTTGGTGCACTGCGTAAAGACATGCGTTGTGGTTCCGATGGGTCTGAGTTCAAGACCTTCAGGCGGAATGGTCTGAAGCACCCTCTTTATCCAGAGTGACAGCTGGAGTTTTAAAGTTAAACACGGAAGACCGACTTTGAGGTACTTTTAGGAGTTCGAGCGGCTTGATGTGTGAGTGCTCGGTTGGCGCACTGCGTAAAGACATGTGTTGCGGTTCCGATGGGTCTGACTTCAAGACCCGGGTGCGGAACGGACGGAAGCACCCTCTTTATCCAGAGTGACAGCTGGAGTTTTGAAGTTAAACACGGAAGATCGACTTTGAGGTACTTTTAGGAGTTCGAGCGGTTTGATGGGTGAGTGCTCGGTTGGCGCACTGCGTAAAGACATGCGTTGCGGTTTCGATGGGTCTGAGTTCAAGACCTTCAGGCGGAATGGTCTGAAGCACCCTCTTTATCCAGAGTGACAGCTGGAGTTTTAAAGTTAAACACGGAAGACCGACTTTGAGGAACTTTTAGGAGTTCGAGCGGCTTGATGGGTGAGTGCTTGGTTGGCGCACTGCGTAAAGACAAGCGTTGCGGTTCCGATGGGTCTGAGTTCAAGACCTGCAGGCGGAATTGTCCAAAGCACCCTCTTTATCCACAGTGACAGCTGGAGTTTTAAAGTTAAACACGGAAGACCGACTTTGAGGTACTTTTAGGAGTTCGAGCGGCTTGATGGGTCAGTGCTCGGCTGGCGCACTGCGTAAAGACATGCGTTGCGGTTCCGGTGGGTCTGAGTTCAAGACCTGCAGGCGGAACACTGTGAAGCATAGTCTGTATGCAGAGTGTCAGTGAGGGAGCCAACTCTCTAACATGTGCTTTATTCCGCACATGTTAGGGAGGCTTTACTCAGAGAGGTGGAAAGTGGAGGGAGTTCAAGATCTGCTTATGGAATGGTCTGCACCATACACTGCATCCAGAATGTACAATTGTAAATGTTGGAAAGAGAAGGAAGTTAAAGTTCTCAGTCCATGGGAGCAACAATGGACAACGTTAGACTCTCACTGGGTCTAAAGTGAGAGTTCAAGACACGTGTGCGGAACTGTCTGAAGCACACTCTTTATCCAGAGAGACAGCTGGACTTTTAAAGTTTAACATGGAAGACTAACTGTTCCGATGGTCCTTGGGGTACTTGTAGAACTTCGAATGGAAAGGTGCTCAGTTTACGCAGTCCATAAGAGCAACCAAAAAAAAAAACAACTCTGAGGGACTCTCAGGCCCTGAGAGGCCCTCTGAGGGACTCTCAGGCCCTGAGAGGCCCTCTGAGGGACTCTCAGGCCCTGAGAGGCCCTCTGAGGGACTCTCAGGCCCTGAGAGGCCCTCTGAGGGACTCTCAGGCCCTGAGAGGCCCTCTGAGGGACTCTCAGGCCCTGAGAGGCCCTCTGAGGGACTCTCAGGCCCTGAGAGGCCCTCTGAGGGACTCTCAGGCCCTGAGAGGCCCTCTGAGGGACTCTCAGGCCCTGAGAGGCCCTCTGAGGGACTCTCAGGCCCTGAGAGGCCCTCTGAGGGACTCTCAGGCCCTGAGAGGCCCTCTGAGGGACTCTCAGGCCCTGAGAGGCCCTCTGAGGGACTCTCAGGCCCTGAGAGGCCCTCTGAGGGACTCTCAGGCCCTGAGAGGCCCTCTGAGGGACTCTCAGGCCCTGAGAGGCCCTCTGAGGGACTCTCAGGCCCTGAGAGGCCCTCTGAGGGACTCTCACACGGAAGACCGACTTTGAGGTACTTTTAGGAGTTCGAGCTGCTTGATGGGTGAGTGCTCGGTTGGCGCACTGCGTAAAGACATGCGTTGCGGTTCCGATGGGCCTGAGTTCAAGACCTGCAGGCGGAATGGTCCGAAGCACCCTCTTTATCCAGAGTGAGAGCTGGAGGGCCTCAGAGGGCCTGAGAGTCCCTCTGAGGGACTCTCAGGCCCTGAGAGGCCCTCTGAGGGACTCTCAGGCCCTGAGAGGCCCTCTGAGGGACTCTCAGGCCCTGAGAGGCCCTCTGAGGGACTCTCAGGCCCTGAGAGGCCCTCTGAGGGACTCTCAGGCCCTGAGAGGCCCTCTGAGGGACTCTCAGGCCCTGAGAGGCCCTCTGAGGGACTCAAACACGGAAGACCGACTTTGAGGTACTTTTAGGAGTTGGAGCTGCTTGATGGGTGAGTGCTCGGTTGGCGCACTGCGTAAAGACATGCGTTGCGGTTCCGATGGGCCTGAGTTCAAGACCTGCAGGCGGAATGGTCCGAAGCACCCTCTTTATCCAGAGTGACAGCTGGATTTCTAAAGTTAAACACGGAAGACCGACTTTGAGGTACTTTTAGGAGTTCGAGCGGCTTGATGGTTGAGTGCTCGGTTGGCGCACTGCGTAAAGACATGAGTTGCGGTTCTGATGGGTCTGAGTTCAAGACCTACAGGCGGAATGGTCCGAATCACACCCTTTATCCAGAGTGACAGCTGGAGTTTTAAATTTAAACACGGAAGACCGACTTTGAGGTACTTTTAGGAGTTCGAGCGGCTTGATGGGTGAGTGCTCGGTTGGCGCACTGCGTAAAGACATGCGTTGCGGTTCCGATGGGTCCGAGTTCAAGACCCGGGTGAGGAACGGTCCGAAGCACCCTCTTTATCCAGAGTGATAGCTGGAGTTTTGAAGTTAAACACGGAAGATCGACTTTGAGGTACTTTTAGGAGTTCGAGCGGCTTGATGGGTGAGTGCTCGGTTGGTGCACTGCGTAAAGACATGCGTTGCGGTTCCGATGGGTCTGAGTTCAAGACCTGCAGGCGGAATGGTCCGAAGCACCCTCTTTATCCAGAGTGATAGCTGGAGTTTTGAAGTTAAACACGGAAGACCGACTTTGAGGTACTTTTAGGAGTTCGAGCAGTTTGATTGGTGCGTGCTCGGTTGGCGCACTGCGTAAAGACATGCGTTGCGGTTTCGATGGGTCTGAGTTCAAGACCTTCAGGCGGAATGGTCTGAAGCACCCTCTTTATCCAGAGTGACAGCTGGAGTTTTAAAGTTAAACACGGAAGACCGACTTTGAGGAACTTTTAGGAGTTCGAGCGGCTTGATGGGTGAGTGCTTGGTTGGCGCACTGCGTAAAGACAAGCGTTGCGGTTCCGATGGGTCTGAGTTCAAGACCTGCAGGCGGAATTGTCCAAAGCACCCTCTTTATCCACAGTGACAGCTGGAGTTTTAAAGTTAAACACGGAAGACCGACTTTGAGGTACTTTTAGGAGTTCGAGCGGCTTGATGGGTCAGTGCTCGGCTGGCGCACTGCGTAAAGACATGCGTTGCGGTTCCGGTGGGTCTGAGTTCAAGACCTGCAGGCGGAACACTGTGAAGCATAGTCTGTATGCAGAGTGTCAGTGAGGGAGCCAACTCTCTAACATGTGCTTTATTCCGCACATGTTAGGGAGGCTTTACTCAGAGAGGTGGAAAGTGGAGGGAGTTCAAGATCTGCTTATGGAATGGTCTGCACCATACACTGCATCCAGAATGTACAATTGTAAATGTTGGAAAGAGAAGGAAGTTAAAGTTCTCAGTCCATGGGAGCAACAATGGACAACGTTAGACTCTCACTGGGTCTAAAGTGAGAGTTCAAGACACGTGTGCGGAACTGTCTGAAGCACACTCTTTATCCAGAGAGACAGCTGGACTTTTAAAGTTTAACATGGAAGACTAACTGTTCCGATGGTCCTTGGGGTACTTGTAGAACTTCGAATGGAAAGGTGCTCAGTTTACGCAGTCCATAAGAGCAACCAAAAAAAAAACAACTCTGAGGGACTCTCAGGCCCTGAGAGGCCCTCTGAGGGACTCTCAGGCCCTGAGAGGCCCTCTGAGGGACTCTCAGGCCCTGAGAGGCCCTCTGAGGGACTCTCAGGCCCTGAGAGGCCCTCTGAGGGACTCTCAGGCCCTGAGAGGCCCTCTGAGGGACTCTCAGGCCCTGAGAGGCCCTCTGAGGGACTCTCAGGCCCTGAGAGGCCCTCTGAGGGACTCTCAGGCCCTGAGAGGCCCTCTGAGGGACTCTCAGGCCCTGAGAGGCCCTCTGAGGGACTCTCAGGCCCTGAGAGGCCCTCTGAGGGACTCTCAGGCCCTGAGAGGCCCTCTGAGGGACTCTCAGGCCCTGAGAGGCCCTCTGAGGGACTCTCAGGCCCTGAGAGGCCCTCTGAGGGACTCTCAGGCCCTGAGAGGCCCTCTGAGGGACTCTCAGGCCCTGAGAGGCCCTCTGAGGGACTCTCAGGCCCTGAGAGGCCCTCTGAGGGACTCTCAGGCCCTGAGAGGCCCTCTGAGGGACTCTCAGGCCCTGAGAGGCCCTCTGAGGGACTCTCAGGCCCTGAGAGGCCCTCTGAGGGACTCTCACACGGAAGACCGACTTTGAGGTACTTTTAGGAGTTCGAGCTGCTTGATGGGTGAGTGCTCGGTTGGCGCACTGCGTAAAGACATGCGTTGCGGTTCCGATGGGCCTGAGTTCAAGACCTGCAGGCGGAATGGTCCGAAGCACCCTCTTTATCCAGAGTGAGAGCTGGAGGGCCTCAGAGGGCCTGAGAGTCCCTCTGAGGGACTCTCAGGCCCTGAGAGGCCCTCTGAGGGACTCTCAGGCCCTGAGAGGCCCTCTGAGGGACTCTCAGGCCCTGAGAGGCCCTCTGAGGGACTCTCAGGCCCTGAGAGGCCCTCTGAGGGACTCTCAGGCCCTGAGAGGCCCTCTGAGGGACTCTCAGGCCCTGAGAGGCCCTCTGAGGGACTCAAACACGGAAGACCGACTTTGAGGTACTTTTAGGAGTTGGAGCTGCTTGATGGGTGAGTGCTCGGTTGGCGCACTGCGTAAAGACATGCGTTGCGGTTCCGATGGGCCTGAGTTCAAGACCTGCAGGCGGAATGGTCCGAAGCACCCTCTTTATCCAGAGTGACAGCTGGATTTCTAAAGTTAAACACGGAAGACCGACTTTGAGGTACTTTTAGGAGTTCGAGCGGCTTGATGGTTGAGTGCTCGGTTGGCGCACTGCGTAAAGACATGAGTTGCGGTTCTGATGGGTCTGAGTTCAAGACCTACAGGCGGAATGGTCCGAATCACCCTCTTTATCCAGAGTGACAGCTGGAGTTTTAAATTTAACACGGAAGACCGACTTTGAGGTACTTTTAGGAGTTCGAGCGGCTTGATGGGTGAGTGCTCGGTTGGCGCACTGCGTAAAGACATGCGTTGCGGTTCCGATGGGTCCGAGTTCAAGACCCGGGTGAGGAACGGTCCGAAGCACCTCTTTATCCAGAGTGATAGCTGGAGTTTTTGAAGTTAAACACGGAAGATCGACTTTGAGTACTTTTAGGAGTTCGAGCGGCTTGATGGGTGAGTGCTCGGTTGGTGCACTGCGTAAAGACATGCGTTGCGGTTCCGATGGGTCTGAGTTCAAGACCTGCAGGCGGAATGGTCCGAAGCACCCTCTTTATCCAGAGTGATAGCTGGAGTTTGAAGTTAAACACGGAAGACCGACTTTGAGGTACTTTTAGGAGTTCGAGCAGTTTGATTGGTGCGTGCTCGGTTGGCGCACTGCGTAAAGACATGCGTTGCGTTTCCGATGGGTCTGAGTTCAAGACCTGCAGGCGGAATTGTCCGAAGCACCCTCTTTATCCAGAGTGATAGCTGGAGTTTTGAAGTTAAACACGGAAGATCGACTTTGAGGTACTTTTAGGAGTTCGAGCGGCTTGATGGGTGAGTGCTCGGTTGGTGCACTGCGTAAAGACATGCGTTGCGGTTCCGATGGTCTGAGTTCAAGACCTGCAGGCGGAATGGTCCGAAGCACCCTCTTTATCCAGAGTGATAGCTGGAATTTTGAAGTTAAACACGGAAGACCGACTTGAGGTACTTTTAGGAGTTCGAGCAGTTTGATGGGTCAGTGCTCGGCTGGCGCACTGCGTAAAGACATGCGTAGCGGTTCCGATGGGTCTGAGTTCAAGACCTGCAGGCGGAACACTGCGAAGCATAGTCTGTATGCAGAGTGTCAGTGAGGGAGCCAACTCTCTAACATGTGCTTTATTCCGCACATGTTAGGGAGGCTTTACTCAGAGAGGTGGAAAGTGGAGGGAGTTCAAGATCTGCTTATGGAATGGTCTGCACCATACACTGCATCCAGAATGTACTATTGTAAATGTTGGAAAGAGAAGGAAGTTAAAGTTCTCAGTCCATGGGTGCAACAATGGACAACGTTAGACTCTCACTGGGTCTAAAGTGAGAGTTCAAGACACGTGTGCGGAACTGTCTGAAGCACACTCTTTATCCAGAGAGACAGCTGGACGTTTAAAGTTTAACATGGAAGACTAACTGTTCCGATGGTCCTTGGGGTACTTGTAGAACTTCGAATGGAAAGGTGCTCAGTTTACGCAGTCCATAAGAGCAACCAAAAAAAAAAAACAACTCACTCTCAGGCCCTGAGAGGCCCTCTGAGGGACTCTCAGGCCCTGAGAGGCCCTCTGAGGGACTCAGGCCCTGAGAGGCCCTCTGAGGGACTCTCAGGCCCTGAGAGGCCCTCTGAGGGACTCTCAGGCCCTGAGAGGCCCTCTGAGGGACTCTCAGGCCCTGAGAGGCCCTCTGAGGGACTCTCAGGCCCTGAGAGGCCCTCTGAGGGACTCTCAGGCCCTGAGAGGCCCTCTGAGGGACTCTCAGGCCCTGAGAGGCCCTCTGAGGGACTCTCAGGCCCTGAGAGGCCCTCTGAGGGACTCTCAGGCCCTGAGAGGCCCTCTGAGGGACTCTCAGGCCCTGAGAGGCCCTCTGAGGGACTCTCAGGCCCTGAGAGGCCCTCTGAGGGACTCTCAGGCCCTGAGAGGCCTCTGAGGGACTCTCAGGCCCTGAGAGGCCCTCTGAGGGACTCTCAGGCCCTGAGAGGCCCTCTGAGGGACTCTCAGGCCCTGAGAGGCCCTCTGAGGGACTCTCAGGCCCTGAGAGGCCCTCTGAGGGACTCTCAGGCCCTGAGAGGCCCTCTGAGGGACTCTCAGGCCCTGAGAGGCCCTCTGAGGGACTCTCAGGCCCTGAGAGGCCCTCTGAGGGACTCTCAGGCCCTGAGAGGCCCTCTGAGGGACTCTCAGGCCCTGAGAGGCCCTCTGAGGGACTCTCAGGCCCTGAGAGGCCCTCTGAGGGACTCTCAGGCCCTGAGAGGCCCTCTGAGGGACTCTCAGGCCCTGAGAGGCCCTCTGAGGGACTCTCAGGCCCTGAGAGGCCCTCTGAGGGACTCTCAGGCCCTGAGAGGCCCTCTGAGGGACTCTCAGGCCCTGAGAGGCCCTCTGAGGGACTCTCAGGCCCTGAGAGGCCCTCTGAGGGACTCTCAGGCCCTGAGAGGCCCTCTGAGGGACTCTCAGGCCCTGAGAGGCCCTCTGAGGGACTCTCAGGCCCTGAGAGGCCCTCTGAGGGACTCTCAGGCCCTGAGAGGCCCTCTGAGGGACTCTCAGGCCCTGAGAGGCCCTCTGAGGGACTCTCAGGCCCTGAGAGGCCCTCTGAGGGACTCTCAGGCCCTGAGAGGCCCTCTGAGGGACTCTCAGGCCCTGAGAGGCCCTCTGAGGACTCTCAGGCCCTGAGAGGCCCTCTGAGGGACTCTCAGGCCCTGAGAGGCCCTCTGAGGGACTCTCAGGCCCTGAGAGGCCCTCTGAGGGACTCTCAGGCCCTGAGAGGCCCTCTGAGGGACTCTCAGGCCCTGAGAGGCCCTCTGAGGGACTCTCAGGCCCTGAGAGGCCCTCTGAGGGACTCTCAGGCCCTGAGAGGCCCTCTGAGGGACTCTCAGGCCCTGAGAGGCCCTCTGAGGGACTCTCAGGCCCTGAGAGGCCCTCTGAGGACTCTCAGGCCCTGAGAGGCCCTCTGAGGGACTCTCAGGCCCTGAGAGGCCCTCTGAGGGACTCTCAGGCCCTGAGAGGCCCTCTGAGGGACTCTCAGGCCCTGAGAGGCCCTCTGAGGGACTCTCAGGGCCTGAGAGTCCCTCTGAGGGACTCTGAGGGACTCAAACTCGGAAGACCGACTTTGAGGTACTTTTAGGAGTTCGAGCTGCTTGATGGGTGAGTGCTCGGTTGGCGCACTGCGTAAAGACATGCGTTGCGGTTCCGATGGGCCTGAGTTCAAGACCTGCAGGCGGAATGGTCCGAAGCACCCTCTTTATCCATAGTGACAGCTGGATTTCTAAAGTTAAACACGGAAGACCGACTTTGAGGTACTTTTAGGAGTTCGAGCGGCTTGATGGTTGAGTGCTCGGTTGGCGCACTGCGTAAAGACATGAGTTGCGGTTCTGATGGGTCTGAGTTCAAGACCTACAGGCGGAATGGTCCGAATCACCCTCTTTATCCAGAGTGACAGCTGGAGTTTTAAATTTAAACACGGAAGACCGACTTTGAGGTACTTTTAGGAGTTCGAGCGGCTTGATGGGTGAGTGCTCGGTTGGCGCACTGCGTAAAGACATGCGTTGCGGTTCCGATGGGTCCGAGTTCAAGACCCGGGTGAGGAACGGTCCGAAGCACCCTCTTTATCCAGAGTGATAGCTGGAGTTTTGAAGTTAAACACGGAAGATCGACTTTGAGGTACTTTTAGGAGTTCGAGCGGCTTGATGGGTGAGTGCTCGGTTGGTGCACTGCGTAAAGACATGCGTTGCGGTTCCGATGGGTCTGAGTTCAAGACCTGCAGGCGGAATGGTCCGAAGCACCCTCTTTATCCAGAGTGATAGCTGGAGTTTTGAAGTTAAACACGGAAGACCGACTTTGAGGTACTTTTAGGAGTTCGAGCAGTTTGATTGGTGCGTGCTCGGTTGGCGCACTGCGTAAAGACATGCGTTGCGTTTCCGATGGGTCTGAGTTCAAGACCTGCAGGCGGAATTGTCCGAAGCACCCTCTTTATCCAGAGTGATAGCTGGAGTTTTGAAGTTAAACACGGAAGATCGACTTTGAGGTACTTTTAGGAGTTCGAGCGGCTTGATGGGTGAGTGCTCGGTTGGTGCACTGCGTAAAGACATGCGTTGCGGTTCCGATGGGTCTGAGTTCAAGACCTGCAGGCGGAATGGTCCGAAGCACCCTCTTTATCCAGAGTGATAGCTGGAATTTTGAAGTTAAACACGGAAGACCGACTTTGAGGTACTTTTAGGAGTTCGAGCAGTTTGATGGGTCAGTGCTCGGCTGGCGCACTGCGTAAAGACATGCGTAGCGGTTCCGATGGGTCTGAGTTCAAGACCTGCAGGCGGAACACTGCGAAGCATAGTCTGTATGCAGAGTGTCAGTGAGGGAGCCAACTCTCTAACATGTGCTTTATTCCGCACATGTTAGGGAGGCTTTACTCAGAGAGGTGGAAAGTGGAGGGAGTTCAAGATCTGCTTATGGAATGGTCTGCACCATACACTGCATCCAGAATGTACTATTGTAAATGTTGGAAAGAGAAGGAAGTTAAAGTTCTCAGTCCATGGGTGCAACAATGGACAACGTTAGACTCTCACTGGGTCTAAAGTGAGAGTTCAAGACACGTGTGCGAACTGTCTGAAGCACACTCTTTATCCAGAGAGACAGCTGGACGTTTAAAGTTTAACATGGAAGACTAACTGTTTCCGATGGTCCTTGGGGTACTTGTAGAACTTCGAATGGAAAGGTGCTCAGTTTACGCAGTCCATAAGAGCAACCAAAAAAAAAAAACAACTCTGAGGGACTCTCAGGCCCTGAGAGGCCCTCTGAGGGACTCTCAGGCCCTGAGAGGCCCTCTGAGGGACTCTCAGGCCCTGAGAGGCCCTCTGAGGGACTCTCAGGCCCTGAGAGGCCCTCTGAGGGACTCTCAGGCCCTGAGAGGCCCTCTGAGGGACTCTCAGGCCCTGAGAGGCCCTCTGAGGGACTCTCAGGCCCTGAGAGGCCTCTGAGGGACTCTCAGGCCCTGAGAGGCCCTCTGAGGGACTCTCAGGCCCTGAGAGGCCCTCTGAGGGACTCTCAGGCCCTGAGAGGCCCTCTGAGGGACTCTCAGGCCCTGAGAGGCCCTCTGAGGGACTCTCAGGCCCTGAGAGGCCCTCTGAGGGCTCTCAGGCCCTGAGAGGCCCTCTGAGGGACTCTCAGGCCCTGAGAGGCCCTCTGAGGGACTCTCAGGCCCTGAGAGGCCCTCTGAGGGACTCTCAGGCCCTGAGAGGCCCTCTGAGGGACTCTCAGGCCCTGAGAGGCCCTCTGAGGGACTCTCAGGCCCTGAGAGGCCCTCTGAGGGACTCTCAGGCCCTGAGAGGCCCTCTGAGGGACTCTCAGGCCCTGAGAGGCCCTCTGAGGGTCTCTCAGGCCCTGAGAGCCCTCTGAGGGACTCTCAGCCCTGAGAGGCCCTCTGAGGGACTCTCAGGCCCTGAGAGGCCCTCTGAGGGACTCTCAGGCCCTGAGAGGCCCTCTGAGGGACTCTCAGGCCCTGAGAGGCCCTCTGAGGGACTCTCAGGCCCTGAGAGGCCCTCTGAGGGACTCTCAGGCCCTGAGAGGCCCTCTGAGGGACTCTCAGGCCCTGAGAGGCCCTCTGAGGGACTCTCAGGCCTGAGAGGCCCTCTGAGGGACTCTCAGGCCCTGAGAGGCCCTCTGAGGGACTCTCAGGCCCTGAGAGGCCCTCTGAGGGACTCTCAGGCCCTGAGAGGCCCTCTGAGGACTCTCAGGCCCTGAGAGGCCCTCTGAGGGACTCTCAGGCCCTGAGAGGCCCTCTGAGGGACTCTCAGGCCCTGAGAGGCCCTCTGAGGGACTCTCAGGCCCTGAGAGCCCTCTGAGGGACTCTCAGGCCCTGAGAGGCCCTCTGAGGGACTCTCAGGCCCTGAGAGCCCTCTGAGGGACTCTCAGGCCCTGAGAGGCCCTCTGAGGGACTCTCAGGCCCTGAGAGGCCCTCTGAGGGACTCTCAGGCCCTGAGAGGCCCTCTGAGGGACTCTCAGGCCCTGAGAGGCCCTCTGAGGGACTCTCAGGCCCTGAGAGGCCCTCTGAGGGACTCTCAGGCCCTGAGAGGCCCTCTGAGGGACTCAACACGAAGACCGACTTTGAGGTACTTTTAGGAGTTGGAGCTGCTTGATGGGTGAGTGCTCGGTTGGCGCACTGCGTAAAGACATGCGTTGCGGTTCCGATGGCCTGAGTTCAAGACCTGCAGGCGGAATGGTCCGAAGCACCCTCTTTATCCAGAGTGAGAGCTGGATTTCTAAAGTTAAACACGGAAGACCGACTTTGAGGTACTTTTAGGAGTTTCGAGCGGCTTGATGGTTGAGTGCTCGGTTGGCGCACTGCGTAAAGACATGAGTTGCGGTTCTGATGGGTCTGAGTTCAAGACCTACAGGCGGAATGTCCGAATCACCCTCTTTATCCAGAGTGACAGCTGAGTTTTAAATTTAAACACGGAAGACCGACTTTGAGGTACTTTTAGGAGTTCGAGCGGCTTGATGGGTGAGTGCTCGGTTGGCGCACTGCGTAAAGACATGCGTTGCGGTTCCGATGGGCCTGAGTTCAAGACCTGCAGGCGGGAATGGTCCGAAGCACCCTCTTTATCCAGAGTGACAGCTGGATTTCTAAAGTTAAACACGGAAGACCGACTTTGAGGTACTTTTAGGAGTTCGAGCGGCTTGATGGTTGAGTGCTCGGTTGGCGCACTGCGTAAAGACATGAGTTGCGGTTCTGATGGGTCTGAGTTCAAGACCTACAGGCGGAATGGTCCGAATCACCCTTTATCCAGAGTGACAGCTGGAGTTTTAAATTTAAACACGGAAGACCGACTTTGAGGTACTTTTAGGAGTTCGAGCGGCTTGATGGGTGAGTGCTCGGTTGGCGCACTGCGTAAAGACATGCGTTGCGGTTCCGATGGGTCCGAGTTCAAGACCCGGGTGAGGAACGGTTCCGAAGCACCCTCTTTATCCAGAGTGATAGCTGGAGTTTTGAAGTTAAACACGGAAGATCGACTTTGAGGTACTTTTAGGAGTTCGAGCGGCTTGATGGGTGAGTGCTCGGTTGGTGCACTGCGTAAAGACATGCGTTGCGGTTCCGATGGGTCTGAGTTCAAGACCTGCAGGCGGAATGGTCCGAAGCACCTCTTTATCCAGAGTGATAGCTGGAGTTTTGAAGTTAAACACGGAAGACCGACTTTGAGGTACTTTTAGGAGTTCGAGCAGTTTGATTGGTGCGTGCTCGGTTGGCGCACTGCGTAAAGACATGCGTTGCGTTTTCCGATGGGTCTGAGTTCAAGACCTGCAGGCGGAATTGTCCGAAGCACCCTCTTTATCCAGAGTGATAGCTGGAGTTTTGAAGTTAAACACGGAAGATCGACTTTGAGTACTTTTAGGAGTTCGAGCGGCTTGATGGGTGAGTGCTCGGTTGGTGCACTGCGTAAAGACATGCGTTGCGGTTCCGATGGGTCTGAGTTCAAGACCTGCAGGCGGAATGGTCCGAAGCACCCTCTTTATCCAGAGTGATAGCTGGAATTTTGAAGTTAAACACGGAAGACCGACTTTGAGGTACTTTTAGGAGTTCGAGCAGTTGATGGGTCAGTGCTCGGCTGGCGCACTGCGTAAAGACATGCGTAGCGGTTCCGATGGGTCTGAGTTCAAGACCTGCAGGCGGAACACTGCGAAGCATAGTCTGTATGCAGAGTGTCAGTGAGGGAGCCAACTCTCTAACATGTGCTTTATTCCGCACATGTTAGGGAGGCTTTACTCAGAGAGGTGGAAAGTGGAGGAGTTCAAGATCTGCTTATGGAATGGTCTGCACCATACACTGCATCCAGAATGTACTATTGTAAATGTTGGAAAGAGAAGGAAGTTAAGTTCTCAGTCCATGGGTGCAACAATGGACAACGTTAGACTCTCACTGGGTCTAAAGTGAGAGTTCAAGACACGTGTGCGGAACTGTCTGAAGCACACTCTTTATCCAGAGAGACAGCTGGACGTTTAAAGTTTAACATGGAAGACTAACTGTTCCGATGGTCCTTGGGGTACTTGTAGAACTTCGAATGGAAAGGTGCTCAGTTTACGCAGTCCATAAGAGCAACCAAAAAAAAAAACCAACTCTGAGGGACTCTCAGGCCCTGAGAGGCCCTCTGAGGGACTCTCAGGCCCTGAGAGGCCCTCTGAGGGACTCTCAGGCCCTGAGAGGCCCTCTGAGGGCGGAATGGTCCGAGTCCCTCAGAGGGCCTCTCAGGGCCTGAGAGTCCCTCAGAGGGCCTCTCAGGGCCTGAGAGTCCCTCAGAGGGCCTCTCAGGGCCTGAGAGTCCCTCAGAGTTGTTTTTTGCGGTTCCGATGGGCCTGAGTTCAAGACCTGCAGGCGGAATGGTCCGAAGCACCCTCTTTATCCAGAGTGAGAGCTGGAGGGCCTCAGAGGGCCTGAGAGTCCCTCTGAGGGACTCTCAGGCCCTGAGAGGCCCTCTGAGGGACTCTCTGGCCCTGAGAGGCCCTCTGAGGGACTCTCTGGCCCTGAGAGGCCCTCTGAGGGACTCTCAGGCCCTGAGAGGCCCTCTGAGGGACTCTCAGGCCCTGAGAGGCCCTCTGAGGGACTCAAACACGGAAGACCGACTTTGAGGTACTTTTAGGAGTTGGAGCTGCTTGATGGGTGAGTGCTCGGTTGGCGCACTGCGTAAAGACATGCGTTGCGGTTCCGATGGGCCTGAGTTCAAGACCTGCAGGCGGAATGGTCCGAAGCACCCTCTTTATCCAGAGTGAGAGCTGGATTTCTAAAGTTAAACACGGAAGACCGACTTTGAGGTACTTTTAGGAGTTCGAGCGGCTTGATGGTTGAGTGCTCGGTTGGCGCACTGCGTAAAGACATGAGTTGCGGTTCTGATGGGTCTGAGTTCAAGACCTACAGGCGGAATGGTCCGAATCACCCTCTTTATCCAGAGTGACAGCTGGAGTTTTAAATTTAAACACGGAAGACCGACTTTGAGGTACTTATAGGAGTTCGAGCGGCTTGATGGGTGAGTGCTCGGTTGGCGCACTGCGTAAAGACATGAGTTGCGGTTCTGATGGGTCTGAGTTCAAGACCTGCAGGCGGAATGGTCCGAAGCACCCTCTTTATCCAGATTGACAGCTGGATTTCTAAAGTTAAACACGGAAGACCGACTTTGAGTACTTTTAGGAGTTCGAGCGGCTTGATGGTTGAGTGCTCGGTTGGCGCACTGCGTAAAGACATGAGTTGCGGTTCTGATGGGTCTGAGTTCAAGACCTACAGGCGGAATGGTCCGAATCACCCTCTTTATCCAGAGTGACAGCTGGAGTTTTAAATTTAAACACGGAAGACCGACTTTGAGGTACTTTAAGGAGTTCGAGCAGCTTGATGGGTGAGTGCTCGGTTGGCGCACTGCGTAAAGACATGCGTTGCGGTTCCGATGGGTCCGAGTTCAAGACCCGGGTGAGGAAAGGTCCGAAGCACCCTCTTTATCCAGAGTGATAGCTGGAGTTTTGAAGTTAAACACGGAAGATCGACTTTGAGGTACTTTTAGGAGTTCGAGCCGCTTGATGGGTGTGTGCTCGGTTGGTGCACTGTGTAAAGACATGCGTTGCGGTTCCGATGGGTCTGAGTTCAAGACCTTCAGGCGGAATGGTCTGAAGCACCCTCTTTATCCAGAGTGACAGCTGGAGTTTTAAAGTTAAACACGGAAGACCGACTTTGAGGTACTTTTAGGAGTTCGAGCGGCTTGATAGTTGTGTGCTCGGTTGGTGCACTGCGTAAAGACATGCGTTGTGGTTCCGATGGGTCTGAGTTCAAGACCTCAGGCGGAATGGTCTGAAGCACCCTCTTTATCCAGAGTGACAGCTGGAGTTTTAAAGTTAAACACGGAAGACCGACTTTGAGGTACTTTTAGGAGTTCGAGCGGCTTGATGTGTGAGTGCTCGGTTGGCGCACTGCGTAAAGACATGTGTTGCGGTTCCGATGGGTCTGACTTCAAGACCCGGGTGCGGAACGGACGGAAGCACCCTCTTTATCCAGAGTGACAGCTGGAGTTTTGAAGTTAAACACGGAAGATCGACTTTGAGGTACTTTTAGGAGTTCGAGGAGCGGTTTGATGGGTGAGTGCTCGGTTGGCGCACTGCGTAAGACATGCGTTGCGGTTTCGATGGGTCTGAGTTCAAGACCTTCAGGCGGAATGGTCTGAAGCACCCTCTTTATCCAGAGTGACAGCTGGAGTTTTTAAAGTTAAACACGGAAGACCGACTTTGAGGAACTTTTAGGAGTTCGAGGGCTTGATGGGTGAGTGCTCGGTTGGCGCACTGCGTAAAGACATGCGTTGCGGTTCCGATGGGTCTGAGTTCAAGACCTGCAGGCGGAATTGTCCAAAGCACCCTCTTATCCACAGTGACAGCTGGAGTTTTAAAGTTAAACACGGAAGACCGACTTTGAGGTACTTTTAGGAGTTCGAGCGGCTTGATGGGTCAGTGCTCGGCTGGCGCACTGCGTAAAGACATGCGTTGAGGTTCCGGTGGGTCTGAGTTCAAGACCTGCAGGCGGAACACTGTGAAGCATAGTCTGTATGCAGAGTGTCAGTGAGGGAGCCAACTCTCTAACATGTGCTTTATTCCGCACATGTTAGGGAGGCTTTACTCAGAGAGGTGGAAAGTGGAGGGAGTTTCAAGATCTGCTTATGGAATGGTCTGCACCATACACTGCATCCAGAATGTACAATTGTAAATGTTGGAAAGAGAAGGAAGTTAAAGTTCTCAGTCCATGGGAGCAACAATGGACAACGTTAGACTCTCACTGGTCTAAAGTGAGAGTTCAAGACACGTGTGCGGAACTGTCTGAAGCACACTCTTTATCCAGAGAGACAGCTGGACTTTTAAAGTTTAACATGGAAGACTAACTGTTCCGATGGTCCTTGGGGTACTTGTAGAACTTCGAATGGAAAGGTGCTCAGTTTACGCAGTCCATAAGAGCAACCAAAAAAAAAAACAACTCTGAGGGACTCTCAGGCCCTGAGAGGCCCTCTGAGGGACTCTCAGGCCTGAGAGGCCCTCTGAGGGACTTCAGGCCCTGAGAGGCCCTCTGAGGGCCTCTCAGGCCCTGAGAGGCCCTCTGAGGGACTCTCAGGCCCTGAGAGGCCCTCTGAGGCGGAATGGTCCGAGTCCCTCAGAGGGCCTCTCAGGGCCTGAGAGTCCCTCAGAGGGCCTCTCAGGGCCTGAGAAGTCCCTCAGAGGGCCTCTCAGGGCCTGAGAGTCCCTCAGAGGGCCTCTCAGGGCCTGAGAGTCCCTCAGAGGGCCTCTCAGGGCCTGAGAGTCCCTCAGAGTTGTTTTTTGCGGTTCCGATGGGCCTGAGTTCAAGACCTGCAGGCGGAATGGTCCGAAGCACCCTCTTTTCCAGAGTGAGAGCTGGAGGGCCTCAGAGGGCCTGAGAGTCCCTCTGAGGGACTCTCAGGGCCTGAGAGTCCCTCAGAGTTGTTTTTGCGGTTCCGATGGGCCTGAGTTCAAGACCTGCAGGCGGAATGGTCCGAAGCACCCTCTTTATCCAGAGTGAGAGCTGGAGGGCCTCAGAGGGCCTGAGAGTCCCTCTGAGGGACTCTCAGGCCCTGAGAGGCCCTCTGAGGGACTCTCAGGCCCTGAGAGGCCTCTGAGGGACTCAACACGGAAGACCGACTTGAGGTACTTTTAGGAGTTGGAGCTGCTTGATGGGTGAGTGCTCGGTTGGCGCACTGCGTAAAGACATGCGTTGCGGTTCCGATGGGCCTGAGTTCAAGACCTGCAGGCGGAATGGTCCGAAGCACCCTCTTTATCCAGAGTGAGAGCTGGATTTCTAAAGTTAAACACGGAAGACCGCTTTGAGGTACTTTTAGGAGTTCGAGCGGCTTGATGGTTGAGTGCTCGGTTGGCGCACTGCGTAAAAGACATGAGTTGCGGTTCTGATGGGTCTGAGTTCAAGACCTACAGGCGGAATGGTCCGAATCACCCTCTTTATCCAGAGTGACAGCTGAGTTTTAAATTTAAACACGGAAGACCGACTTTGAGGTACTTTAGGAGTCGAGCGGCTTGATGGGTGAGTGCTCGGTTGGCGCACTGCGTAAAGACATGCGTTGCGGTTCCGATGGGCCTGAGTTCAAGACCTGCAGGCGGAATGGTCCGAAGCACCCTCTTTATCCAGAGTGACAGCTGGATTTCTAAAGTTAAACACGGAAGACCGACTTTGAGGTACTTTTAGGAGTTCGAGCGGCTGATGGTTGAGTGCTCGGTTGGCGCACTGCGTAAAGACATGAGTTGCGGTTCTGATGGGTCTGAGTTCAAGACCTACAGGCGGAATGGTCCGAATCACCCTCTTATCCAGAGTGACAGCTGGAGTTTTAAATTTAAACACGGAAGACCGACTTTGAGGTACTTTAGGAGTTCGAGCGGCTTGATGGGTGAGTGCTCGGTTGGCGCACTGCGTAAAGACATGCGTTGCGGTTCCGATGGGTCTGAGTTCAAGCCCGGGTGAGGAACGGTCCGAAGCACCCTCTTTATCCAGAGTGATAGCTGGAGTTTTGAAGTTAAACACGAAGATCGACTTTGAGGTACTTTTAGGAGTTCGAGCGGCTTGATGGGTGAGTGCTCGGTTGGTGCACTGCGTAAAGACATGCGTTGCGGTTCCGATGGGTCTGAGTTCAAGACCTGCAGGCGGAATGGTCCGAAGCACCCTCTTTATCCAGAGTGATAGCTGGAGTTTTGAAGTTAAACACGGAAGACCGACTTTGGGTACTTTTAGGAGTTCGAGCAGTTTGATTGGTGCGTGCTCGGTTGGCGCACTGCGTAAAGACATGCGTTGCGTTTCGATGGGTCTGAGTCAAGACCTGCAGGCGGGAATTGTCCGAAGCACCCTCTTTATCCAGAGTGATAGCTGGAGTTTGAAGTTAAACACGGAAGATCGACTTTGAGGTACTTTTAGGAGTTCGAGCGGCTTGATGGGTGAGTGCTCGTTGGTGCACTGCGTAAGACATGCGTTGCGGTTCCGATGGGTCTGAGTTCAAGACCTGCAGGCGGAATGGTCCGAAGCACCCTCTTTATCCAGAGTGATAGCTGAATTTTGAAGTTAAACACGGAAGACCGACTTTGAGGTACTTTTAGGAGTTCGAGCAGTTTGATGGGTCAGTGCTCGGCTGGCGCACTGCGTAAAGACATGCGTAGCGGTTCCGATGGGTCTGAGTTCAAGACCTGCAGGCGGAACACTGCGAAGCATAGTCTGTATGCAGAGTGTCAGTGAGGGAGCCAACTCTCTAACATGTGCTTTATCCGCACATGTTAGGGAGGCTTTACTCAGAGAGGTGGAAAGTGGAGGGAGTTCAAGATCTGCTTATGGAATGGTCTGCACCATACACTGCATCCAGAATGTACTATTGTAAATGTTGAAAGAGAAGGAAGTTAAAGTTCTCAGTCCATGGGTGCAAACATGGACAACGTTAGACTCTCACTGGGTCTAAAGTGAGAGTTCAAGACACGTGTGCGGAACTGTCTGAAGCACACTCTTTATCCAGAGAGACAGCTGGACGTTTAAAGTTTAACATGGAAGACTAACTGTTCCGATGGTCCTTGGGTACTTGTAGAACTTCGAATGGAAAGGTGCTCAGTTTACGCAGTCCATAAGAGCAACCAAAAAAAAAAAACAACTCTGAGGGACTCTCAGGCCCTGAGAGGCCCTCTGAGGGACTCTCAGGCCCTGAGAGGCCTCTGAGGGACTCTCAGGCCCTGAGAGGCCCTCTGAGGGACTCTCAGGCCCTGAGAGGCCCTCTGAGGGACTCTCAGGCCCTGAGAGGCCCTCTGAGGGACTCTCAGGCCCTGAGAGGCCCTCTGAGGGACTCTCAGGCCCTGAGAGGCCCTCTGAGGGACTCTCAGGCCCTGAGAGGCCCTCTGAGGGACTCTCAGGCCCTGAGAGGCCCTCTGAGGGACTCTCAGGCCCTGAGAGGCCCTCTGAGGGACTCTCAGGCCCTGAGAGGCCCTCTGAGGGACTCTCAGGCCCTGAGAGGCCCTCTGAGGGACTCTCAGGCCTGAGAGGCCCTCTGAGGGACTCTCAGGCCCTGAGAGGCCCTCTGAGGGACTCTCAGGCCCTGAGAGGCCCTCTGAGGGACTCTCAGGCCCTGAGAGGCCCTCTGAGGGACTCTCAGGCCCTGAGAGGCCCTCTGAGGGACTCTCAGGCCCTGAGAGGCCCTCTGAGGGACTCTCAGGCCTGAGAGGCCCTCTGAGGGACTCTCAGGCCCTGAGAGGCCCTCTGAGGGACTCTCAGGCCCTGAGAGGCCCTCTGAGGGACTCTCAGGCCCTGAGAGGCCCTCTGAGGGACTCTCAGGCCCTGAGAGGCCCTCTGAGGGACTCTCAGGCCCTGAGAGGCCCTCTGAGGGACTCTCAGGCCCTGAGAGGCCCTCTGAGGGACTCTCAGGCCCTGAGAGGCCCCTCTGAGGGACTCTCAGCCCTGAGAGGCCCTCTGAGGGACTCTCAGGCCCTGAGAGGCCCTCTGAGGGACTCTCAGGCCCTGAGAGGCCCTCTGAGGGACTCTCAGCCTGAGAGGCCCTCTGAGGGACTCTCAGGCCCTGAGAGGCCCTCTGAGGGACTCTCAGGCCCTGAGAGGCCCTCTGAGGGACTCTCAGGCCCTGAGAGGCCCTCTGAGGGACTCTCAGGCCCTGAGAGGCCCTGAGGGACTCTCAGGCCCTGAGAGGCCCTGAGGGACTCTCAGGCCCTGAGAGGCCCTCTGAGGGACTCTCAGGCCCTGAGAGGCCTCTGAGGGACTCTCAGGCCCTGAGAGGCCCTCTGAGGGACTCTCAGGCCCTGAGAGGCCCTCTGAGGGACTCTCAGGCCCTGAGAGGCCCTCTGAGGGACTCTCAGGCCCTGAGAGGCCCTCTGAGGGACTCTCAGGCCTGAGAGGCCCTCTGAGGGACTCTCAGGCCCTGAGAGGCCCTCTGAGGGACTCTCAGGCCCTGAGAGGCCCTCTGAGGGACTCTCAGGCCCTGAGAGGCCCTCTGAGGGACTCTCAGGCCCTGAGAGGCCTCTGAGGGACTCTCAGGCCCTGAGAGGCCCTCTGAGGGACTCTCAGGCCCTGAGAGGCCCTCTGAGGGACTCTCAGGCCCTGAGAGGCCCTCTGAGGGACTCTCAGGCCCTGAGAGGCCCTCTGAGGGACTCTCAGGCCCTGAGAGGCCCTCTGAGGGACTCTCAGGCCCTGAGAGGCCCCTCTGAGGGACTCTCAGGCCCTGAGAGGCCCTCTGAGGGACTCTCAGGCCCTGAGAGGCCCTCTGAGGACTCTCAGGCCCTGAGAGGCCCTCTGAGGGACTCTCAGGCCCTGAGAGGCCCTCTGAGGGACTCTCAGGCCCTGAGAGGCCCTCTGAGGGACTCTCAAGCCCTGAGAGGCCCTCTGAGGGACTCTCAGGCCCTGAGAGGCCCTCTGAGGGACTCTCAGGCCTGAGAGGCCTCTGAGGGACTCTCAGGCCCTGAGAGGCCCTGAGGGACTCTCAGGCCTGAGAGGCCCTGAGGGACTCTCAGGCCCTGAGAGGCCCTCTGAGGGACTCTCAGGCCCTGAGAGGCCCTCTGAGGGACTCTCAGGCCCCTGAGAGGCCCTCTGAGGGACTCTCAGGCCCTGAGAGGCCCTCTGAGGGACTCTCAGGCCCTGAGAGGCCCTCTGAGGGACTCTCAGGCCCTGAGAGGCCCTCTGAGGGACTCTCAGGCCCTGAGAGGCCCTCTGAGGGACTCTCAGGCCCTGAGAGGCCCTCTGAGGGACTCTCAGGCCCTGAGAGGCCCTCTGAGGGACTCTCAGGCCCTGAGAGGCCCTCTGAGGGACTCTCAGGCCCTGAGAGGCCCTCTGAGGGACTCTCAGGCCCTGAGAGGCCCTCTGAGGGACCTCAGGCCCTGAGAGGCCCCTGAGGGACTCTCAGGCCCTGAGAGGCCCTCTGAGGGACTCTCAGGCCCTGAGAGGCCCTCTGAGGGACTCTCAGGCCCTGAGAGGCCCTCTGAGGGACTCTCAGGCCCTGAGAGGCCCTCTGAGGGACTCTCAGGCCCTGAGAGG